>NC_031770.1:51776109-52021460 GCF_001522545.3 Parus major | reverse complement strand
TCCCTTCCCTTCCCTTCCCTTCCCTTCCCTTCCCTTCCCTTCCCTCTTTCTCTGCTTCCACTGCTTCTCCTCCTTTTTCTCTTTCTCTGATTCCTCTGCTTCTCCACTTTTGGTGCTTTATTTGAGGTAAAGACTTTATATGGGAGATATTAATAGCCTTTTTATAGAGAAGAGAATACCACTTATTTAAGCAAGAAATTTTTTTTGGACAGGATTTACAATCAAGCTCAGCTAATAGTTCTAGTCCCTGACTGACCTCTGCAACTTCTGGCATGCTCAAAGCAAAGAACACCAGTCCTTCAGGAAAAGCCATACCAAAAAGCTAGTAGAAGGCCAGAAGGATTTAACTCTAGTTTCAGCTTCACTTTGCTATTGGCAGTAGATCCAAATTGTCTCACTGAATCATGAGGCAATAAATTGAGACATAAATTGATAAAATCTACCAAGTTCAATTTTCAAAAGAGTCATTCTTCACTATATTTACAATTTGAACTAAGAACTTCTCCAGTTTTGCTTCTTTGGCGCATTCATAAGCTACTATTCAGCTTCAGGGATATCACATCAGACAAACCTAAACACTGGTTTGCCCTCTTCCAGACCAACACATTCTCTGTATTGGTTTAGCCCAGAAGTCCTTTATGTGGCATCCTCCCATTTGATTCTAGGACCTTCCTGCCACACTCGTAGGTCAATGGCTCCTTTGTATCACCACTGTCCTTGTCCCCATCCACTGGGCTGGACAGGTTCTCACACAGGTCTTCCCTGCCATACCATGAGCCTTGGCTGCCCTTTCCCTGATATGTCACAGCTCTCTCTTCCTCCCTCCCCTTGCCTTTGTTGTCCTTATCCTTTTCTCCCTCGCTCTTTTTCCTTTTCTTTTCCTCCAGACAACTGCTCACATATCAGTTTTTTTTCTGATTTATCAGAAGTGAAGCAGAAGTGACACAACCACCAGAAGAAGCCACAACCAGGCTTTTTGTGTCCTGCTTTTCTCATGCAGCTCGTGCATTGGCACTCACCTGTGACTGGAGCTCTGCAGCATGGCCAGAGTGCAACCAGCCAAGCTTCAGAGAAACTGAGCCAGTGGTCAGGCATGGAGATGCACGATGCACAGCTCTGTCTGCACTGGTCAGAAAGGAGGAATAGAAGACTTCTAGGGCAAGACTAGAGAAAAACAGTTGTGTGTCTCACAGCACATGCTGGTTTCTGGTGTAAGAACAGCTTTTTGATCACCTTTCAACAGCAGTCAAAACTACAGATAAAAAGAGAAATAGTAAGAATCTGAGCAGACATTCCATTTTTATACCCTCATGTCCTTTTCTAGTTCAATTTTACAACTCCACTGCAGATCAACCAGAGACCAGCAAGTTAACAGAGACTAGAAGATCCACCTAGACCTCATGGTAATTCAGCTCAGGACAAATCCCCCTGGGTTCGGAGACAGAACAATGAAAAAAGAAGGGACACATTTCTTAAAATGCTAACCCAATTAAGTCACAGAATCACAGAATGGTTGGGGTTGGGAGGGACCACTGGAGATCATGCAGTGCAATACCCCTGCTAAAGCAGGTTCACGTACAGCAGGTTGCACAGGTTCATGTCCAGGCTGGTTTTGAACATCTCCAGAGAAAGAGACTTCTCTGGGCAACCTGTCCAAGTGCTCTGTTACCCTCAAAGTATCTTTGAAACCCCCAAAGTGAAGGACCTTCTTCTCGCAATCAGATGGAATTTCTTGTATTTCAGTTTGTGTCTGCCACCTCTTATTCTGTTGCTGGGCAGCACTGGTTGGACCCATCCTCTTGACATTCACCCTTATGATGTTTGTGTGCATTTATGATTCCCTCTCAATTGTCTCTTTAACCTAAACAGGCCCAGGTCCCTCAGCCTACTTCATAAGAGAGATGCTCCAGACTCCTAATAACCTTTATAGTCTTCTGCTGGATGAGGGAATGAAGTTCTAAGAATGTACTTAAATACTCTATAAATGATAACTCACTTATATGTATTTCTTTTCAGATAAAGCCAGCAATTATTCTTAAAAACTAAGTACAGTCCAAATGAAAGTCATTGTTTCAACAGCAACAAAAAATTATTGCTTTCCTTAGCAGTCTCTCTCCATAAGGTATTTCATGTGTTTAACAACTATAAAATTTCACTGAGGCAAAGTGAAAGAAGGGATAGAGTCAGTGACTAAGTGAGGAGACAGCAGGTGACAGAGTTAGGAAACAAGGTATATGCAAGCAGAAGAATATAACTCTACAGACCCAGTCTTCCGATCTGCTCTGTTTGGCGCCTGACCCAGAGGAATGCACGGTGCATGTATGCTCACTACCTACGCTCAATTTCAGCTACTTACATGTGCTGCCTGTCCCTTCAGTTCTGACACATTTCTGAAAACTTGTCCTTTTTTGGCACATGCCATATTCAAGACACTTGGTTAGAAGCAAAACACCACTTTTGGTGTATCTGGCAATTCAGACTGCAGTACTTTATTTTTTAAGCCCAGAAAATGTGACCAAGTTTTTGCAATTTTATTTACTGCTGGGAAGAAATTCACACTGCATCCTGACAGCACGTAAGATGGCATATGATGAGGAAAGGCCTTAATAAGGCAGGTAAATATCAAATGACAATTCAGTTCAACTTAAGAAAAAGATTTTAAAGTTTTGCTTAGAAAATTTAGTTATAGGTAAAGTCTGTGAACGTGTTTCTTAAGAAGCAAACCACTGGACAGGACCTCACTGCACTGAAAGGAATAGCCCTACTTGGACTGATGTCAAAGGGGTAAGGAAAGATGGAAGACAGCCTTTAAAAAACCTAACACCTCCATTGTTTCTCTCTTCTCTGGGACAAGTTGAACCCTTCAGAAGCTCAGTGTAGAAATTTGCCCACAGCTCCTACAACTGTGAACTATGTATTTCTTAATTTTTAATTTATATTGCCATCTTCCACCCCAAGACCTAGCCAAGTCTACTTCTCCTAGTAATCTGGAAGGACTGGAGTGCTGTGATTCAAGCTTTGGCTACATCTTTCGTCTAGATCTGCTCTTGATTTTGTTAGAAGATTGCATTTGAGAAAGCTGAGAAACAAAAATGAAGTTAACATTGGCATGGACTTAAAAAAAAATTACTTCTATAGCTATTTTCTGCCCTTAATCTTAAGTCTTATACCGAATTTTAAAAAAATATATGGAGGAAAACTGATTAATTTTTAATTATTTTATTCCTTTCCAAGTATAATTTATTATTGTTTCCGAAATTATCTTCCACAGACTACTACAACACCAGTCCATGCTGATTAGAATATCTTCTCATTGGCTGATCTGATCTGACTGAGAGAAAGAAAGGGAGGCTTATAAAAAATGTTTAAGACTAAACAGTATAACTAGTGCCAAGTTTCATCTGACTCACACTGTATGGAAGCTGAGGCCCAAATAGCCAATGTTCTTCACTGCCAGACACCCATGTTCTCAAATCTAAACAGATTTTATGTTTGCCAGTAACACTTACAGTAATCACCGAGCTGTACTAAAGAAGGCATTTAATAATTCGTATGATACCATATACTATATTTATTTTTTTCTTTAAAATGCATTAAGGAATATTTTGGAAAAAAATCAAATTCTTTGTAAACAAAACGTAATCAGTATGGGTGTGTGTACTCAGATGTCTGTGTATGAGAGAAATTTTGGAAACGAAAGGCTCTAATTTCTCTTTTCTGAAAGGCCCTAGATTTTACAAGGTCAGAACAGGAACTTTCAAATAAAGAAAAAATGGTGAATGCACAGAAGGAACACACATCTGTTATGCTGCTGTTCATACTGCAATCCAAAAACAACACAAGGACAGGCATGCAAACAACAAAACAATTTTGGTGTTCTGGTGGGATTTTAGATAACCAGTAAATTTTTGGTTAAGAGCAAACTAGAAAAGGTATGAAAACTCAGCATATTCCAGCTCTAGCTCCTATGGCTACATTGCTCTAAAGAGACTGCTGAAAAAAGATGGAAACCTCTGACATTTCTATTCCTCCTTCAAGAGGGAAGCAGAGAGTCTGTGAGTCTTCCTTGTCTCAGTTTGAAGGCTGTACAAGTGCACAATTATGTTTTAAGACAGAATAGGAATTTTTAAGACAAAATAGGAATCAGAGGTCAGAAAATCCCTTTCCATGGGCTGTTTTAAACAAAGCAGAGCTGTGGGACAACAGCAAGGAGAAGCGGTCTCAGGTGGAAGCCCATGGCTGGGGAAGAGTCTAGGCTGCCAATCACCTGAGGTGCCCTAGAGCAAGGACCAGGACTTGCACAGGGTACATCTTCACTTGATCTCACCTAGAAGGAATCCTGTAAAATGTAATCCCAGTATCTGATGGGATTTGTAGACCTCCACAGAAAGACATATTTGGAAAGAGTTCAAGGTAGATGCAGCTTCCTTTCTAGTAATTTAGGAAAATATGAAAGAAACTAAAGATCATGCTCATCTCCCCTGTAAGCAGGGAAAAAAACTTCCTTGTTTTACTTTCAATGTCAAAGTCATTGACAGCCATTAATTTAACTACAGCAACACCTGGTACATTTTTAACCCAGTGAGCAGGCCTTTTTATTTTGTGAAACCTACTAAAAGTGGTTTTACTAGCTTGTTTGTTTAGACTTCGCAACTAGAACTCTGGGGAGAAATCTCTCTTCAGAGAGAAGCTGTTTGTTTGCAAAATAACTCGATAGGCAAAGCCTGTGGGAAAAATTGGCCTGTAACATGTAGGAAAAGCAAACAAGAGTGGTAGTGGATTCAAAGGTTAATGTAGAGACAATGAAGAAATTAATTAGGTTAATGAACACATTCTGCTACCCACCCCTTCATCAAAATATAATGGCATAGATGCACCCCAGCTCTGGGCACATCCTCAGGAGGTTCAGATACGGAATCAGATACTGCAAACGGTGTGAGATGCAACACAAAGAACATACGCAATCTCCCAGAGTGTCAATCAGGACAGGTGACACTTTCATGTGTTAGGCTGCAACACCAATACCTTGCAGACTGCCTGCTTCCAGGCCAGGAGGGTCCTGCTGACAGCTGTTTTACCTCCATCTGTGCACAGACCCCAGAACTTTTCTCTGCAAGTGAAGGAAACCATTATTTTCAAACATGTGCATCACCATGCATAGCTGTGGTACGGCTAAACTACAGACCTGTGTGCAGGTGCAACACTTACCCATTTCCCAACCCAACTTTATAGCTGGATTTTCTTGCACTAGCTCCTAAAAAGCTTAAAAGCAGCTAAATTAACTTCCTAGCACAGCTTAAATTCAGGCAATATTTCTGAAGTGACTCCCCAGTCTTCTTTTCCCCCATTTGGGATTTAACAAACTCCACCCAAAATTCCACAACACATCTGGCAAACAATTTATCATGACTGGCTTATTTAAAATCACCCTTTCTGTACTTCCCCATTACCTCCATAAACTACCTTGAAACTGTAAGATTCTGTAAAAAACTGTTTATGTAAATTTAAAAAAAAAAAAAATTCTGCCAATCAATTCCATGACATGATACCAAAATCAAGGTAATTCATGTATCTCCAAAGCTGAGGCTGAAAAAACCATCACACTTACTGTGTTTGGGTTAGAAAATGTCTTTCAAAATAATTTTTTGACAGGAAATGTTGTTTGGGTATAGCTGAATTTTTGTAATTTTTAAAAAGAATTTGCATGCTTATAAACAATCAGAAAGATCCATCAGGCTACTTAAGTATGGCCGCACTGGGGGCATTTTGCCTCCTCCCAGTTCTTCACAACAATGCAGCCTTGGGAGAATTTAGCTTTCAAGCACCTGAGACATCAGTTCTAGGCTCTGGGTTTAGCTTCTGGCTCTCATAATATAGGTTTTCCTCCTCTCAACCCAACCAGCTTGGAGAAACAGAAGTAGAACTATGACGTCCCATATGAAGATGCACTTCAGGTTTACACTAACTCAGAGGAAATTATTTTGCGACTCACAGACTTAAAATGTACAAAATAATGGAGAAAACACCATCCTACAACAACAACAAACCAACCAACCAACCAACTAATCAACCGACCAAAAAAAACCCAGAAAAAAACACCACTACAATTTTTTGCCTCCATTAATAATATAAAGAGTAAATACAATCTACAGATGTATTAAAATCTGGTGAATCATGGCAATGCAGACTGCTGGGTATCTATAGTAGTAGTGTGTTTGGGTTTGTCAGATGTGAGACCTTGGAAAGCCCTACCTGTGTCACATTTATGAGTAGGTACAGTATCTCTTTGGTAAGCTCTATCATTCTATCCAAATAAAAGAGAAAGAAACAGAGATTGGCTTATTTTAGGCTGCATAAGAAAAAAAAAAAAAAAGAGGAATAATTAATGCAAACTCAGTGTCAGGTAAACTAAGGTGCAGAATTTGCTGCATGCAATTCCCCTCCCAGGGGAGATGTTTTTTGCATGCAACAAGAATAATGGACTGGGAGAGCTTTAAAATGAGTTTAAGGCAAAGGAACTGCATGCAGATATAAAGTGGCATCAACAAGTGACAAGGTCACATCTATCTGTAGCAGCACCAGAAGCAGCTGAAGCACTACAGCTGGTAGTTAGGTCAACCATGTGTAAACAGTTTACTGCATATAGCTTATTTTTTCTGTCTGGCATTACTCCTAAAAATAAACAATACTGTGCCTCATTAAAGATAGGTGGTGACCATCTTGTCTTGTGTGTGTGCTGATTTGCTAGGGATGATCAAAATGACCTGTGAGGGGACACCAGACCCATGGATTTGTGTAGATGGCAACATAATGATAGCTCAGGTGCCCTCCAGTAAAAGAGGGTGTGGAAACAGGGGTAGTAAGAGATATTGGTGCCTGGGAGATTGTCTATCATCTCCTGAGATGACAATTTCAAGAGTCTTAACCTGATCAGCTTATCCCAAAGGAGATATAAGATCTCTCCTTGTATGGAAAACCATGATACAAGATGAGAAATAAAAGACTCTTTTAACAGAGCAGTGGAAAGCATAACAAGCTGAAGCTGGACAAGTTAGAAATTTGGAAAAGAATTAGCAGTGACAGTGAATAATTGCAGGAACAAGCTGCTAAAGAAAATAGAAGATTGTTATCTTTTCAGATCATGACCAAATGCCTTTCTGGAAGACAAACTTCAGTCAAATGAATTACTGAGCTCACTAAGGTGCAAGTGAAATGTTATGGCTTGTGTTAAGCAGGAGGTCAGACAAAATCACCTAATATTCTTTTCAGATCTTAAATGCCATGGATGTCTGGGTTTGTCTGTGTGGTATTTTGTTGGTAAGTGAGGACTCACTCTCTGAGTCTGGATAAATCCTTGCCAACAATGAACTAGAAGTGTGTAGCTGTGGTTAGCATGATGCACAACCAACCTAATAACTTGCTCCTGACCAGGCAGCAGCCAGCTCACAACACAGAATCAAGTTGCATCTGTCTGCAAAATACCATCCAGACACACCTACCCCTAAGTCTGCAAGTTGGCAATCCAGCCAACCTGGTGCATTTTTATAGATAAGGAGACAGGAGGCATGTCTGTGCCATGTCCTGGAAGGTGGTGCAAGGATTTCCCAGACAGCACCTATGGTGTTCATGTTGGAGCTGGCAGCAGTAGTACAGCCATCTCAGCCCACCACAGAAGCCTGGCCAAGGGGAAGGCTAACTTAGATGCAGTGCTTTCAAGACCAAGAGGTGTACAACATGGGCACAGGCCAGGCCACACCAGGACACAGCAAGCCCCAGTGATTACCCTGCTGCAGGGTAGATGGCCATTAGGTCCTCTTGCTTCAGAGGAAAATGGTATCATGGATTCTCTTCTTCTGGAGCAAGGATGAGGGCTCAGAATCAGCTCATTGGTCATAGCTGGAGTTTAAATGCTCTGAATGGACAACCTGCATTCCCTTCCACCACTCTTAGCACCTGCTTGGTGTCTCTTTTTCTCAGCATAAAATGAATGAAAACAACTCCAAGTACAAAACAAATGATGTAGTCACACTGTTTTCTATGCTCAGCATCTAAAGAGTAGAAAAATTAATAGGGTGCTAAGAATATGCACTGCACATGCAAAGAAGGGCAAATAAAGTGATAATGGGGATAATATCATTGCCACCACGTAGTTTGTCTTTACAGAAGGTACAGTGAGCAATACACTGAAAACCCTTGGTTTCTCAGCACAGAGCTCTACACTGACAAGCAAAACACAACTTGAAGAAAGGAGACAGAACATGGGCCTGAGGGAAGAATGTTGTCCTAAAGGGCTTATGCCACAGGACTGAATGCTATGAAGAAATATTGAACTAAAAGGGCAAACTAAAAGTAAAATTCAGATGTTTACTCCACCTGGGACACTGACTCAAAATGGTAGGTTCTGGGAAGGAATTAATGTCAGAGAATAGATTAAGTATTTCTCAAGAAACCTAAGTACAGAGGAACACTTTTGAAAATGCCTGAAGATTTGTAAGAAGCAGCAGAAATTTACATTATACAGAGAAGTCAGTAGAAGTAAGAAAGACGAAGGTAAAAACAATGTAAGTTAAACTTTCAACCAAAATCTCCTTTGATGTATTTACTGAGACATAGCCTCCTCTGGGGGTTGGCACTGCGCCCCCTCAGCCCTCCTTCTTAGGGTATCAGAAACTCAATTTACATGATTAGTTGATAATCTCAGGTTTTATGGCATAAAAAAGGTTTTCCTTCATGATGTGAAGAAGAGCTTAAAACTGAGACCATAAGGATTAACCTATCAAGATAAAATACACAAACTTGCATATTTCTGGGCCTCTGCTATTCTTAATTCTGACCATTCATACCCTAATGCTTGCAAGCTTACACCTCAGGACCACTGACACCTGGTGAAGAGCCCCAGAATAATGACACAGTGTAGGATGCTCAGGAGAAATCTCTATATTTCATGGAGATATGTAAAAAAATGCTCAAGAAGGACTGGTGCATGAGCAGTACAAGCACATATGATGAATTCCACAGGATAGTTCCTGAAAGCACTGAGTCACTGGTTTTGTGGGAGGATAGTTCCTTGAAAGAATAATGTCCATCTGGAGGGGCAGAGTAATTGGAAAGAAGCACTGCAGGTAGGATTTAAACAGTATCAACTATAAAACACGGTAAACATTTCAAAAACACTTAATAATTGCAAACCAGAAAACTTTAGAATTATAACAGTGTCCTTAAAGTAAAGTTTTTCTGTAATCATAGAACCTTAAAAGTTGAAAACTCTCTTCTCTCTGTTGTGTACCAGTATGATTTCCACAAACACATCACTTCAGTTGCTGTACTAGGAACAAAAACAGGATGGGTATTAGGCATTGGAAACACTCCCATCTGCATTTACCACAAGGGTATTTTTTCCCATGGATCATAAGAAGGGCAGACGGGCATTCCCTCGAGGCAAACAGAGATGTTTTCAGAACATTGTGCAACAGGAATACTCCCTGACAACATGTCTATAACATTATGTTCTAAGTACAACTTTCTGTACTGCACCTTAGGCTATTTGGTGGTGGACATATTTTTCTGCCCATTCATTTTCCCTGAACTTGTGTAGAGACCAACTGAGCTAAACAGCCTCTTAAAAGCAGGACATCTTATTTAGCCACACAGATGCTCCCTACAAGTCAATAGGTCCATAAAATTTTCTGAAAAACTATCTGTGTATCATCGTTACCAGTTTCTCAATCAGCAAGGTGGAAAAGGTTATGATGAAAGAAATGCACTTAGTCACAGAGTATCTTGTGAGCAGACAGATTCCAACCCACTCCTTGCCCCAGCATCCAGTTTCCTTACAGAGCCTCTATGTTTGATAAAGATGTGAAATGTGAGACAGTGTCAAATGCCATCAAAGGCTTCCCTGTGAACAGACTTACAAAAGAAAGGAAAGAAGATTCTGAGTTTGTTTCAGTCCCACAAGACTTCATTCAACACACAGCTCATCTAAATGCCACCCCAGGATTTAGGCATTTCCCCAGGCACTAACAACAGGCAAACATTGATCTCTGCCCGGAGGAGTGTGCTAGAGAACTCAGCTTGGTTCTCCCTGGGTAGCTCACCAGCTCCTTTTTGCACCTCTATTAGCACAGCATGTTTGGTAAATGTCCTGCCATGAACACAGCAAGTGGAAGAAGATTGTTGACTCTCATGGTCTGCGCAGCTACTTTCTCTCTGCATCTCCATGAATTCCAGCTGCAGTAGCCCTCCTGAGAAAAAGTTTTTCTGTGCTGCTGATGGTCCTTTCCATTTCACATCTGGAGGTCATTAACTGTATCCCATGTGGTCTGAGTTTTAGCAGTAAAAACCCTCTAACAAATTCTAGTAAAACAGATTTATTTATATTAACTGGACACTGGATACCCAGATAATACTGTATAGAATCACAGAATATCCTGAGTTGGAAGGAACCCATGGGGAAATATATTTCCTTTCCTCTTCACATTGACATTTCACCTTGACCTGTCCTTTGAAATCAATACTAGGAAAACCTCATGTTTTAGTGGTTGGAAGTTCAAAACTGAAAAGGTCAGAAGCTGAAAATAATTTAAGCATGACATCTCCTCTGGTTAAGACAGCTTATGTACATATGAGGGGCGGAAGTCCCAGCTAAAACTCAAACTTGATGCTGTGAGGCTGTGACTTCCCCTCAGCTTACAGCAAACTCTGTTTCTGCAAAGTCATAATTTGCTGCCATGGAAAGAATTATGTTAGCAAACACTGAGCACACTGCTTCAAATCTTTGAAGATTTGAAGGACACAACACTGCAGAAGGGGAAAAGATATATATACATATATATACATTATGCAGCTACATAAAAGAGAAGATAAATAAGTGGGGGGAGTTCTGACTAGAGCTGTAAAAATGGTTTTAAGTTGCTAACATGGAGGAAAAATTACCTAAGTGTTGGACAGTAAAATTTACTACCTTTCCAGAAGGTGGACTGTTAGGAATTTGATGTCAAAGACTTACTTAGTGTAAACATATTTCTGCACAAATATCTTTCTTTAATATTTGATCCACTCTTCGGTGAAAGCCAGAAGGCCAAGCTAAATGTTCTTCAAAAGTAAACTACCACAAGTAACTAAAGAAACCAAAGTATAATTTTTATACTTATATATAAAAAATCACAACTAACTAAGGAGAACCGACTGGATAGCTGCAGAATGCTTTCCACCACTCCGTTTAAACTGGAAAAATCCTCTTGCATTAGATGACCAATGTGCCTCAGTTGTGTGGCAGAGAAAAAATTGTTAGAACTGGGAATGTGAGAACAAAGGAGATGATGGCTTACATCAAACACTTGTTCTGTTATTTTACTTTCTCAGTTTAACTTAGTTTTGAGCCCATCACTGCAAATTTACCAGCCATCAGAGCTCTTTGCTGTCCTCAGTGCTAAATAACTGTGTTGTATGAGGCGGCAGAAGACCTAACACACCCCAAAGACACTGCCTGAGGCTTGCTGCTGCTGCTGCTGCTGCTGTGGTAGTGGAGCATGCTCTCACTCACTCTGCCAGGGAGCATGTATTATTTTGGGATTCATGTCATGGATAAAGGTGGTGTGGTGTAGGATGCAGGAAGGCTGTGCTTGGCTGCCTTGTATCTAATTTATGGATGGGTGAACGAAGGCATGAAGTGTTAAGAGAATGCTGTGGACCACACAAGGCTGCAGCCGTGCTGTGGCACAGCAATCTTAAACAATGCCTTTGCTCCAAGCAAGGACTGGCTCCTGGGGAAAGCATTTATTGCCCAGGATTCATCATCACGAAAATGAAAGAGAACAGGTTTTATTTGTGCTGTAAATCATGTACAGGATGAGAACACTTCATTGCAGTCAGAAGAAAATCGAATTCTCGTGTGGTATCTGACAAAGAGGCAATTTTGGTTTTGTTTTTGTAACTGAGACAAGTTGTATCTTTGAGATAAGTGAACCAATTAGCATTTTTGAAGAGTCTTGTGTATCATTCTCACTTAAGGAGAAAAAGGTATTGAAGTCATAGTATGATGGAGAGAATCCAGTACTGTAAGAAACAAGGTTTGAAGAATTTGAAAGCATCACAACTGAGCCTTCTGGTTTGTAGGCCAGTGCAGGAAAGCTGAGGTAAGAGCTCTGGTAGGAGGTGAACACCTGCCAAATTCCTACTAATTGTTAATAAGGGTAGCTGAAGAAACTGGTCTCTGAAAGGAAAAATAAAGCTTGAAACCTCAGACCAACTTCTTCAGGAGCAGAACTATTGCTGAAGAGAGTAGTAGATCCATATGTGTGGATAGATATAGGCTAATGCCTATAAATAGCTCCAAGCTGGCAGCGCTACGGCAGGAACAGAAGCCAGACTGTGGTAACAGCCGGCTTCGCTATAGAAATTTTCATCTTAATGCCATCTTCCTTCTTCCTGTAGGAGACACATTAAAAACAGGCCTGGATAGTATTTTAAACCTCTATCAGGTTTTCAACAAGGTTTCATAAGGTTACATGAGCAATTTTAAAATTTTGTTTTAGAAATTCAGTTCAATCTCTATGCAACACCTATTAAAATCCTAGGTTTCACTGCTTACATGAAGATGCCAAGGAACATGACCCTTAAACATAACTTTTACATTTAATCTGGTAAGTTTTCTCTACAAAAGTAGCAATAGTGGTAAGGAACCTTATACTGTAAGACTTTAGATAAATTCACTAGATTAAAGAAGCAAATATCCTTTACTCCTTTTGCTGCTGCTAATTTAAACCAATAGGCAATTTTAATCTTCCAGAATTAATGTCACACTTCTCAATTAAGAAAAGAATATATAAGCCTAAGTAAACTGTTTTAATACTCTTGTGAAGTTTAATTCATTTGTTTGCAAAGTGATCTGAGATATCTGGAAGATTAAGAACTATTTTCTTTTCTCATCAAAGGTTAGAACATGGTTGGGAATTCTGCTGCAGTAATACACAGGAGGCTAGTTTCCATGAACATAACAGAAACACTAGATTCCCAAGTATATTTCATCTGCATTGAGTGCACTGAGTTATACTGACAAAAGTAAGAGAAGAGGAAAATCACAGCACTTTTCTACCCTTCTGAGGTTGCTGGGGTTCACATTTCTTGCAAGAGTAAACGAGGATAATCATGCTATTCTAACATGTACTGACAGGAGCTGTCAGGTCTGTGTCACCTGTGAAGGGACCAAGCAGGGGCTAGTTCTTTTAAATGCTGTGCAGTTAAAACACTATCATGGAATTTTCAGTGCCAGGGAATTTTACATATTACTATTTATATTTTGAAATTGCAGTCACAGAATGTTCAGACTTGCCCTTCTCTGCCTAGCAATGTATAGGTGGGATCTTCCACGAACAAGTAAATTCGATAAAATATGCTTGCAGGGTCACCACAGAATGTTCTTCCTGACACTGTAAAACTTACCAAGAAGCTGCACAGTATTATATTACATGCTAATGGTATTTCCAGAAAAAAAAAAAATTGCACATGAATAAGGCAATGAAAGTATGCAGGTAACCATGGCTACTGTTGTGAACTAAATAACATTTTTTATACAGCTGTGAATATTTGTGTAACTGCCAGCTAAGCCGTAGAGTTCAGATTTGAGACAGAGCTGATAAACACTGAATTCTTGCCCGAAGAAAGGTACTTCCCAAAGTGGATCCAGACCTCTATACTGTGCTGCTACTCATTCTGGTGTGACTTTGTCTAGTAAACATACACCTTATTACCCCAGTCAAAATAATCAAAATACAACTCTTCATGGCCACTTCTTACAGTTTACTGTCAGTGACCCACATTTGCACAAGCTATTTTCTGTCTTAGGGGTGTTTTTATTTCCTCTTACCCACAATCACAGCTATTGACATAACTTCTGAAATAGCTTCGAATCCATAAAAGTATTTTGAAAGAGCTTTTAAAACTTTGCAATTTATCAGCTTTCCTTGATCTTCATTACTGGCAACACCCACCCATTCCCTTAAGCCCCCTGTCCCCCACTTTGGTCCAAACAGCATTCCCAGACAACAAAAGGGAAAAAAAAACATTTCCAAAATGACGGGGCAAAGGCACATGAGAGGGAACTCTTCACCTTTGACATATTTTCAGTTTCCAAGTTCATCCTTCTTAAATCATCCTTCTACTTATGTATTAGTGTCTCTCTTCCCAAATCAATCATCATCTGAGAAGGAATGGAAACCTAAGGGATTTTCCTCCTTACACAGAAAAGGTACACCCAAAATCAAATTATTTGGAATAGGTTGTCAGTAGTTGCTATACTAAATGAAAACATAAACACAAAAGCAGTTGGTGAGATGAACCTGTACTTGCAGTGATATAAACAAAATGAAAATAATGAAACGCCTATTGTAACTAAGTGAAGCAGGACTTAGAGCAACATCTCCCTATTCAAAAATTGAGTCACTTCTTCCTTCCAATAGAGTCTAAGTTTGAAACCCAAGTGAATGCTCATTCATCCAGTGTGAATTTGTTGTCCTTGCCTGGTTTCTAGAGAGTGAATAATTTCTTAACAAAAGTACTGACTAATGAAGCAAACGTAGATTCACTTTGCAGTTCAATCTTTAATAAACTGCCTGTAGCTTCAGGCAAACCACAAATTCCATGTTTTCATTTCTCCTCTGTAACAAGGGGAAAATACTAACTCTCTTCTGCTGGTCTTCACCTGTCCATTCATTTAGGCTGAGAAAAAATTAAGGACTAAACATGTTTTGTCTGTATCAAAAGAGTTTAGATAGAACTATACATGTTCTTTAAAATTATACTATCTACCAATATAATTACTAATAGCTGAATGGCAATATATATATATTATGTATTTCTCTGTGTGTGTGGGGGGGGTGTTTGTATGCATGTATATACACACAAACACTGTATATACATTATATAGACACACTATATACATACATGCATGATAAATATATTACCAAAGATTTACTATATATAGTAATCCTACCAAACTGATGTCATGGAGAATAAAACTATGGGAGGCTCAGTAGCACAGTGTTCAGACAAACCACTGGGAGATCTAAAGACCCACAAACTGGTGACAGTAGAGGCACCAAGTGTGCAAAGCAGGGCATTCTTTTGGTTTCTGCATGCACAAAAATGCTGGGAAAAGAGAACTGTTCTGTAAAATAGTGGTCACAAGAAACCAACTGAAGCTAAATTTCTGCATGTTGGTCTAAAATAAACTGTGGATGCCATTTTCAATATACACTGGGCTCTTTAAACTTCTCTCTCAAGCTTTTTCTCAGTGAAGTACAGTACACACAATTATCACCTCCACGTTCTATGGCTCTCTCCAGCTGACTACTATTAGCACCTCTTTATTTCAGCATTTGGTTTCCTCTACTTTGTTTTCTGTCTTCTCCTCCTTAACAACCTATAAGGCTATCACTTTTTCTCTTCGCTTCTGACACATGATTTTCTTTCTCCTTCAAATTCTCTCTTCTTCTCCATATTTTTTTCCATTCCTTTGCTTCAGGAGCAGAGACCAAAATGTCATCCACCTCAGTCTCTGATCTAAGAATATGTATATTCATCTCCTAATATGATTTGCAGCTGTATGAATTTTTAAACAACTTGCAGCCAACAAAAAAATTGTTTGTTAATGGAGACATCAGTAAATCTGTGTGTTAGTAAAAAAACACTTTTAATGGCTGTTTCCTTAATAGAAAACTATATAATTTCGCATTCCTTTATTTTAAAATTTGCCTTAAAATATGAAGTTCAATAGATTGATGTACATATTTCCTCTTTCCCATAAATAGTTCCCAAGAAGAAAAAATCTACATTACATATTGCATTTGCAAAAGAAGCTACAAAAATGTGCATTGCAGTGACTCAGCAAGTTGGAACCCTGTATACTGGCTTTCTAGAAAGCTGGTAAAGCTCAAAGTAACAGAATAAAAAGCTAAAAGCCCCAATAAGCATATAAAATTTCTTCCTGTTGGAAATAAACTGAAGGATGTGATTTGACTGTTACAGCTATTCTTATAAGGATTTCCTTTCTAAGTATATTTGACTCTCTATAGCATGCCTCATGTCACCCTAGAATTTTTATGATATACCAGGAACACTAAATTTGTACGTAACCATGAGTAATGTTATTATTTGTAGTAGAGGCCACTTGTGCTGTGCAGCAGAATGGACAATACCAACACTAACTCTTAGTTGCATTTGCATCCATGAACCTCAGAGGAATCTGCAGCAGGCAATTCATCTCTTCACCATTAGTGAATGTACAGGATGCTGAGGCACATAAATGGGAAATCCCTCAGAGGTCTCAGCAAGCCCCAGCACGGTGAGAAGCAGAGGGCAGGCACAGGCAGCCTGGTCTGGCACAGCAGCCCAGCCCCACCTGGGACACTTCACAGCCACAATCAGAGGCACAGTACCATAAATGCTCTGACAGACAGCAGTGCTTTCCTAGCTACCACCAGAAAGCCCCACAAAACACAGGCACTAGCTAAAAAAGACTTATAAAAATTGCTTTTGATCAAACACTACATAATTTCCCTCAGATTGTTTAGTAAAACAGATTTGGAATAAAAATAGAAATATGAAGATGGGGCTTAAGCAGCACTTCAAATATGCAGTATTCCTTGTTTTGAAGAGAAAGCAAGCTATGAAGAGTTGAAGGGTATCAGTTAATAATGCAATGGAGATGAAAGAGCTAATCATGCATTGGCCATTGGTCTGCCTTTTGCCATTCTGAAACACTCCACACCCTCTGCTATGCCTCCATGGTCAGAGCTGTTTCCTGCTCAGGTAACTCTGGTGTCAGAGAGAGGGAAAGGGTGAGGCTGCCACTACTCTGGTGTCAGAGAGAGGGAAAGGGTGAGGCTGCCACTACTCTGGTGTCAGAGAGAGGGAAAGGGTCACCTCAGTCATGGTCTCTGACAGAAACAAGACACCTCTGAAAGGTAATGGCTCTGAAAGGTCCTGACCAGGGCACCAGGATGGAACTTGGGTGCATTACGTAAATGTCCAAAGGTAGAAGGGACAATTGCAGAACTGCATGACTAATGGCAGTGGCTTACACATTTGTCAAAAACATCCTCCATGCTACATCCCAGGTTTGAGCCTCTTGCATTTGAGGAGTTACTAGAAATGCACACTGTTTTTACTTATTTGTATCTATGTGGGAAATTTTAAAATGCGAGGATTGAACATAACAAGTTATGTTAAAGCTTACAGTCTTCCATGAGCAAAGGTCCCAAAGTTGTCCCCAAATTCTTAATTTCCTGCTATCAGCACGTATAAAACATTACTCCTATGGCACTATTTCAACATATTAATCACCTGAATATGAAATTACTTCTGCAGAAATGATGTCTGTTTCAAAATACAAAGACACATAGAAGACAGCATCTAAAAATGAAAAAAGCTACTTCTAAAAAGTGGTGATTTTTTACAAAAACAATGTCAAAATATTTCCCTGTATTAGTTTTCCTGAAGCAATAATGATATCTGTATACAGGGAGAAACAGTACTTTTTTATTCCATTAACTTCAAGGGCTGGAAAAAGCATATAAGCTTTTGGGCTCAGATTCCCTTCATCAGGTCTGCTGATTCTTCTGGTAGTGTGTCCATGTGAAATAACCCACTTTCCAACAATGATAAGTAGGTAAAAATCTGGTCACTGAGTTAGTACATATGCCTTCAATTGAAGGAAAAGCTGTCTGCCAAGCTTCAATCAAGTAGATCATGGGTCTGTGAAAAAAAGGATCTAGAAGGATGGAATTCTGTTGCTATAGTGGCACATTAAACAAATAACTGAGATACCATGGAATGCTGCAAAATATTTGTGGTCTGATTAAGTCATACTTGCCACATGTGTGAACACTAACAGCACAGTTTAGTAAAGTGGTTACAATTTAGTATAGCCCCACTTTTACTGTATGCAAAGTCTAATTCTTATCTGGGTGCTAATGGTAACCAGTGTGTCCAAGGGTACATAGCACTGCATTTTACTGTAATCATAAGACAAAGCATAGTCCTTTAAATACATAAAGGTAGACAATAAATGCTTACTAAATTATTACACCTTCAAAGAGATATTTGCATCCTTCCTTGTGTTTGCAAGACCAGCTCAGGAGACAAAGCTCTTCATCATGATAGCCTCCAGGATGACTTACATATGGAGTATTTAGACTGCATAACTTGTAGCTGGCAGCTGACTTACTGAATTTTCTTCAATATAACCCATTCTCCTCCAATATATTAATTTTTTCCAGTGGAATGTTCTTTTTTCTTGATGAAAGACTTTGAATATACTCATTATTAATCATAACAATCTATCCCATAATGTTCGACTCTACTATCTGCCTATGTTCTCTGGAAAAAAAACTCGGGGAAGAAACCAGAAAGCTATTCTGTTAAAGCAAGTGTCTGATTTAGCAGAGAGAAGAAAGCATATATATTTTTATTGAAAATGCATACCACTTATTAATGCATTTTGAACAGATTTTAAAGTTGAACATTTATTTACATTTATGACCTGATAAATGGTGCAGTAGCACCAGAAAATGTACCATCTTAGGTATTACAAAAGAGTTGTGCTCAGCTCTAGCAGTGTCTACAGCAAGAAAAATAAGCTGCACAAAAAGTGAATGTTAAAATAAAATCAGTATTCCTAATATTGTCAAAATTATGTGAATGAACCAAATGCACTTCACATCACTGCTGGTGATAGTGGTAACAAACAAACTTAGCAGTCCAGGGCCAAATTCTGCTTCTAGGAAACATAGCTCAGCACTCCACACTCAGAGAAAGGCTAAGTCTCCCTTCATGTGTTCTTCTGGGACTTTGCTTTGGTTATTTGCTTTGTGCCCATAGTAATCACTTTAACAGACATTAGTGTGAGTGACTTTAGCTGAAAATCTGTATCAGTATTACTATCAGCATAATTACTACTTCCAAAGTTACACCTGGCTTTGGCTGTTAAAGCAGGGCAGTTTAAATTTTGGACAGAACATCTCCTTAACTCTGGTATTTTGAAGATGTGACCTTCCTGCTTACCTGCAACCCTCAGAAAACTGCATCTGTTTTAATATGCAATGAATTTCACACTTCACAGCTGATATGGAAAAATAAGGGTCTTTTTTTAACACAGGACTCTAGTTCTGAGAGTCAAATAGATGATCAAGATAATGTACACCTTTGTCAGATAGAAAGATGCAAACACATCAGTGTCATACTACAGATGTTACACAGCTAAGTTTTATATAAACACAGGCCTCATATTCTTGCATGGTTGTGGCTGGTTTCAATTTTAAACTTTTTCCAAGTTTTTGAAGCTGACATGTCACTGCAAATACTACTTTACCTGACCTGCAAACCTACATCCAATGGCAACAGAAGCAATTCTCCTCCTCACAGAAGCATCTATAAGCTCTCCTTGTTCTCAATTCCTCTAACTATTACATCTGAGGGAGGTCTACCCAGTGAAGAGATGGAAGAAAACATACTCTTTATTTCATCTTTCTTACTGTTTATTTCCTTGTTTCTCTCTTCCTCCTCCTCCTCCTCCTCCTCCCCCCTGAAATCCTCCCTGAAATCCTCTTCAGCATTTTGAGTCTCCTCCAGCTTGTCTACATTATTCTGTGGCTCCTTTTTTATCCACTTGCCTCATCTGTTTTTTTTCCTTTTCCTTTTTTTTTTTCCCCCCTAGGTAGGAGTTGGAACAGCATCAGCTGACTTTTTAATTCATCTCTTTCCTCCCACCTGTCTTTTCCTCTCATTCAACCATCTTTCCTTAACCTCCCTTTTCGTGCTCTCTCACTGGCTCTCTCCCCTCCTCACTTCCTTTGGTAGAAACTCTGCAATTTGATGTCGACACTAGATGCTCTCATGCTCTCTGCTAGCAGACTGAATTACGTGACCATGTCAACAGAAGGTGGTTAAACTTTGTGAAAGAGATTACATCTGGGGATTTCTGCTCCCAGACTTTTCATTTTCAATGTTCACACCCAGAATAGGGC
This sequence comes from Parus major, assembly GCF_001522545.3. Taxonomy (NCBI): domain Eukaryota; kingdom Metazoa; phylum Chordata; class Aves; order Passeriformes; family Paridae; genus Parus; species Parus major. The sequence continues at coordinate 52,001,436 of NC_031770.1, read as the reverse complement.
TCACAGGTTTTGCTGTTACTAAGTGCTCAAAGACATTTTAGAAAAGACTCCTTGTTACTAAGGCTTAGGGACGTTTATACGAGGAGGAGCCTCTGTGTGGGTTTTCTCTAGATTAGTGGAAATAACAAACAATCGGAAAATTCTGCATCTGTGTTCAGTTAAAAAGCTGTCTTCACCTTACACTGATGAGTGTTCTCTGGCAGATATGTAACATGGTTAAGGCCAGCTTCCCACTTCACAAAAACTGCCGTGCTGTTATTGTGTTAAGTAAAGGGGTTTTCCTCATGCCTCCAGAGGATGCCATTTAGACAACTGGGACTTCTTCACCCTAGCAGCCTCTCTCAATTTTCAGGTGTTATGCTATCACAGGTTTTGACATACCACCAATTTCCAAGCCCTTCACATAAGTAAGAGAAAATTTTAAAAAATCTTTTAAGCTGATGCTGTTTTTCTCCCCAGAGCAGGGAGGTAATTGATACCACTGTAGTTACGCTCTAGTGATGGAACTGGCAGATAATGAAGAGAGATAGCAGGCAGAGCCACATAACTACAGCATGAACATGCAAGAAGTGTACAAATTCAACAACATTATTTTCATGGGTTTTGCAAATATCCTGAGTCCCCAGGCAACCAGCTTCAATTGCTATTCTCTCCATCAGATAGATGTTTAAATAATAGCCATCTAGGAGTGGTTAGTCTGTTGGAAATTAAATTAAAAATTTTCCCTGATTTTTATCAGAAAACCTTGTAACTTATGTAAAAAGTGGGAACGCCTTCCTGGAGCACTGAAAATTTTATTCACACCTAACACATGAAAATATTGTAAATAAATCAAGAGGAGCATTTGAGTTGTAATATCCTTGAAATACTTAAATTTGATTTAGAAAAAAAAATCCTGGAAAAATGTAAATATCTTCTAGGCAGAAGCATGAAGCATTACAAAGGTGCAGTACATTTTACAAGCAGAGCCCATCCATAGGTTGTGCTGTGTTAGGAAGGCTTCCCTAAGGAGTAAAACACACTGTTTCAAATTAGAATTTCTGAAAAGGATTTTTAGGTCTACATGGAGAGAGACTCCTTGATGAAAAAAAAAAATATCTCCTTGTTCATACGTCAGAGTGACCACTGTGTAGCAACTGACCAGTGAATAATGGAGACATGGGTTTGTTAAATAATTTGTCCGTTTTGGACATTCCAATCTTTAAATGTTCAGGTTACTATGGATTTTGATTTTTTGATGCCTTTTCTATTGTTCTTGTTAAATCATCAAGGAAAAAAGATTTACAACAGAAAAACAACTTTGATAAAATCACAGAATGATTTGTATTGGAAGGGACCTTAAAGGTCATCTAGTTCCAGCCACCCTGCCAAAGGGAGGGACCCCTTCCATTAGATCAGACTGCTCAGAGCGCCACTCATCCTGGCCTTGAACACTTCAAGGGAAAAGACACTCACAGCTTGTCTGGATAACCTGTTCCAGTGCTTCATCACCCTCACAGGAATGATTTCCTTCATAATGTCTGATTAACTAACATGTCCTCTTTCAGTTTGAAGCCATTCCCCCTTGTCCTGTCACTACATATCCTTGTAAAAAGTCCCTCCAGCTGTCTTGAAGGATCACTTCAGGTACTGAAAGGTTGGAATAAAGTCACCCTGGAGCCATCACTTCTCCAGGCAGAACAATGTCAATTCTCCCATTCTTTCCTCATAGAAGAGGCGTTACATCCCTCTAATCACCTTTGTGGCCCTCCTCCAGACTCACTCCAACAGGTTTATGTCCTTTCCACCATTACAACAAAAAGACACACAAGCCATGGTCACCAGACCTGGGACAAGGCTGCTAGGACAAACAATTGGAGATGTGGTTGGTGTGACTTTGTACCACTCACCGGTGAGCTCAACTTCTCAGCTGAGCCATCAGTGATAAAAAAAGAAAGACAACTTGAAAATAAATAGAAACACATCTCTTGGATAGGCTCCTTTCTCTCCATAACTTGTCTTTTTCTGCTATTTGTCCCAGTTTCTTTGCATTCTCTTAGATACTAGGACAGAGGGCAAGTCTTTCTAGAAATGCCTTTGTTTCCCATTTCCCAAAAGCAGCTCAAAAAATAACAGAATACAAAATTGGAAGAGCTTATATAGACTGCAGTGGCACAGAACCCAGACAGTAATCATTTTTCTAACTCCACAGATGCAGAGCATATTTCTCTTCCCCGCTTCCTGACCTCTCCTCTAGGGTCTTCATATGAAGACATTACATTGTTTCCGACCTCCAGAGCATTTCAACTCCTCCGTAAGTAATTTCTATCTCTGTATTTTGCTTTCCTTCCCACAAACAAAAGATGATTCACATTTTTAAAACAAATTTGAGACAGTGTCTGCAAAAACCAAAGAAGGACTCTTGCTGAAATGGTATGCTAACTTGGACACATACTGCAGGCAGTCCTGCCATGTAACCTGGCTCAAAATCAGCAATGCTCAAGCTTAAATGAATTCAGTCTACATATCTGTTTATGTGGGCATTGCTTAGAATAGGGGCAACCTCTAGTTTTACAGCCTATGCTAATATTGAAGAGAATATAATTTCTGAAAACAACTGTTATCCATGCATCAACCTGGCCAGTCCCAGCACATAAAGTTGCAAGGAATGAGCTGATAAAAATCCTTCTACTATGACACATTTGTTTTACACACTAAAGGTTAGTCTTCAATTAAAAATTCTTCACAATGATAAAGATCGGACAGCCAGCCATCAGAAAATGGAAAGGAATATTTCCCATGCAAAATATGCCTTTGGAATTATGAGCTGATGTAGTTCCAAAAGGCAGGACATTCTCCAGAAAACAAATGACATCTTTGATGAAAGAGTTCAGTAATTTGGCAACTGAAACTGTAGCCCACAAAGATGAATTAATCTGCATAACTAATAAATCCAGAAAGTGCACTTGAAACTTCAGAAACAGACCAAGGCTGAGACACAGCCCTACTCTCCAACAACTCTCTTTCGACAGGTAGTTATTTCTGCTGACAGAAGCTTAGCCTCAGCTACTCAAATGTGCTCCTTCAGATAATGAACAGAGATTAAATCCTTGTGTTGGTCAAATCACTAGCAGCCCTGCTATTGATTTCCCTGGTCATTTATCAAGTCATAGTGATACCATTGGTTATGGATTAATTAACTGATGGAGATGATGCAATACATCAGTTTTATGGCACAGTACAACTCTGTTAGTGACACCTTCCCCAGGTGTATGAATCTGCACATGAGGTACTGTTTGGAACCATAAGACACCACTTAATACACAGATTTTCCCAAATACAGGAATTATATTTGTAACTATTACAAGGTGTGTATATGTGTGTGTATGTATATATATATATGCAATAGAAAGATGTTCTTGAAACTATATGCAATTTTATGGTGAATAGTCTCTGCACAGCAATAAGCCTCTCCTCTTTTTGTATGAAACTTTGTAAAAAACATTAAATTTGACTTGGTAATGGGACTGCATATTTCCAAGGTTAATTTCCCTCATGTTTCCCACTGCTAGAAAGAAATTTTTTCTATAATTCTGATTTTTTTGAATGCTGAAGAAGTGTTGCTATAAGGACTGGTATCTCTGAGTATTAACAAGACACTACTGTGTGTTCAAGAAAATAGGGGTAACAATTTCTTCACAGAGCCTTCAAGATAGTTACCTTAAAATGCTTCTAAAGTGTGAATACTCTCAAATATCTTAATACATGCCCATATTACTAATGGAAATATGACTGCTGTCATTATGGCCAGATTTCATGATTTTTCACTCCCTTTCTATGTATGGATTTTGCAGCTTGATGTTGACACTTGAGCAAGCTGTTACAGCTGATCATAATACAGTAGAAGGCTTTTTTTATTGTGCAAAATGTATTTTTTTGGTTTTGGGTTTTTTTTTTTTTTGTGGGATTCTTTTTTGTTTTTTGCATTTTTTTTGGTGTGTGTCCTAAATAAATATTTTGGGGAAACTGCTGTGAAAAAAATCTGGATAGAGTGTTCACAGTCTTAGTAATGTTTGATCTCAGATCCTTAGCAGCTGTACCAGATACTTTGTGGGAAGATCACACAAAAGTGAGATTAATCAGCAATACAACAGAAGCTAAACAACCCACCTCTCACTGACAGAGGAGAGTCTCTTGTGTGAGTTTTGCTGTGCAAGGTTGGGTTCCAGCATGGCCACCCTTGCTTTCAGAATAGTCATCATTCCATGTGCACAACTGTTGCATAAATGTGCAGGAATACATGGGAATAAATGTTTCTTTTGGGATAAAGCAATAGCCAGGGATCCTGACTTTTCTAAACTGTATTCCCAGAGGTACAGAGGCCCTTTCACAAAGTGGACCTCTATCCTATTCTCTAAAATTTGCCATGTCAAAATTTTAACTACAACTAAGTGAGGTGCAAGTATTCTCAAAGTAATTTAATAACCCTTTCATACTATGATGAGCAATGCATCAGAATTAATTAGCATGAAATCTGGTGAGGATAAAATGATGGATAAAACATCAGAAAAAACATGCTAAATATGGTGAAAAGCCTCACAGCCATAAGCTTCCCCTGTGATCTAACAGAAGAACACTTGGATAAATGGAGACTGACACAGAAACCAATTCCTTTGCAAAAATCTTTCAAAAATGCTTTCTACAATATTTCAAGTTGAAAAAAAAAAGTCTAAAATACTTGGACACAATACATTTCAGCAAACTCTATGATGTTCAAAAATCTCAAACAAAAGCCATCTTCACATATTTCACTAAGTATACATTTCTACAAAGCAACCTGAGCTTGAGTTGCCTTTTAGTTAGAGCACAAAGAAGACTTCATGAATACCTACGGCCACTTGCTGCCAACTGCTTCACAATGTACATTCATGAAAAATGCTATGGGTTAGGCACTTCCAGTATATAGAATGCCACCTGAAAGAAATGCCATCAGAGCTGGCACTGATCTGTTGTGGGGAAAAAATCAAGATGTGCATCGTTTGGCAGTGTTTGCAAGTGTTCAGTTTTTAGCCTCAAAGCTCAAGGGAGAACAGCCTGAACAAACATAGCAGGAGTCATCAGATTCTTTCCTCAGCTCTAGACACACGTAATATCATGCTGTTCCTTTCAAAACATCATAAAACAGTACAGGATCTAGCAGAAGCTGATGCTCCTCTTGTCAGTAACAATTCTCACACTGCTCTTTTGACACAAAATCTGGGGAGCAAATAAATAGCAGTGTCATCTGCCCCACTCTACAATGGACCAATTTATCAAGCACAGCAATGATGGACAAAGCTTCATCTGCTGTGGTGATAAAGTGCACACACCCAGAAGGATGAGCTCTGCTGTTGTCTACTGATGACCAGCAGTGCCAAATGGTTTGCTACATCTTGATGAGGAAAACAAAGTAATAATGAAACATTTTGCACAGATGCAACTAGAGAAGCAAACATGACACTTTCCAGCTCCAAATGCTGCATAAACAGTGGAAAGTACCTGATGGCAAATTGTGGCCTTAACTTTCCCTTGGCATTTAAACATATGGTTGAGAGAAAGGACGTCTGACTTGACATAGGAGAGAGGGATTAAAAGCTCAGATTTCTTCTCAAGAAACTACCTTTATGATTACCAATGCATTAATTTTAAAGCTTTGCATTGATTCCACATATAATTCCACATTATTAAAAATATTCAGATACAGGTTCTGCTACATAAGTTTGGTGTGCTTGAGTTATTTTTCTAAAACCATACAATTCAAAAAAATATGAGATTTTTTTGAAAAAGCATTTTAACCAAATCATTTTCATCAAGAATAATACTTTGGCAGATTGGTGAAAAAAAAATCAAGTAAGTGTTTCTGTCATTTTAGAGCAAGATTTGTCAAATTCAGAACTTCTGTTTTATGGAACAGCTTCTTCCTCATGACCACAGTGACATTTATCTGGGAAAGCTACCTTACACAGGAAAGAGCTGATCCCCACAACAAGCCTGGGATGTAGGACACATTAGTTCAAATCTCCAGCTTCAATCTAATAAGGATTCAAATATGACTCCAAGAGTCAAGGAAGGAAAGATGTTACTCTTCCTTGCAAATCATGTTCCTTAATCACTTCTGAGGGGATCAGCACCGAGAGTACGCAGAAACATGCACAGAGAAATCAGTGTCTTACACTTTGGTTTATGCAAGGAAGTGTTTGCTTTACTTTACTCACCATTCCGTGATTTAGCCATGCTGGTATAAAATTATCGAGCAGCTTTGGGTAAACCAGTTCTCTGTCATAGATATAGATGCTCCAAAACATTGTCACAACAAACTAAGGAGAAAAAAAAGACAAGACATTTTTAAATACATACTTCTGAAAAATTAGTTGCATTCTTTAGATAGCAAAATGGGTCACTTAGCAAAGGATTTAGGGATAGATATGGGCATTATTGTTCTTTGAACAAATACACTTATAATCAACAGTTTGGATCTGGATCACTCTTTGCATTCATTGAGGTTTTAACTTTTCTTCTTCTTGTTTTTCTTTTTTTTTTTTTCCTTTAACTTTTAGCCAGGAAAAAAAAAAAATCTCATTTTTTGACTTACATGCCTGTGGCCAAATTACAAGTGAATATTACACTTTAGTAGCAGATGTGGCACATAAATAATGTTTCTCCACTAACAGGATAGAAAACAAATGGAAAATCAGCTAAAATATCACTTGGAATTCATACAACATATCAATATGAAACATTCACTCCTGAACAGAAGCCTGTAAATTCATATTTGCACTTTTCTGTGTCAGCCATCAAAAGAGCTTTAGGAAAAAAAAAAAAAACAAAAAATAAACCAAACACCTAAAAAATCTTTGATGACTATCCACACAATTCATAGACCGGGATCCACAGAAAAGAGTATCCTGCTAGTTCCCCGCTCATTTGTTAGTATGAAATTTTCCTTGGTTCTTCTCAGACATTATTTACTAGGGCCCAGAAAAAGACCATTATTTCCTGTAGACTGAGGACAGGACAAATGGATCAGATAAAGTTTACAGTAGGCTGAATTTTTGCCAAAGTGTTCACATATTCTTTCAAGTTATCAAGTTATCCTGATGTCTGAAAGGCAAAGACAATGGAAACCCATAAAAATGTACAGAAATAATAGTTTTGGCTTACCTTAGCTGTGGCAAGTAATTTTCTAATATAAACACCTCTGCTTTCTTACCTTAAATTTGAGCCATAGTTTTCTAATAATAAAAAAGGCTTATTGTTCATAGCAGTAAAACCCAATACCTGGGCCAGGAGCTTTTGAATGACCATTTACAGGAGATCTCTAAATAGCAATGCTGAGTCCAGGTTTAAAGTTTGAAAGCCAAAAGATAGAAGTTTCACTGAGACTGAAGGGAAGTATTCAGTTATGTCCAAACTGATGCAGCTCATGATCTTACAGCTCATTTAGAGGATCAGTGAAAGAAATATGGGGTGAGCATAGCACATCCTGCAAACTACTAGCATGTATAATGGTGTAGGCATAAGTTGTTTCATTAGCTTCTGACTTCAGAAAGTTAAAACTGAGGTTTGCAGTTAATCAATGGCACCTTGTTCTAACCACAGACACGCAGACTTCGGCCAGTCAGTTATGTGAATGACCTGAACCAGTACACTGTTCCCTCAGTGTGCATACAGTACATAGTTTCTTGGTTTCCAGCACAGTTGTCCATCTGTTATGACAGCTATCAGTGCCTGCTCAGAATAAGTTTGGACTAATTGACTAGTGCACAGAGGCCAGGAAAAAAAATAGGTTATGATGGACAGCCCAAAAAATATTGCAAGTGTAAAGTACCCCACAAGAAATCTCTCTTCTGGGCAGTCTTGGCATTGGCACAGCACAACTCTTTACGCACCTGCTGACACGTAAGTGCCAAGATATGAATAGCTGAACAGCAGGAAAAATGGAAGCAAAGTATCCTCTTCTCTATAGGCTTCCTAGAAGTCATGTATTATCACAGTGGGTCTCTGAGAACCTGCTAAGATCAACTGGGGCATAAAAACATCTTCTCAGGCATATGAAGACCAAGATTGATAATGTTTTTTCCTAAGGAAGTCTCAAAGCAAGAAAAATCAACCAGGGTTAGGCTGAACTTTATTACGCTGAATACAACAGAGCTAGCATGTTTTGTCCTGTGATTTTTGTGTGGAGCAGAATAAAACAATAGACTTTGTCAAGGAGGTAAATACAAGAAAAGAGGGGACATGCCATCTGTCCCTTAACCAAAGTCAGCCAATGGATGGAACAGGATCAGCCTAGCTGGTTGCAACCATCTGGAGCTACAGACGGCAAATGCTGCTTAGCAAAGCACTATCACAAGGCAGACATAAGGTAAAGGAAGTGCGCAAAACCAAACGTGTTACAGAACTAACCTGTCCCAGAGGATGACCTGATATGAGACTTAACACAACACCCTGGGGAAGATTCCTTCCAGGGTCTGAATGGTTCACCTTACTCTTCTTTTTACAACTAGTTCATTTGGATAAAATGAACTATAAAAATTAACTATTTGGATAAAATTAATTATAATGAGGGCTTGTGACATAGTTACTTTGGCTGCTTCTGAATTTGTTTACTTTGATTAATGAGCAACTGTTGGTCTGGTACTCTTAAGTCCCCTCTCCTATGCTTACATTTTGCTACTGGCAGACTTTTATTTGGGCTGGGCTTTGCTAAGATCCCACATGATCATGCAGTGCCAGACCATGACACAATTGAGCTGCTTCTTTACACTGCCTCTTGTAAAGTCCCGGACCTGCTCAACGAGTTTCTTATCCCTTTTTTATACCCAAGGCAGCACACAGAAGAAATGAGGCAACATTCTCAGGAGGTTAAACAACAAACTTTTATTCACAAACTTTAGAAAATAAGGGTACTTGGCAACTTTTGAAACAACATTCAATCAAAATCAAGCATTTCACAAGGCATTGGCTTAGCGAACTCCAAACCATCCAACTCTTAAGATTCTGAGAACAAGAAATTGGGGAAGGAAGAGAGAAAGATTAAAAATCATTGCTTGAATTCCAGTGTGATCTCAGCTACTGTGAAATCCTAACACTGGACTGTGACCACAGGTGCCTATGCAACTGCTTTTATCTGCTCTGGTCTCTCAGGGTATTCCCCCTTTGGTGGGGCTTTTGCTGTGTCAGTGGCTAATAGCCATTCTAGGGCTGGACCAGAGGCTTCAGGAGGTTAGGGGATGGAGCAGTGCACCATCCCACCTATGCAGGACATGCCCTGCCCCCATCCCTTTAATTAAGCCAGTAATCATTTTCTCCAGTTTCCCACATGGTGCCAAGGCTTAAAACAATGACTGAGACCAGAACAATGGACATGGGAGCTTCTTCTTCCATGGTGGCAGTAGTGGGATTCTAACCTAGCAGAGAGAGGGAGAAAAAAAAGGAGAGGAAAAAAAGGAAGGTGTACAAGAAGTCATATAGCTGACAATACTTCGATAATCAAAAATATTGGTCCAGTCAGTATAGGGATTCCACCCTATACAAGCTATCATCTCTCACCCTGTGAGTTTCAGAGATGGGAAGCAAGATGCAAATCAGGATCTAGGAGGAAGAGTTCATTGAACCAGTCTTTCGGCAGCAGTGACTGGAAGAGTTCACCAGACTGGCTGGAAATTTTCTTTACTTTTGCTTGTGCTTCTAAAAACATTTTCGTATTGGTGAGGTTCAGCATTTCACATACTCCTTGCCCATTTAGTAACAATTTATTGAGGATTAGACAGTTCTATAAAATCCTTTTTGATACTTGCTGGACTTGCAAGTTGAGCTCCAAAATGGCCAGTTTAAGATTCTCTATTGCAATGCAATTGCACACCTCGCCAAAAAATAGAAACTTTAAGGATATGTCAAATTTCCAACAGTTAGACTGCCTTACATTTTGGAGCTGATAATCTTACAAGTGCAGATACCATTGCAACCCAAACAAGCGCACATTTCCTGTACTACCACCTTTACTCCTTCTACCAACCTAGTTTCAGGTGGGTCCCTAGGGTCCATATTGCAGTCAATTATTTTATTACAGTGCTAGAGATCCAGATGCCAGGATAAGGGGGAATATCAGGGTGCACCACGGGAAAGTTACATCAAGTAAAATATTTTTCTAGACAGGGTCCTGGGTTCAAACCAAATACCTTCCTAACTTACTAAATACTTCACTAGTTTCCAAATCCAAAATCCTTTCTTCTGACATCTTGACCACTTAAGACTTCTTTGCTTACAGCTGGAGAAAACTTTCTAGCTGCCACCTCAGTCTCTGTCAATCCCCTTCTCTGTTCAATCATGCTTCATGCATCACTTTCCACTACTACATGTGGTTCCTTTGGCACCAAACTACACTTCTTTCTCAATTCAAAGTAATTTTATACCTTGCTCTGAGGAGGTAGGAAGGGATATACAAATCTGATTTCATAATCATATGAAATCCTGTCTGAGCTTCCAAGCTAAATTCAGGAAGGAATCTTTTCCACCTCCTGTGGCAATCAGAGAGGAGACACAAACAGCCCAAAACAATGCTTATGACATTTATACACATACTGTAAAATTACTGAGACAAAACACATGAGAATATAAATATCACAAAACATATTAAGATAAAACATGTACATAACTATCACTGCATCAAAGAACTGTGTAAATTTTCAGCCACATCTTTGCATGGAATACCTGCAGAAGGAGAGAGAAAAGAAAACTTGGTCCTACTTGGACCAGTTTTAAAAAGAAGGAATCATCCATCTGGTGTTGATTTTGTGTTCTCTGCCATGGGCATCTGTGGTTACCCATGCATGCATGTTCAGGGATGTCTTTTAAGACCAGCAGGACCTAACTGGTAGCTGGCAGGCCTATCAGTACTGGCTGACCAGGAAAATGTATGGAGCTCCAGGGATCATCAGTCCTTTTGTTTCCGGAAGGCGTGGTAGGTGTTGTGGGGCAAAATGCTGAAAGTCATAGACATCTACTCTCCATGGGTCACTGACTTTGGTCACAGTGTCCCACAGCTGATCAGGCCACTTTGGGTCCTGAGGTCTCAAAAACCATTTTAGGAGACCATTTGTCCTTTCTACTATCCCACTGGCTTGTGGATGTGGTGTAGCGGATGTGGAACACCCACTGTACCCCTTCAGTTTTCACCCATTCTTGGATTATTCCTGCTGTGAAGTGACTGCCATTATCTGATTGCATTTATTTTGGTTTTGGGAAGGAAACTGATCCATAATTTTAATCCCTTCACAGTGCTTTCCCCTGTAGACCATGCCACTGCTTTAGTCTGTACCTAACTTGACACTATTTGAACACCCATCAGCACACATTGCTTTCCTCCTGATTTGTTAAAAGGATCAAAGGACCAATGCAGTCAACATGCCAAATTTCCCACAACCCCTTTCCCATCCTTAGGTGCAGGGGGTGTTTCTGCAGCACTGGCTGCAGACAGAAATTACTGTTTCACAAGCCCTTTGGGTGACAGGCCATTCTCTACTTACCATCTCTCTTAACCTCTCTGGTCTTTCATCCCAGAGTGGCCATGCTTCACATGTAGCCATTCCAATAAATATCTCCATTTCTCGTCTTGTTCTGCTTCCTTTTCCTCAGCTAAGACAGCCAGCTAAGTGCCAGGGTGTCTACCTGGTCATTTAAGATGTGGGCTGAATGATCTCCCTTCTCATGGGCTGCTACCCATCCAACTGATACCATTTTGGATCTTGCACTTTTCAGAATTTCTCCCCACTTCTCTTTCTGCCATACCAGCAGTCTTTGTATCTGTGTGTGGCAGTGGCTAACAGCCAGTCTGGGTCTGTATCGGAGGCTTCAGGGGGGTGGTATGGAGCAGTGTATCATCCCACCTTGCCCTGCCCCTCTTCCTCCCTTCCTTTAGTTGTTCTGAGCCAGTACTTATTTTCTCCAGTCTCTCACACCTACGTAAGCCTCAAGCAGAACTTCAGCTCTTGTGCTCACATTGCCTTCCTTGTGCCATAACTCATCACTTTTGTGGACATGGACATTGTACTATACTCACATGCCAGGCTGAACAGGCTTCTCATATGAAGCAGAAAAATTTCAGGGAGCCCAATATCTTATTTGTTCCCAAGGCAAAATGGCACAAATATTACCCTTCCATTTCCTCTGTATATGACACACTCAAGGCTTTGAATTCAAGAAAGAAAACAGGCCCCAGCAATTGTTTTTTTACATTTCTTTGCACGGGAGCCTCCTAAGATTAACAGCTTTGCAAAGATAGTACTGGGTTAAACATAAAATTAAGCAACATATAGAACAGAAAAGTCCCTCATTTGCTACTTATCCTATCCACAGTCTGTAATCATTCTGTCTGTAATGATTATCTATCTAGTGTCCAGTCATTACAGACCAAAGGAAACCTCAAATTTTCCAGAAGACCTTGGAACCTGAAAATATGGAATTGCTCACTTACTACAGGCATCTTAAAGACTGCTGAACAAATACACAGCAGCAGAAAAAAAATAAGGCTGATAACAAAATGCTGTCTTCCCACTTAAAGAGGTATTCCTTGAGTGTTTGTCGTCTGTCTCTGAAGCTTCAGAGGACACGAGAACATCATGTGTCAAGGGAAAAGTTTTAAAGGACAAGTTGGGAAATGGATAGTTATTCAAAGGAGAAATCAAGTGGCCTTGTCAAAACACTACAAATAGAACCAAAGAGAAACTAAGAAAGTAAAGCCAACAAAAAGAATGGTATAATTTGCACTTTTACATGAGTCCAACCAAGAAATGTTATGCAAACGAAGAATGAACCCAGTGGAACTTTATTTTCCTACACTATGTGTTTTTGGTTTTGGCTGGGCTGCACAGTTCAGTCATTTCCTGGATGGCTAATGACAAAGAAAAAAATCCCCAACCCTTGTGACCCTGACACAATTTGTTTTAACTACAGTTAAAGGTAAGCTTTCTGCCTATCTCCCAAGACACTAGTGGTTAACTGGGGTATAAATATGTTTTTTGTGAACTTCTTTGACAGAGGTATCATATCTAGAAGAAAAGTGGTGTTAAAGGCAGACAGGATGCAGTGGGTACCTCCTGTCATGGTACTGTCTTTAGACGGGATTGAGAGCTAGCACAATACACCAAAGGGATTTGAAAAGCACCAGTGACAGGAATCACAAGGAACGGGAAATAAAAACCAGGGAAAACCCTGCTCAGAGAATAGACTTCAGGGGGCAATTGTACCACTACTTGCTAATTATCCCATCACCAGTCATCTCATCACAACAGATGAGGGTAAAATCTAGAAGAGAGAATTTTGCATGGTTGAGTCAGTTCTGGAAATAAAATTATGCTGTAGTCTGGTCAAGTAACGAGGTAACTAGGAAACTGCAGGAAATGCCTACACATCTTTTCTTGGCGTAAGATCACAGATCAGCATAACTGATGATCTACAGAAGGGTGATCAGCTTTCCTTTTGACTCCACTAGTACAGAGAAACATGAAATAAGAAAACATGCCTGACTTTCTCTCCTTTGTATCACAGGTTTTTAAACTCATGAAAGTAAAGCAGAAAAAAAGAGGTGATTCTGGTCAGTTTAGACTCAGATTCAAACATAGTTATTGATGCTACATGATATAAAATGTCTGTGGTATAGTTTGCGATTTTCTAGGCAGCAATCTCTCTTTTAATATGTAATAAGATCAATTTTTGTTCTTCCTATGTTTATTAAACACTGTCTTAAACAACCAGAGATGTCTGTTTTATCTCTTCTTCCTTTTGTTCAGAACAAATTACAAGAAACATATTGATAAAACCATACACAGTTTACACAAAACACTAATTAACCACAGAAACTTGGCAACTTTATGACCTATGTCAAACAAATAGAAAAGAAAGTAGGGAGAAGCTAAACCACTGGTGTAATGTCTGACTTTTAAGCATGTCTCACATCACTCTAGGAGTGTAAATTACTCTCAATCTCTATCTCCTTTACAAGATAAAGGGATGGCAAGTCCAATTATAGATGAAAATTGGTAATGAACTTCTAAAATGCCTATGCAAGCAATTTTCTTCAGTGGATACTTCCTAATCTCTTGGGCATTTGAATAGTATTGCAGGCTTACAGCAAACTAAAAAGGGGCTAGGAATTGTTGACCACAGACATTTTGTGGCAGAAGGCTTTACTGCATAGAAAATTAATCTGTTGATTTCTGACTTGATTTGCTGAAGAATCATATAAAAAGGAGCAACAATAGGTAAATAGTAGCCATTATGTCCTTAGAAGAGGTTCATGTTTGTTTATTTCTTAACTCTACTGTGAAATATAGGTTGGCAATTAGTTTTATAAGAGCCTCTGAAGATAAATGAATATTGCAACACTGGAGAGATGTGATTTGCTGCACAGATTTTTTTCCAGTTTTGATTTGTTTTCAAGATTTAATTTGTCATGAAGCCACAAAAGGAGATTATTTACCCTTGGGGTGTTCTTCCCCTCCTTTGGAAGGTGGGAAGAAGCTGGTGGACTTCTTAGCTGGTTTGTATGCAATAGTTTTTTTGGAAGTCTTAAAAATTAAGAACTTTTGTTACTTTTTTTATTTTCTCTCACATCATTGTTTAACTTGGGAGTGGAAACCCCTTTTCTCATCTGTTTTTCAGAACAAGTCATCTCAAGGGCTCCAGTAAGCAGGAAATACAGAAAAAAAGAAAAAGTGGTGAATTGCTATTGAAAAGCTGCAGCTATTAGGTTTTAAAATGTTCCCCTAGTATTTGCATTATTGCCTAAATATGCCCAGTGTAAAACACTGAGCAATAAAAATAATTTAGATGTTAAGGTAACTGACAAGCACTTAAGCATGACCACTACTGTTACATTAGAAACCCAACAAAGATTTCATTCGCATCTGCCCAATTTTTATGTGTGGAGGTTCCCTTGTGTCACTACTGGAATCCACTGAGAAGCTCCACAGAGAGCTAGGTGGGTGAGTCTCAAGGAAAGAAAGTTTGCATTTCAAATTATTTTCTTTCTTTTTTTCCTTTCTTTTCTGGAGTGAGGAAGCTGTTAAAAGATTATGAGGAACAAGGGAACTTTTAACTTTTTTTCTGCAGGCACTCCAGTGTTTAATAACTTTCTTGTAACGAGAACCTCCATCATAGCAAAATTTCACTATTTTCTTCCACATAAATAGCTCTTCAGATGACAACATCTGAGTTAGATGTTTGCTACTTTGGGCCCTGCATTGTTTCTATCTGTAATCCCACTAAAGCAGAGCCTGCAGTGCCTAGCAGTCTCTCAGGTACTGGCTTTGACAAGTGGTAGCTGCAGTGTGGTAAGGTCTGACGCTGGTGAGGATTAGGTTTCAGGAAGGAGCTGATACCCAGTGTAAAGTTATGAGGTGCTCCTGTTTGCCTCTCAGTAGCCAGGATAAGAAATAATAACAAAAACAACCTTTTTAGGATTTCTTTTTAAGATGTAAAGTGGTAAACAATTGTTCCCCCTCATCACAGAAAGGTCACACTTGGAAATGGAGCATATCTGTACAATGAGCATGGCCACCCCTTACTATGTTTGTTTAAGACACAAGTTGTTCTTGTATGAAACCCTTGGGAAAGCAGCTATCTCCAGGTATTCAACATATCTCTGGGGAACTGCTAATTTGCAAATGTTGCAACAACAGCTGTAGCACAGGCAGTGGCTAACTGGGATTCTTTGTGTACTGGTGGCAAGAAGAACATTGCCTGAAAAGAAATGTTCAGAATTGCCAAGACAAAGCGAAGCTGAAGTCTTCCGAGATCTTGAGAAGTTTCAAGGTCAGAAGGATTGCAAGAGAGGAGCAGCACACAGACAACAGTATGGAGCTAAAACTGGCAGGAAAGAATCCCTGAATCCTGAGAGGTGTGAGAGAGCCAAGGAGGGTGTGCTTTGATGCGTATGAAGGAGTACACCTCTAGAGTGAAAAAGAAACTTAAAATACTTAAACACAGACAAATAGTGTGAAGTTGTTCTCTTTTTTCATTTCTACTATCAACACAATAGGAAAAGCATGTGTTGCTAATCAAAATCACAACTACTTCTAAGTCCCCATCTCCCTTAAAAATACAAATGAAACATAAATCTCTGCACCCATAAAATGCATATTTGCAAACTTGTCTATGCACAGATTTTCTACTAGCTGTATTAGCTGATCCAGACTCCTCTACCACTGCTGGAAAACTGCAGTCCACTACCCCAACATGAATTGTAGCAGCTCCCAAAAGGCAGGCCAGCAAGTATAATAAGGGAAGGCTACCAGCTGGGTTTTTATTAAAGAAGTACATGCAGTGATTCACATATGCTTTGCCTTTTGTAACTTTGTAAAAGCATTCTGTATTTCTTCACGTATTGTGAAATTCCACATAAATGGTGAAATGAAATTCTAATGAAGCATCGCTGAATATATGAAATTATAAGTGATAGATTGATACGTTAGCTGCTGTTAACTGACAGAAAGTGATCAGCTGTTGTGAAAGTACAACTTTAAAGACCTCATACAGCTTTCTAATAGTCCATGCAAAAAAATCTGCTTCTAGTGAATTTATTTTGAACTACTGTACAATGAACTAAGAAAAAGAGAATTAAAGTTTGATCCTGAATTATAATAAAAGAAATAACTTTAATAAAATGTTCACACATTTTTGCATTGCAATCTAAGCTTAGAACTAGACTAATATAGGTGACACTTCCATGTAAAAACTTGTAACATTTTGGATTTTTAGCGGTTTTATTAGCTATGTAAAGACATTGAGCACCTCTTGCCTTTGAAAATGACGTGCAGAGTCCCAGCGGGGCAAGATCTGATCCAAAGAATAGTTTTCTTTTGAAAAAAGACATGTCAACCCCACATTTTTACATACCTTCTGTGTGCTTTTTAACATCACTAACAAAGCCCCTTTTTTTCTACCTCAATTATTCTGCCAGCTCTGAATCCCCCGTGGAATTAACAAGGAGCAACCTGGACTTCTGCTTCTCTTCTTGCCAATGTCAAAATGTCTTACAGCCCAAATTCCCTCATGTCATTATGGTGTAAAACATGCCACAGTCAGCACTTTCACTACTCTTGATGATGACATGTGGTGCAGAAAAAGTCTAAATTGAATCTCAAGATGCTGCTGGTACAATCCACATTTAAAATTACTTGTACAATCAAGTTCCTATTGTAACGTTACTTTTTTTATAATAAACCAGAAATTGTTTCAGCAACACACTGTATATTCTTTTCCCTTACACCAGTGAAAAACAAGAGAGTAGTAAAATCATCTCTACCATTTTCCCCTTTCTGCATAGTCTTTCGTATGGCGATGGGGAAACCCCTTCAGGAAGAAAACATTCAGAAAGTAACATTGTTCACCCAGTTTGCTAAAACACGCACAGATTAACACGGTACTTACCACTCCCACAGGGAAAGCTAGAACAGCCATCATCCAGTCACGGAGGGAAATGAGTTTTTTCAGCTGCCTCTCTTGCTCTTGACTGTCATTCCCTCTAGTGAGAAGACTGGACAGGTCAGTCAAGACACAAATCCCAAAGAAGACAGCCTGGATAACCTGCATGGAAGGGAAACACACTCTTGAGCACATCTTAATCTTTCCTTCTCCCATTTCTTCTTATTTTGAGCAGAGAAGACCAGCCCTTTGGCAGAAAGCAGGTCAGACACAGGCATGCATGAGGAATATTGCCACAGAATTGACATGGGGAGTGGGAATACATCAGTCCCTTAAATATCAGAGTTTATTCACATAAAAGCCATGCGTGCTTCAAAGTCCTGCATGCACCTTGCTCCTCATCTACAGGGGGAATCAATGTGAGTGGAAGGACCATCCCAGAGGTGGCTTTCCACCCTCACTGCAGATACATGCCACCTGCTGGTGGAGAACTGAAGCCACCCCTTCCTGTGTCACTCCACACAGCTCATCCCCAAAGGAACTGCCTCTGAGGCAGAAAAGTGAGGAATGCTCCCTGTGAGAAGAAGGGAAAGAAAAAGAAATGAGTGTTTCCTTCCCCTGTGACAGGAGGTCTCTCTTGGATATTCTACCTGCCCCAGACCCTCCACCTAAAGGTAAAGGAAGTGCCTGAGACTTCCTGACAGACACAGTACATGGCCCAGGCTTCAGCAAATCTATCTCTGTTTCTTCTCAGGCTGTGAATGATAGAACGAGAAAGCTACAGGAAATGTTCACTTTCTTTTCCTGATGGCACACTGTAATTTACCTAACTTTTCCTTTTTTGCATTTACGTATTTGTGTGCAATATAAGGCTATCTGTTATATTAAATTGTTAGTTTAATCACCTGAACCCACCAATTTGGTTCAAACCTGACTAAATCTTAATGTGATCACTGAGTTTTTCTCCTTTAATTAGCTTAGTAAAACTGTAATAATTTAGCTTAGGAATGCTCTTGCCTGAGGACTTGCACATCCTTTCTAGTACAGTTCAGAGGAAGTGCACACAACTTGTTTACTCCCCAAGCTGGAAGCCCGGGTCACAAACCCACACACATCAGGTAATCTCAGGTAAAAAATTAACAAAATGTGGGCTTGGTTCCCAAATTACACAGTGATTTGACAAAATACATGAACATATATATGCTTAGAATTCATGCATGTTTTTCAAAGCAAGTATGCAATCCTAGTTTAGAAGTCTTACTGTAAACCTCAGTGTTCCACTGACTGGGAGTCTCTGACCAAGCAGAAAACTATTCATAAGAAATAAGAATAGCATATACCCAGATGCTGCAAAATACAATTTATTATCTGCATACATCTTTGCAGAATTTACACTACAATAAGGCAGACAGGCAGGCAGGAAGGAAGGATGGAAGGAGAAAAATACCAAACAGATGTTGGCTACTAGGAAGAAATCCAGAGATGTGTAATGATTGGATGGATTAAAGTACACTTCCTTCCTCAACAATCCTTATATGACCCAAACACTTGTAAATTCTGGCTGTAAAGCTGTGAATGACAAACATTCAAATGGACCCTGGATCTGCTTGCAATTCTGTTGCCATTTCTCTCTCCAGGCTGCAGCTACATAGAATTTGCTTGATAAATAGATGAAGCAACATTACAAAACATTTCCTAAAGCCATGAGATGTGACAGACTATTAATGCTAGAGCTGTATATTGTGCTAGAAAAAGGTATTGCTATTTCAAATGACTGTTTGGAAAAGTTACAATCTTCTACATACTTTTTGAAAAGCCTTTTAAATTTAAGTTGGGGCTTCTTGGAGCTGCTAAGAACTCCTAATGCACTTTTTCATATTATTTGTTTGAAACAAGCACTTAGTAGAAAAAAATCTTTCCATAGTCAGCCCTGTTTTCCACCAAACAGATGGCCTATTTGGAGAACTGAAATAGAAGAACTAATTATGCATTTGCTTGACTTATGAGGAGATATGATACCATCTACTATTCACTCAAGAGTGTGAATGCCAAACAAGACAGAGCTGGGGAAAAAAGTATACCTAACAGCAATGATATCAATCTGGGTGTTAAAAAGTTTAGGCTGAGTACCAGGAAATATTTCCTAACAGTGAGCTCTGTCAGACCATTAAATAGTTTCTCAGAGGAAGTGGTGGAAGCCTCATGGCTTGAGTCACTCAAACCGATATTGGACAAAACACTCAATAATGTACTGCAGGGAACCGTATTATGCTGGCAGGGCTTGGAAGAGTGACTAATGGATTGTTTGCAGCTCTAACTACAATTCCCTGAAATGGTCCCTCTCCAAAGAAACACAGACTCAAACAATCACACGCCTACTTTCCAAGGGAATTAAGACTGTACATCCACTAATCAATCACAAACTGAGCAACTTCTCTCCCTATCATCCTGTTATGAACACAGAGCTTCAAGAGAAAATGTAATGATATCATTGGGAATAAGTGAAAACTCCTAGAGGAAAATACCCAAAGATTTCAGAGGGTAGGAATGAAGCAGACTACTCTACAAAAACATTAACAAATAAAAATCCATATAGGAAAGAGAAAATTACATCTTTATTGAGAACATTCAGAGGCAATTGAAAAAATTGTACAGTGTTCAGGAAAGAACAACTCATTCATACAAATAACGTACATACATTCACTCCATTCATTCTGCTTCCTTTCCTGTCTAGAATGCACAAAAAAATTCTTCTGACACTTATCAACACTTAGGATTAGAGTTAGGACCTCCAGAGCTGCATGAGTCTCAGCAGCATTAATTGAACAGAATCAGTAATGATTTACATCCTTTGTGGGTCTAGCATAGGAAAAGCACAGCATGCAGCTAATGGTGGTTTTTAGTATGAAACAAATTCTTGAAGTCCATGCTCCTTGGTGTGAATGCTGTCTAACAGATGTGAAAAGATCACAGCAAAGAAACAGAAACTCCCTCTAAACAATGTTCTTCAGATGCCCTGGTGTTACCTCAGATTTAGGAACATATTTTCAAAAGAGAGATCCTATTTTGAAAATTTGCAAGTGCTAAATCCATACATGAAACATCCTCAAGCTGCTGAACAGCTGACTTTTTTTCCCCTCGGAAATGTAAGCAAGAAGAGCATTTCAGAGGAAATACTCTTCAGTTTTGCCTCTAACTAGAGCTTGAAGGAAAACAGTGATTTGGAAAATGACAAATTTGACAGAAAACAGACACAGCTTCCCTATACCATGTAACAATATAGATAGATAATACAGGTAGTATAGACAGAATCAGAAACTTATAAGCAGAGTATGCCATCCCAAGAAAAAAACTGAACAGGTATAAAATACTGCAGATCCTTTTCCTCCTAGAAGCGTAA
This sequence comes from Parus major, assembly GCF_001522545.3. NCBI lineage: Eukaryota > Metazoa > Chordata > Aves > Passeriformes > Paridae > Parus > Parus major. The sequence continues at coordinate 51,980,594 of NC_031770.1, read as the reverse complement.
AGGGGCTACTGCCACTAGAGTTGACACCACAGTACCTTTAAACTGTGATAACGCAATGAAAAATAATAACAGTGGGCATCTAAAGGATGTTAGTAAACAAAACTTAGACCAGTAAAAACACTTGTTAAGTTACTGCAGAAGAAAAACAGCTATAAACAAGCTATAAGATGAAACCAAGTAGCACAGAAATGTTCTTAAACAGGGAGATGTGTTGAATTACATAGAATGAACTAACTGTATGTGTCTGTCTAGTAGCAGAAAATAAAGACTTGCTTCAGTAGGACAGATTTTTCACAAGGTGCTCATTTCAGGACTGCAACTAATGACCTTCTCGTATTCCCCCCAATTTGACTTCTCAAGAGTCAAACAGAAAACCTATTTCCTCATAAATCCTTGTCCAGGGCATGGAGACTCCCTTCTCCCCCATGCCATGAAACTCCATGGTGTGGACAAGATCTCTTGAGGTCATGAAAATTATGTTACTAGTCTTACCAGAAAGAAAAGGCAGAAAATCCACCCTTAAATTAATTGAATCTACAATTTAATTCTCTTTCAAGTTCAGTCTCATAATCAGAAGCACTCCTTAGAGCTCAGGGCAGGAGAACTAGAAAAGTCTCTGCAAGCACTAATACTGTTCAAGGGTAATTTTCCCTCTACCTACCTGTGATTATGAAAAATCACTGTCTTCAAGTTATCATTTTTGAGATATCATGTGGCTCTCTATGAAATAAGGCACAGTCTGGGCTGGCAAATAGGCAGCACCACCAGAATAAAACATGGGAGTAACACTCACAAAATCCGGAAGAAATAACAAAAAAGCACTAAGTAACCAAACATAACCCACATGATACAATGACTAATTCACAGAAGGGTGTCAGGGAGGCCTCACCGATCCCTGGGGGCAGGGAGAGGCAGGGGGTAGTCAGGGCACATCCCCAGCCAGGAGCAGAGCAGCCAGTGGCACGGGGCCAGTCCCAACCTCAGGGCATCAGGCACCTCCCTGGGGACAGCCCACCACCTCGCAAGTGGGAGGACAGACTTAACCTGACCCATCAAATCATTCAGGCTTAAGACACATGTCGTATTTCCACGAGAAGATGCAAGTTTAGTTCTACCAGCATGCAAAATCAAATTGCTGAAAGTTGTAATTTCTCTCGTATTTTTCAATCTGCCACCGAAAGAACATGGCTCGATTCTCCTCTTCAAACCATGGAAAATTATTCATAACCTTGGAGTATCTATTACTGCTCACCATCACCTTAGCTTTAATTTCTACAGCCTCTGGACATCATTACTTGCTGTAACAAATGAACTATGCTTCAGCAGTTAAGATAACTGTTTCAAGTGGTGTTGTGTTTTGGGCTGTTTGTAGGCATCCTGTAACAACATGTATCCTGTACAGCCTGCATCTTGTAACAACAGCTCTGTTATCTGTAGTTGCAACATAGAGAAGTCCAGGTTAGAAGGAGAATGAAAAGGTATTTTTAATAGAAAATTATTTGAATGAAGTAATGGGTTGTAGCTGCTTAATAAATGTGTTACTGTTCTTGATTGCATGGAACTACTGAATCTTCTTCCCCATTGTCATTCCACCAATACTCAAAGGCACACCGCTTTATTCTCGTCACTTCTCCTCTCCTTGCTGTAACTTTGTTAGTTATGATAGCAAGCAGAAGCTGGACAACATGTAATCAAGTGCTAAATCTTTGTATCACAGAAGCTACAGACTTAAGAAAAAGGCAGATCTTTGTGTCTACAGACAAATGAAAGAGACACATAAAAAAATGCAAGAACAAAGAGCCTTTTAAATATTAAAACACAGTGTAATATATCTAACCACTAAACCTACAATTAATTAAGGTGCAAGAATCATGAAAAAACACTGGATGCTACTCAGAATTTCTGTGCAATGAAAAGAGAAAAATACTTGTATTTCAAAGATCAGAAGTAAAAAAGAAGCATCAACCCAGAAGATTCATTGACAGTAAATGAAGGCAAACAGGCAAGGCTCATATTGCATCTTCTTCCACACCAGCTGCAAGTGCTGTGGTTGTTTTAGGTTGCTTTGTTTCTTAAGCAGGTTCCAACATTACAGGGCCACTCAACACAGAAAAGGATGAACCCCTGGCTCTTCAAAAGCCAGTAGTCTCAGAAAATAAATACATCATATAGAGAAGAAAAGTAACAGACACAGCAAGGAAAACAGAATAAGCCAAATGAATAGCTAACACAAATCCCATCTATTTTACTTTGAGTTGTTTACTGGTTACGAATCTTGAAATAAGTATTTCTCCTATCCCTCCTTTCTCTTTTACTTACATAATTTAGAACTAAAAACTACACTAGTAAAACATGACACTTACTTCTAGCAGACGAGACATTAGAGTCTCAGTAACTGGATAAAGGGACACCCTTATAAATGTCCAGCACTGTCCTCATCCAAGCTAATGACTCATGTCTCCCTTTGCAGCCTTCAGTGGGGGGACAGCTTTTCTATCCAGCATGTTGCACATGAAGACTAGTCCTTAGTAGAAAACTTCATTTTCATCATTTGGTCATATGATATGAATCAGTTTATAAAACATGCTTAATCCCTTAGCATATGATGCAAGTTCAGGGACTCCTTTAAATATAATCCTTTACATTCTACATAACCTCCTGTGCTCCCTTTCTTTGAAGTCCACCAGCATTATCCAAATATAATCAAAGAGATGGTTTTAAACCACTCAGATTTTATAGATACACAAAATAATTAAATCTACTATGAAATTAATATGCATGAAAGAAAAAATGGTTTGATTTGAGTCTAGTTTTAATAGGTACTACACTGTTCAATTCCCAGTGCTTAACCACCTATTATGAAGGTGTGGAATGGGGACTAAGCTGTGTAACATCACAAGATCTTGTGTTTCCATGACAAGAGATGACTTTTAAAATTATGCCTGTTGGAATATGAAGTGCGTTTTAATCTGGACTGTTGCAGTTCGCAACCTCGGGATCTTGTCCAGGGAAGCAGCAGGATTCTGGGGACCAGCATGGAACACCAATGAGACGGGCCTTTGTTCATGAAGCCATTTATTCAGCATGGGAACAAACTCAGATCTAGAACAGAGAGCCCCAAACAAAGGCAGGGCAGGGCTTTTTGAGGAACAGAACTCTTGAGGGTCTCCACCCTTGAGGGTGGAGTTCAGGGTCAGGGACCACTAGAAACACAGCAAGGGAGAACCCCCTAGGGACTCAAACCTAATCAGAACCCCTGGGCCATCCTTCACAAGGGGTTTGGGGTGGGACAATGCTGAAAAGTAACTCTTTGTCTGCCCGAGGCACATCATAACACTGGACAAACAAAAAAGCAACTCAACAGGCTCTTCCTTTGTCTTGTCATCTTCCTTCCACTTAACCCAGGAAAACCCCTTACTCTGTTACTCTTACTGGAAAGGTTAAGCCTCAGACCATTCTGTCTTAGCATGATTCTTGACTGTCTCATAAAGTTTTCCAAAAACATGTTCTTGAAGAGGCAATGTTTTTGTGCTAACATAGTTTTAAAAGCAATTTTCATAGTACTTTAAGTACTTCTGCAAGGACAATATTCCTTACTATAGCAAACTAAACTGTAATTTGGTAGGCTAACAAAAATATTTGGAAAGCTTTACTCTTTGACTGCTACATAAGCATCTTTATTCTTTTTACATGGGTGCAATACCCCAGTAAGAAAAAAAAAATATAGTGGACAACTGAGGAATTAATTTTAAACTGCTACTCTGTCTCAGCTGAGCTGCATAGATGACATTTCTAACATGATCTCAGCATGACAGAGTGTATGCCATCTGGCTCAGAAGTGCTAACAGCCTGGAATCCACCACCATGTATCAAATGAAGATATGAAATGGACAAATATACAATATACTAAAGAAATATGAATAAAAATTTGAACAGATGCTGAGAAAGTACTACATTTTCTCAAACCTTTTTCAATTATATCGGCTATGTCATTCCAACACCATGCCAGTCTTCTTCTTGGATGTTCATGTATCTTACTTTGGTTATGGCTAATACACTCAAAAGAAGCATGAAGCTCATTGTTGCAGTACTTAAGAAATCATTATTCTATTTTTATCTTTATATTTTAAATTGCTTTGATTAAACTCATTTTCTAATAATCCCCATCTTCTTCCTTGCTCTCTTATATTGTGTATAGAAAAGCTGCCATTACTACTTATTGTATCCTGCTTATAAGACAGTGTAATTTCATTAAATTTATATAATCCATTCAGCGAACATGTATAATACAGTTTATTCAGAATAGATTATGATTTTATTAAGTTATATAGTTTATGTTTTTCTTCAGTAAAGATTAATCTTATTAGGATTATACACTGCTTAGAAGGTTATGTCATTATTTTGGCTTAAATGATAATTTTACACATTTCAGCATGACTGGTACACTCTCTGCAGCAGCGCCCTTGCAGTCAAGGCAGGGAAAGCAGCTCTCTAGACAATGTTTGGGATAGCTAGCTAAGAAGGTAAGACTTGTTCTACAGCTGTCTGTGCTAAAATGAGTTTTAGGATAGGGTTTCCCATGGCTGGAAAGCCCCTAGCAGTTTGTAAGTTAATTACCCCAAAAAAGAAACTACGTTGTATTAAGTGCAAAACTTTATTAAAAAAAAAAAACAACACTTTTTCTTAAAACCCCGGAAACTTCTGCATTGCACCAACTTTTTCATTATTTAAAATACAGTTTGAATACCACTACAGGGAAGCAATTTTGAGTGATCAAAGAGTAACCAATTTTGCTTTTAATTTCTTCCCTTCTTAATGAATAAGGTAATAGCTGCCTTCTAAATTGCTGAATTTAGATAAGGCCATTACAAATGTATCGCAGCAACATGGGGACATGGAGTTGGAAATGCAAATGAGTAAGTCACTACAATCTTCTGAGACACTGCAACCTCAGTGCTGCCCTACTATGGCTTAGGAAATAAAAGGTTTTAAAGTTCTGTTTCCTGAGCACTGTGAAAATAGTAATGAATGACTCCACACACCAGTCCAGAAAGACAGGCTTTTACGTGATAAGCATCTAAGTTGGGCAATTCTCCTTCTCTCCAGGGAAGGTAAGGGAAGGAGACACTGAGGGCTTTATCCCACTTCGTCATTCATCCAACAACACACAAATAAGTCAGTTGCAAACCTATATTGTGAAAAACAGGTCAAATTTACGATCAGGCTCATCTTCAGCTTTTGCTTAAAGTTTTCTTCCTTTCTGCACTGCTGCAGCAGCTGAAGTATAATTTATGACAGATAGGTAAAATATATTCATAAAGAAAGTTATTACTAAGATAAGGATTTTCTGCAATTTAGACCACAGCAAAGGATGCTGCTATCCAAGCTCCACTCGAAAAAAATACAGGACATAATTTTGCACATTAATTATAAAGCACATGGTTCAATGAAAGGTGATCTAATGTGTTACACTGTACTCATAAACAGGACTATTCTTTACATAACACTTCAAGCAAGACGCTGTACTAAAGAGTTGCATTTCGGGAGAAAAAAAAATAATCTCATTATCTCACATCTCTAAAGAAACCATGGGAAAACCCCTGATATAAACTAACTGCATTTAAATTAAAAATACAAGCAGGGGTTAAGCGTTCACTAGGTGTGTGGCATTCCAACCACAGATGATAACACTTCCCTGCTTTCATTGTCTTTCTTGTGAATCAGTCTCAGAGGAAATGAAGGATTTTTTTCCTGATTGTTGTTGGTGAAAGCAAATAAACTGGGCAATGCAGCAAGGCAGCAGGGGACCCCAGGGATGAACTCAGGTGTCCTGACCCCTAGACAGTTCTCCAGGCATTGTATCAAGGTTATTTGCCATGCACCTACACTCACTCTTACAGAAACTGCCATTTCCAATGCACACATATTTCACTCCCTCCAAATGCAGCCATACTACTTTTAGTGTAAATCCAAATATTACTCCACTTATGCAGCTCACAGTGATCCGAGTTTTCAAAGACCTTCTTTAGTGTACTGTGTCTTTAATAGTTAGATACTATAATTCTGACCAGCTGATCTATTTCTACCAACAAACTAGAGTTACCAAGGTCTCCAATACCTTTGGGGATCTTCTTGGCCATTATACCACTCTCATCTTCACTGTACTTACATCATATTTCATACAGAAAATTTGATTTTGAACAACACTAGTAGTGAATATATATTTTTAATTTTCCCCCTTGTTTTGCTCTCTATGAGTAAGTTTGATGTGCTGCAATTTCAAAGGGGTGTACACTTGGCTCTTCAGAATCCCTGTAGGACAGGTCACTGAAGAAGCACAACCACCTCATCTGCTACCTGGAGGCTGTCTTTGGAGAGAGTGGTCTGAAAAAGAAAACAGTATAGAACCCACTCTTACCTTATATGCTCATGAACACAGACCTCAAACCTCTCTCACTCTTTCTTACTCTGTCAAACTTTATCTATTTCTTGTGTTTCCAAACTAACCTTTCAGACATATCTGTTTACTGTAATTCTGGCTTACTCACTACATTTCATTTGCAAAAGAAAAAGAAAATTAGCTATATGGAAGTTTAAATTTACATCCCCTTACATATTAGGGGAAGCCACTTTATGAAAACTACCTGGTGTCACACCAGGTTCCAAACCCATGAGATTTAAATATTCTTCATCAGCAGTGAACATATTTTTTAGTCAGTAAGCACTACAAGTTCAATAATAGGCTGCTCATTCTTCTCGAAGAAACAGAAGGCTCCAACAACACCCGTTGTAGTAGGTAAGAGAGTAGCAAATCACTCCAGTAAAGAGACCTTTGCTGAAATGTAGTTCTGGTGACAGTGTGCATAATGTTTTTGATTTTCCATGGCAGGAAAGGCACTTTGTGGTAACTTGTAAACACGGCAGCCTGGTATGGAAAAAAAAAATGTACCTGTGTCTACCAAAGAACACAGCCTGCTAGTCAACTGAGCAGGACACACCAGGAAATGCCCAAGCATCAAGTGGCTTCTGCAAAACCTCTCGGTCCTCCCAACCCTCCTGCCTCCATGCACCAGGTGGGTACATGCACGTGCACTCTCAATTAACACCCTAGCTGTAATTGTAACGCAGCTGGGGACAAGGGCTGTGCCCTGCACATGCTGGGTGTGCTGAGTCAGCCATAGGAACTCCCTGGGCAGTCCCGGGAACTCCCTAGCTAGTTTCTGTACAGATGAGATAATTGATTGATAGCTACTGGAACCCGCCCCGGGCAGTCCCAGCTCCACCAGAGGTCTGAGGAATCGATAAAAGAACTCCACAGGCAGTCCCAGTCCATGTTAATAAGATAATCAACTGCATGTCAGGGACTGGGGAGGCAGGGAGTTCCCAGCAGTCCTGGGAACAGCCCAGCTGCATCCTGCTTTGCTCATATGAAGTAAATGGTAAACTAATGGACACCATTTATCTATTGAGATAGGTGTATCATTGAACCGGACAACTTTTTGCACACAGATGAGATGACTTTAACTAAAATCTCATCATGCATACACCAGAGTGTTGACAAGGAACTTCAGGCCAGCTGGAGAAAACCAGAGGTTGGGGGGTTCTCATCCAAATGAGATGAAAATGCTGCTGCAGGGTACTTGTGATGATCCTATCATCACCTGGTGAGAAACTGACCTTACTGTCACAACAGTGACAGCAGCAACAAAAGATTGTTTGTTAACACACAAACCAAAGTGTGTGTAACATGAACCAGAACAGTCTCTTAAGAAAATGAGTCTACCACCATATAAACTAGCCACAATGAAATACCACACAGATTTAAATCATTATCTTAGACTATAAGAATATTAGTCCAAGTAAACGTATCTGATGTCATTGTCTGATTTTATGTAAGGTACCTCTAATTCTGACTTGCAGAATTCATACTCTTTTCCCAAAACACTTGGTAAATAAATGCTTTCTAGTATATCGCCCTGTCTTCACAATACAAAAAAAAAAGCTGGTTACTCAGATAATGTTTATAAATGTTGTAGGTTTCTAGGCCATGCCCATTTGTTCATAATCTGGCAGTAGCCTATTGCAACACCAGGCCCAGACACCCCTGCAATAGAAGAACCTCTCCAGTCCAGACCACTTGTAACCACTCAACATGAAACTTCACACCAGAGTCCCTGAGCAGAGCTGCTGAGCAGCCCCTATCAGTATCCCCATCTTGAGACATTCAGTTCTGACTTATAGTGAGACTGGGTCAACCTCTAGCTTTCAATCAGGCAAGAATCCTGGTTCAGAGATGTGTTACGAAGTTTACTTGACACAGTCTGACCAGGGCATTGGACTCTTCCACTCCCATGTCATGAAATCATGGCCAACTACTCAATGCAGAGCTGAGTCCACCTGGACTTTGAGCACCACCACAAGGGGCTGTTCTATTTACACTGAGGAAAGCTGGGTTTGGATTATGCCTGTACCCAGCAGGAGGTTCAGGTGCACACTGCACAGGGTTTTTAGATACCTGGCTAAAGTGGAAACCACAGCTCTCACACAACACTAATTTCTAAGGAGCAGACCATAAAGTGAGATGAAATTAAAGAAAAATGAACTGGATAATAGGGTAAAGAAGTGTGTCTGGAATCCAAACCTCTCCTGCAAGGCACATACATGCAGAATTTAAGTGACCTCGGTCAATTTCTTGTGTGAGATGAGCACTCACAGCTTGAAGCCCAAGAAGAAGGGCTTTAAGTGTCCAGTGTTTAACTTTTGGGACTGCTTATTGTAACACATGGTAGAAGAAAACACAAATTCTTGTCTTTCTTTTTATATCAGAATATATTACTTGCTACCACGTGCGCCTTCTACACCCATTTCAACCCAAACTGAACTTAAAAAATAATTCCTGTCTTCAACAAGATATATATTACTGACAATGTCAAAGGGTATTATGCCCACCTTTCCAGATAAATTGTGCTACTGTAGGAGAGAGCCTACAGATGTCTCTGGAACTTATACTGAGGTTCCAGCCCTTTGCCTGTATTTCACCATGAAAACTATCTGCTAAAATACTTTATCTGGAGCAAGAAATAGGAATCAGAAACAAGGACTGCTTCCTCTTGTTCAATCCTTCACACAACATACAAACTGGACAGCCACTATTCTAAGTACAGCTCTTCATGAACGCTCTGTCTACCATGTTGCCACTAAAATAATTGTTTTCTTGGTGCGAAAACCAATATATTTTACAAGACACACTGCAGAGCTCATAAATATCACATTTCTTCATGCATTACTGAAACCTCAAGGAAAACACATGCTGGAGATATTTTTCAAGTTCCAGTTAACTCAATCAGTTTACTTTTACTTCCACTGAAGGGAAGAAGCATGTGTGAACTCTGGCCATATCCAAAGTTTGCTCTCAAGATCAGTCATTTTACTTCTTAATTTCTATTTATAAATACAGTTAGGTATTACAAGAGCCAGACTATTTAGCCATGAAGACTGTCAAAATAGATAATGCATTGTGTCTCACTGAATTACAAACTGGCTGGGTGCCTAGCCTGTTGACTGCAAAAGTCCACTCCATTACAGCTCCAGCACTGTCTTCCATCTACTTCAAAAAGGTTTTTAAAAGCAGACAACTGTGAAATGACTATATGGATCATACAAATTATATTTTTTACTCCTTCCATTGGTTGCCAGCAATTACTGGTCACTAGTTCTGATGCCAACTCAGGAAGAGTAATACTTTACCAGAAAATCTAACTGATGACCTTCAGTCTAATGAGATACCAATCAGCAGTGATCTCCCACAGTATCCACACAGATGTGTATTAACTTACTCTGCTGGAACTACTGCTCTGATAAATTGTTTTCCTTATGTGTTTAGGGAGCGCATGTGCAGCCACAGTGTGATCAAAATTAGTATTACATTAGTATTAAAATTAGTATTAAATTTCAAAGTGAAGTAGCAGTTACAGTACGGTGATAGTTGTTACAAGAGCCATGAAATTTTATTTGACTCACTGCAGGCATTGCTTGTATCTGCTTCCAAAATATCCAAAATAGATAACTGAAAAACTAAGATAATAACACCTACAAGTATAGCAAATTGAATATAGGTAGGCAAACATCTTCTTTTGAGTAGAAAACATTGAAACAAAACAGTAACCCAGAAAATGCACGTTCACTCCAAGTTAGAAAACCACAGCTTGTCTTTATATGAAATAGTATTATCTTTCAGAGGAAAATACAATTTAAATACTGGTTTGATTTATACAATGCTTGACATCCAATCATCAGCTTGCATACATGCAGTGAAGTAAAAGCACATTGTGCTTCCCTGCAAAGAGTTTTCTTTTCAAGATGCAGGGTTTATCCAGCTATGAACATAGTCAAAACATGTACTTCATCTAAAAGCAAAACATGATATAGTATTCCAATAAAGTAGCATTATAATTAATATAAAACTACTACTTCAGGAATTTCCTGTCTATAATTACACCTGTATCAATGCCAAGATCAGCACAATAATCTACAGTCAATTTGAAAAATAAGCACAAAAAAATCTACAGCAGATATAGTCATATTTTAACCAAGTGTTTATTTACCTTGTATAGTAAAATGATAACTATCATATCAGGATGCTCATAGTTTAAATGTATTTACCTTAAAAAAAATTAATCAATCTGCATATCACAGTATCACCATGGCATTATAATTGCTTCTCTGCAGACATTTTCTTACCCTTGTTTTTTGTCATTACCACTTTCCAGGTTTTCAGACTGAAGATGGAGAAAGTATTAGAGGGACTCTTGCCTCTCTAAACAACTCAAGAAATCAGAGAAGGAATCTGAAAGGATCTCATGTACTTCAGTTCTAGGTTCGCTTTCCCTTAATAGTACTCAATCAATTAGAAATTATTTTGCTGCTAAATACAGAGACAGACAGCTTCAGATAGGACTTTCTCTTTGGCACTATGAGACTGTTATATCTTTTGAAGAAACCTGAAACTGATCAAAGAGATGATCTGTTTATTTCTTATCCCTCTCTTATTTAAATGATTCTAAATGTCTTATGTAAAGGGTGCTTTACATGGAACTGTCATAAACCAGCCTAAATGGTATCAATGCACATTACTCAGCAGCATAAATTGTCTGCATATTGTAATATTTATATTGAGCTATGATTGTTTTAAAACCAACAGAAAATCATGAAGCAGAGACCAATAAATTCTTAACTATCTATAATAAAATCTCAAAAACAATGAAGTCTGCTTCCCTGATTTTAATTTCTATACTCTTATTAATGGTAATCTTTTTAAAGAACTAATGAAATAAATTTTCATATATGGTTTTCATAGGTCATCGTATTTATTTAAATCAAAAAGAGAAGTAAGATTTACAACAGAGATCTTCCCTATAAGTGGCTGTTTCATAAGAAGGCAAAATAGTACATCTGTTAACTTCACTGTTGCATAATAGCACAGGAGGAGCAACTAAGAGCAAAGCAGACAAATCCACAGCAATTTACTGTTTTGTAACCCAAACCAGCACTTTAAATTCAGCTTGAAAAAAAATACAGGAAACACTACTGTAGCTGGGAAAAAACAAAACAAAACAAAAAGGCAATTTCCTTGTCATAAGATATACTTAGCAAGCAGACTGCTACGTTTTGCACAACTTGCCATTTTTGGTTGAAGACTCTGGTGAAGAAAACTGCAGAGAAATAAGGCCTAAGGCATTGATGCCATGTGAGCATTACAAAAATGTCACACTGAACACAACTGCCTAGTCAGCCACAGGCAGAAAAAAGGACTCCAGAGTTCTGGAAGGTACCCAGATTCATAAGGGCCAAAACCAAGTAACAAAATGGCAAACACTTCCCCTAAAAAATGAAATCTTGGTTTTTGCTATACTCCTTATTTTTTATTATACTAGAAAATGGTGACTAAAATGTTGCATTTATTTTATTTCTGTTAGATAAGTATCATGACTGGTGATAGGATGGAACATGCTAAAATATCTCCAAGGAGAATTCTGACAGTTCTCAACTAAATAAATGATCTTGAGATGTGTTGTGAATGCAAAGAAAAGCTTAAAACAACACATTATGTATTAAAATTACATACTAAAAAACAGTATGTTTTCTGTAGTAAGTAAAACCAGATTTGGTGTTTCTTTTCACCATGCTCCACAAGACTTTAGAGGTAGTAGATATTCTCCTCCCACACCTCATTGTTATTCGCAGGTGAGTAGGAGGAAAACCAGTTTTCCTACTTTCTAACTCCCAGCTGGTTTCTTACTGAATTGATTTCTCCTCATTCTGTGTGAATGAAATAATTACTGAACTAACTTAATGAATAACAAAAAATACTTTCTCTGCATCTGCAGAGGAGAGCAGTGGTGTCAAAAAAGCAATTAATACTGAAGGAAACGCTAACTCTGGTGCCTAAATAGTTCTGTGGCGTGGTTCCTGTCAAAAACTTTAATAGCACAGTCTCCATCTAGATTTAACAAGAACAATTGAAAAATCTGGATGTGTAATACAGGCTAATAAAATGCTAATAATATGCTGTTCTGGGATACATGATGGATTATGAGTGTGTTACACTATCACACATCCAGCATACAGGATTATCACCAGTGAGATTCTTAGCAGACAATGTGACTGAGCAGCTCTGTACAACACAACAGAAAGAGATGGATGTGTAATGGCAGAAGAGTGGAGGTTTCCAACTTATCTGTCAGAACTCAGGTGGAAAAAGTCCTAGGAAACCTGGGTCAGTGTTGAGCAGTGTTGATCTGACTAAGGAATTGGACTAGATGACCTCATGGCTTACCTTCCAACTTGAGTGATCCCATGACTACATTAAGTCTGGGGCTTCTTGTAAGGAAAGTGTTTAGTTGCATCAAGGATTGTGAAATATCTTCATTATTTGCAAAATTCACCTATATCTTGACTCCAGCCGATGACAAAATTTTAAACACTTCTCACAATTTACTGAAGGACTTTTCCTATGGTCACTACAGGTTTAAGCTTCATATGAGGATTGAGGTGAACAGACACTGCTTCAACAGTGCTTGGTTTTATTTAAGTGTCTCCCTTCTTCTAAGAGTTCAGACATGTTACTCAGAGGGGAAAAAAAGGAGTCGGGGGACATAGCCCAGCTGAAGATTTGATTGTAAAATTGTATACTAGCCTATCACTAATAGATACTCGGAAGCACCCAGTTGCTATTTTATATGCTTATATAGAAAAAATCAAAAAAATTCAAATCCTATCCAGGTTGTCATCCATGTAAGCCTGGAAATCATTCTGCAATTGCAACATCTGCACTTGACAAGTTCAACTCACCCACTAGAATAAAGAAAAGTTATCTTGGGCATGTTTAGTCATGCACCTTACTGATTCTCTTATTGCCATTTTCTGTCTAAACAGGTCAGGAAGTTTTTACATACACACATACCAGAACTACCTTTTAAGTCTTTAGTGACTGTTCTGTTTCTATCTCCATGAAACCGAAAGACATTGAAACAAATAGCTTTGTCTTTTCTATGTAATTTAACAGTCCACTGTTTTTCAGTCATACAAAGAATTCTTACTCATACCATGTCAAACTTCTAGTTCACATTAAAGGGATGCTACCCATTCTTTGGTGAGTTCCTCATTATGGAATTTTTTCCTGGATCTACCTTGCTGGTGTCAGCAGCAAAATAACACCAATTCAGCTTTTAACCAAGATGCATAATGTTGATAAAAAAAATTATTATTTCAGTATCAGCCAGGCAACCTGCATATGAAATGCAGCACTAATGTAATTTCTTGAAAAATTTTATTAAAGTTTTGCAGGTAGTTTTTCCAACAGCTAATGGTACGTTATGAAAGGGCTTATCAACTGGGAGAATAATTTAAGGATTTGAATTCCCATAAGTGGTTGTTCATATCTGTGTACAATACAGACAAGTCAATAACAAACTAGGATGAAATTCTCTTTTCACTTAGTTGAGTTTTTATTAATTAAAATGTAAGAGGCAAGATACAGATGTAACTGAAGTTATTTTCTCTGTTGCTGGCAACAACTGAACCCAAAACTTCAGTTTGTCTTGGGATATTGGAGCCTTCCAGTTTATTACCTTAAAAGTACACTTCTCAAAAGGAGTCTGCCAATTCCTCACCATTGGTCTTGAAAACTAGAGGTAGAACCCTGAACCTTCATGACTATTTAGGGCACCATAATTACATTTATTTCAGCCTGCAGAGACAAATTCAGCTAAAAGAGAAAAAGAACGAAGAGACTGTGGTAGGATGACTATTGCTCCCTTTCCCCTTACAAGTTCAGTTCTATGAAGCCTACATATACTCCACATACAAGATTCACCCATTCTCATTACATATTCTGGGGGGTGCCTTTCTCCTTTATTTGGCCCTGTAGTACACCCTGAATGGATCTCGCACGTCTGCAGTGTTCTCTGAGCTTTCTATTTGTGCTGTGTATGATGGGATAAATTTCCTTCATAGTAGCTAATATGGGACTGTGTTTTAGATTAGTGCTGAAAAGTGTTGAAAATAGATGTTTAAATTATTGCTGAGCAGTGCTTGCACCAAGTCCAGCCTTCGTCTGCCTCTCACACTGCCCAACAGTGAGGAAGCTGGGGGTGAACAAGAAGTTGAGAGGAGACACAGCTGGGACAGCTGATCCCAAGAGACCAAAGGGATATTCCATAACATATGGTATCACGTTCCTTATATAAAGCAGAGGGAAAAAGAAGGAAGAGGGGGATGTCTGGAGTGGCATCTGTCTTCCCAAGTAACTGTGATGTGTAATGGAGCCCTGCTTTCCTGAAGATGGCTGAACACCTGCTTGCCCAGGCAAAGTGGCAAACAAACTCCTTGTCTTGCTTTGCTTGTGTGCATGGCTTTTGCTTTTCCTATTGAACTGACTTTACCTCAACCCACAGGTTTTCTCACTTTTACTCTCCTGATTCTCACCCCCATCCCACCACAGGAGGCTGAGCGAGGGCTGTGTGGAGCTCTGTTGCTGGCCGGGGTTAAATCATGACAGTACTCCGCTACTGCTGGTGGTTACTGCACTTTAACTGCAGCAAAGTTTCTGAAAAAAACCCTCATTTTTCTTAGCATTTGGAGCATGACAGCACAGAAGAAGTCTACATGAAGGACTTTCAGATAAGCTGCACTGAAGGACCATAACCGACTCCTCTACATACTGTCCAATAAAGTTAGGCTGCTGGTTTGTTTTTCTTTTATTAATTTTTTCCTTGATGTTCAGAACATTTGATAAAATAGCCTACATATTAAGGTAATAAATATTCTCTAATGTAGTTTAAAAATACTGTATTACTGATTTATTTGAAGCAACTGCAAAGAAAAATTACAGCTAGTATTTCAGAAGAATCTCTACAACCATTTAACATTTACAGGTGGGACTTTAAAAGAAACTGAAAAGGAAAACTACTAGAATTCATAGCCCAAGGTACAAAGCAGTGGAAAATCGTATTTTACCTGAAGACATCATCCAGGGAAGTAACAAAAGCTACTTTTATTGTTATTTTTATAGATAAACTGAAGCCCAGAGAATTTACTCCCTGTGACAACATCTTAAGGCTCAGGATATTCTGGAAGAAGACAGTCAAAACTCCTGACTAAGCACAACTCATTAAATAATCCTTTTGACCTTGACAGAAGTCAGTTGGCAGAAATTCTTCAGGATTTGATTATCTCCCTCTCCTACAGACATCTTTTGAATGCTCATACTTAAATATAGATATGCACACTTCTAAATAAACACCACTTACATCTGTCTCTTGCTGATAAAGCAATGCCCATATGATAATTCTATCATGGAAAAAAAATATTTTCAGTTACAGATCTTGACAAGGAGTGCAACAATTAAAAATGCAGTTTGCCTGTTTACCAGATTTAACATGTCTTTCTAAATGGTAACTATTTCATGGAAGAAAGAAAATCAGAGCAAGGCTGGACTAAGGCTATGTCTCGAACCTTCAATCTCCTCTATGTTGACATACAAAGTGAAGACAAGATGTGAGCACTACCAGATGATAACAATGTGTACTTGCATTGCTAAGATGTAAATGGCAATACTAGCTGCAAGCTAGAGGCCTTAAAACTGGATGAAGAATGCACAGAAATTCAAGCAGTAAAAAAGTTACATCCTCATTTGGAGAAGAGTAGAACAATAATAAAACAAGCCTAATTTTCAAAGTAAAATTGTTAGAAGCAAATCTGGACTATGATTAATAGAACAGAAACACCTAAAATTCTTTTGCTGCCATGATTGTTTACTACTAATTAAGCAGATAATTTTTTCACACTCCATTTGCAGCAACATCTTCTTTTTGAAGTGTTGTGAAGATGTTGTGTTTGTCCAACACAAACACTTGTAAATTTCACTTTTTGATGATTCTACACTTTGATCAATTCAGTGCCTTTCACGACTTCAAGAAACCTGGATTTTAGAGACTTATGCAATTTCCTGAGAACTGGCCATATGAAATATTTGATGACCTCTAACTTTGGTTCTTTACACTGTTGTCCATGTCACAGTTGAGGTGAGAAAAATAAAGCTGTGGAAAAGTCGTATCAAGGACAAATACTAATATTGCTTTCTTTTATGGCTGTGGTTCTTTGTAAAATACTTGGATATACCTCATGAACGGCAAAGGTCTGAAGCACAGTTTGTTCACACACCCACAAGAAAATGAAGAGGTAAGGAAGGATGCTTATAATAGAAGTCTGATAGCTTAAAGTTCAAATTGGGATGACTTGGGATGTAGACTTTCAACTGATAAAAATCTGGAGGTCATTGTCATATGATTACAGATTAAAATGGCAGCCACTCTCAAGATCAGGTGTATCTGGAAGACATCTACTACACTAACTGGCATTCTGCAGAGGCTTACTCCTTATCTGAGTGTAAGAGCAAAGCTTCTTAGGACAACACGGGACAAACCAAGCACTAGCACAAAGTAAAACACCTGACAGTAAAACTGACTCTCTGATTATAGAAGTTGTTAGGGTTCATGCCTTCTTGATATTCTCCTAACAGAAAACTTTAGATCTTAAGACTTCGTTTTTAGATCATTTACTTTAATTAAGTCAGAGTTTTTTAGGCCACGTAACTCAGAGATGCTGGGGAATTATTCAGAAAATACTGATTTCAGGCTCTGAGATGGGAATGCAGAAAATATATACATAATAAAACATGCTTAGAAAACATTCTTGTGAGAAAAAGAGAAAAACATGAACCCTTATTCTTCCCACAGATAAGTGTTAATTAATGAGATGACTGAAAACTGTAAACAAAAAACTAAAGAAAACATAAAACCCAAAGGAGGTTGTGAATTAACTTGACACTATCCACTTCATAAATGCAATACTTTTTGTTGTGTATGGCACATTCTCCTCTTTTACAATCATAAGTATATATAAGTACATATACATATAGTCTCTCTTACGAATCACTAAACCTTTTGACTAGGGTTGGCATTGCCTTTTGTCCTGAAAAGAGGGGGTGCACTCCACAGCTATAAAAGCTGGATGTCCTCACAGGCTGCCCCAGCTCTGCACCACAAGTTGTCTTTTGAAGCAGGGAGAGGAAGGCAGGCACCCAGGAACCAAGCAGCAGGCTGTCTGTAGGCAAGGCTTGGCTGGGAGGCCTCAGCAATCTGTCCCTGACTGCCCCTGTTTCCCCATGAGGAAGAGGGTGACCAGGTCTCACCTGCAGCCACCCCTGAGCATCACTGCCAGCCAGTGACTACAGCAGCAACAAAACACAGCCTTAACACCCAAATGCCAGTCATACACAGACTTAACCCTTTACATAACCACAGACTATGAAATACACAAATAAATAACAGCACATGCAAAATTCAAGGTCAGAAATGCTGCCAGGACAATGCATTCTTCTCCAAAACATGCACACAACTGCCTCAGCCAAGCTTTCAAGATGGATCCTTCAGGAAGAAGGGCTCAGTTCAGGAAATCAGGGACTTGATCCATGAGGATCCAGGACTGTCAAAATATGCATGATATGTCTTTGCAATCTCTTTCACGAAGACCACTGATCCTTTATGAATTTTCAAACAAATAATGAATATTGGGGAAAAAAATTGTCCAGCACAGGGAAGCAATAATCCACGGACATGAAACACATTCCGCATTTTTCTCCTCATTCAACTCTGCAGCTACAAGAAGACAGTAGCACAGTAAACAAGCCTCCTCCTCCTCCTCAACACACTTCAACTCATTCTTCCCACACACAGCTGCCACTATCATGCATATTTCAAAGCCTCCATCTGGGCTTGACA
Source organism: Parus major (assembly GCF_001522545.3). Lineage (NCBI taxonomy): Eukaryota > Metazoa > Chordata > Aves > Passeriformes > Paridae > Parus > Parus major. The sequence goes on along the minus strand of NC_031770.1, from coordinate 51,962,253 downwards.
ACTGTACCTTCCTTTCTTCCAGCCAACAGAAATACACGTCCTACTCAAACAGGCATGGATGATACTGGGCTGTTTATTTCAAAAAATAAGCTGTTCCACAAGTAGGTCATGTGGGTGGAAGCCTCCATGCTAACCTACATGTTCACCGTATAGGTTAGAGCTACCCTACATTCATTTTTCCCTCTTTCCAGCTAGAAATTATCTTCAGGCAGCATGTGAGGATTCGTGGTACTTGTCCAGGCTGCTGAATGCCTGGTTCTTCTGCATAAACACCTACTGTTCGCACAGGGATTAACTTCACAGTATACACCCAGCAGGTTCAACATTTCCCAGAGATTCTTCATTTATGCCACATATGCTACACAGTGCAGGTACACCTCCTTCTGTCCAGAAATATGTCCATAATTCCAACAGCTGTTGTAGACTGGGGATGTCCTGAACTCAGCATGCACACAGGCAGATCTCCGGTCTATGGTCTCGTCTTCTTTTTCTTAAGGTCAACTTGCCCTGCTGGAGCTATGCCTCTTGAAGTGCTGCTGCAGCAATCACCCACTCTGCACCCACAGCAGCAGCCTACGTTCTACCACTTAAATAGCTGCGTCTCTTCCTTCCTCCCTCATCAGCAGCCTGTACTCAGATCACCCTTCCTGTACCATCAAATGCACTCGCCTACATCCAGCATGTAAACACACACCCTGCCTCTCCCCACCTCTTGCTCTGCAGTGGCTGTGTAGGCATAGGCTGAGAGCAGTGCCTCATGCAACACCAGGAAGGGCCAAAGCTATCCCAGGGCTGTGGCTGTTATCCTGGACAGCAGAAGAAGGTGATGCTGGAGTGGAGTTAGGCTGCTCCTGCTCCACCGAGGGGGTAGCATCTGGGTTCATTCACACATGATGGCAATGTCCACACATTTACCATATGTCTGTGAATAGCAGCAGTGGCGAGTCACCAGGTGAGACAAGGCAGACTGGTTGAATAACCAGCCTTACCTCCAGCTCCACCCCACAAAAAACCCCAAAGGTTGGCTGAATAGGAGTAATCTGTGGGCAGCCTCTGGCCCACATCACCTCCTGAACCACCTGAGATTAACAATGTTTTACATACAGATTACACAACTAAGGTAATTCCTAAAGGATTTTAATGATTATACGTCCAGACAATTTCAGTGTTGTCTGCTGTGCTTGCATTTGGTTCAAATCACACTTCTCTGCAGAGACGTGAGGCTTAGTTAGCAAATATTTCTTAAGTGCTTTGAGATCCTGTAATAAAAGGTACAAAGGCACTACAGAGGAATTTTAGTGAGACGCTATCAGAAGATGTTTATTTTTTTCAGATCTCTATCTGTGTATGTACTGCTTCTTTCTTGGAATAAGGAGAACAAAGGAGGTGGTACACATGTAAGCATTCCTAAAGAGAACAGACAAGATTGACTATTTAGAATGGTCAATCAGCTGCTAAAACTATTTAACCTACGCTTTCTTTTGGGAAGACCACCAAGGAGAAAAACTGCAAAGCAAACTCCAGTGGAAAGATACTTTCCACCCAGCATACTCATTCATTTTAGGTCATATGGAAAAAGATATGACCTAGATCTTCTGCCACTCTGCAGGCACTACCTATCTTCCTACTTTAACAGCATTTCCAACAAACTGAGATATGGCCTTAATTTTCCTTAAGCTGATCATACAGGTTTAAAATTTTTTCTTTTATATTTATCATAGTGCTTCGGAGGTCACCCAGGCATTTTATGCAGACTGCCGGTGCACTTAATCATTTCAGTGTCTCCCTGCAGTAAATCAGAAGACATTATATTAATAAAAGATGGGTCTGTTCCAGGTCTGATTCAGAATGCTGAATCCCCATCTACCTGGCTTAGAAAGAGTCCTTTAAAAAGGTCAGTTTACTCTATGGAATTCTGAATATCAAGGATATGTCTTCTCTCACAAAAGATATATACACTTGAGACCAGCACAAAGACACTGGAGTGATTCAGAATGAGTGCTCAAGGCTGTCTGTACCACAACCTAGCCAAAGAAACCTCATCTGAAAATACACCACTGAGATACAGGCACACCATGCAAATAAGTATCTCATAAAACATGTTTGCCTCCATCCCTACAGTTCTTTGTCTGGCAAATACTGTTTGGTCACATCCACTTAGCACAAGAAACAAGACAGGCAAAACACAAGGTCTGCAAGGGAAAGACTGGCCAGAACTTCTCTTGTACCATATTATTATTATTTGATCTGTCTTCAGAACACTTACTAATCCCTGTAACCAGGTTGTTTATTTATTAAAAAAAAAAAAAAAAAAAAAAGAGAAAGGTTAAAAATTGTTCAGTTATTCCTTGGGCTTGAATTTATCACATCCTTTTCTGACTCTCACTTTCAAATTTAAGTTTGCATTGACTATTCCACACACCATGGGTACCATTGCTATGAAATAAGGTAATATTTATGATTAAGTCACAACTTTCAGTGTTATAGTCCTCTTGTGACATTGATCTGGCCCTCGCTAAAGGAAAATTTAACACATTTTCAACTAATACCACTGAGAAAATATTTCTGAATAAAAATTGCTCACTGCAATGGCTGATTCCTTTGTAACATCATTTTGACTGAGTATTTTAATGAAGATAATCAAATGTCTTGTTTTCACTTGATAAGTTCAACTGCATCGAAACCATGATTTTGAAATACTTTATCTAAATCTTTTTCCTCACAAGAAATAGTGAGATTGATTTTTTTTCTTCCCATCTGGAACAAATTCATAATTTCTAAATTTACAATCACACCAGAAGAGGCATTAAAAAAAAAAAAAACCTAGAAAAAAGCCTCCTTCAATATTTTATGTCTTATCTTGCAGTGTGCTAAAAAATCACATATTTTTAAGTCACATGCATATGTGAATGCTTTATAGCTCCCAGAACTGGGAGTCTGACCTCAACTCCTGTGCAAACTAGGCAGAACACATGTGACTAATACAGAGAGCATACCTTCCCATCAGCTGTCAAAAGTAACATCAAAATACCCCTGTAGATCAAGCTACCTTCCCATTAGCTGTTGGAAGTAATATCAAAATATCCCTGTAGATCTGGACTTTTGCGAGATGCACTGAGCTCCTGGGACATTTGATCATGAGGCAGCTGTGAACACTGGCTCCAGGATGTGCCACACAGGTCAAACCCTGTGGTAGGGCTGGACTCTCTGACAGAAGTGGCATCAAGACCAAAGTGCTCCCACCATAACACAGCACCCTGACTGCTGCCCAACTCTGTGTTCAGCACAGGAAGGCTAACCAAGCAAGATACAGACTCTAGGCGGGTCATTCTTTAAGCATTCTTTGTTCCAAACATCACTTGACATTCTGGCTGATATATCTAAAAATATATTGACCCTAAACAACCTAGTCCAATCAGAATTTTATTTGTATTGACCTGGATGAGAGGCAACCTGATTTTACACTTCTGCCTTCGTATGTGTCCACTGGGCATGTGTTCAGCCTTGCTCATGACTGGAAACGGGGGAGTGGAGCCATGTAGATGAGTGGAGCTCATCTGTAGCTGGTAACCCCTGACAAAAATGAGAATGTTTTCATGTAAGTTTGAGGAGAAAGTTACCACTCTGAAATATGTATTTCTCTCTTTCCTTACTCCTAAACTGTACCAGGTGTGTCTGCATACAGCCAAAATTCGCACCCACAAACAAGGTATAAGTACTTGTATATGTTCACACGAAAAAAAAAAAAGCTGCTTCTATTAACAGCTGACAATTTAAATAATTTCAGCATTTCATTTAAAATAAGTACATTACAAGAAACAAAGATATAAAATGTCTGAATAAACAGTGATTGCTGATTATGTACATAATTTTTATTTTTCATGTTAAATGTCAGGTTTTATCAAGGACCTGCTTCTGAATTGGAAATTTTATAATAAAAAAATTGAATGGCAGACTACCAAGAAATGACAAGATTTTAACACCATAATAAACATTAGGATCATGATCCATTATGCTCAACACTTACAGGCTTTTTTTTTTTCCTGTAACCAGGATGCTTAAAAACTTGTTCAAAAACAGAAAGCAAAGCTAAGAGTCTTATGTAACAGCATAATTTCCAAACTGGTTTATTTAAGGCCACGCCACACCAAGATCAAGTTTTTCTAGTGGAAGATGGCTTATTTTTTATTGGTTTGGGTCTATACAAGGTGCTTTTAAAACACAGGAGAACGAATGACACTGAGTAGGTCTGGTGTTTGGGAAGGACAGGGTGAGAACGCAGCAGAATATATGAGAGCAAACGCCCTGGGAGGAAAGACAGTATGTGTGAATGGTGGGGAAGGAGTGTAAGGAGTATGTGGGGTAAGAAAAGCAGCACTTGATGGGAAAACACAGGCTGCTGGAAGAGCACTGGGTGTGCAATTGGAACTGTGATGCAGAGCTGAAAGATCAAGGAAACTGTGCTGAGTTAGAAGATATTAGAAAAGGGAAAGAGATATTGGACAGGAGGATTCCTATAAGGAAAAAAAGGAAGAAAATATATATTTTATTTATAAAAATATACAAATATATATGGTTGCCGATTGCTGACAACAACTTGCAACTGAGGAGCCTGACTGGATGATACAGGGCACAAATGGATCAGGACAAAGGGACAGCATTTTCACAGACAAAGCCAGCAGTGGATGAAAGGAGTCATCCCTTGCACACCCTCAAGAACGTTCATATTTTGCTTTTATGTTGCCAGCTGAATTTTAAAACCAAGAAGTTCACATCCCACTGGCCCAAATCCTTGAAGTAACAAGAGATCCCTCCACCCTTTTCTAAAATGCATTGTCATAAAATACATCTCATCATTTGAACTCAGCCTTGTAATTAATAGGGAACGAAACAGCTTTGAAGTATTTTGGTAATATTTGGTAAAAAATTTAAGTAGTTTCTTCCCCAAACCATGAGAAAAAGAGAATAAAACTTAGCCTGAAATGACATATAACTTAATAGCATATAATACAATCTATGGAAAACCAGAGGTGTCTAGCTTCTGAAATTATACTGGCAATGAGTCAAGGAGATTTGAATGCTAATCTTCTATAATAATATATTAGAATTAGAAACATCATTAGCTCCTTAATAAATGCAGGAATATCCCTTTCTCACCATGGTAGGTCATGAGACAGCTGACCAAAAGCTGTCTATTCTCTCCTGTCCTCTACAGTTGACAATGAAAAACTTGAACAGCATCTTGAACCACTGTAGCCTTTGACCCAGTGTTCATTAATTGGTCACCGAAATTGACTTTAGCAGTAGCAGACCAGTTTACTCTGAGATGTGCACAGCATATGGAGAGGCTATGGAACAGAATAGCTCTCATGAACAGTTTGCTGTTTTCAAATTATGTGCAGCATAGGTAAATAACTATTATACCAAATGTACACAAAGATGTGTATCCACACCTGAATACACCAAATCCCTTTCAGCCTCCTGAATGTCCAGCATTAAAGTACAGTGCCATGCAGTTCCACACAGCAGAGGTTTCCATTGTGACTCATGCATTCCTGGGACTCACTTCTGGGGACCTACTGGAATGCAGACAATTGTGTCTACGGCACAGTCCTTGGAACACAGAACAAGTAAACTCAGGTTAAGAAAGTTTTCACAGCATGGAGTCTCCATTTGTTTGTAAGCCTAAGTGAACAGCAAATGGGGACCTCTGCATCTGTCAGTGCATATGGCTTCTAACTAGGGACAAGCTTTGCAAGCACTCTGCGCTGAGCAGAGCATGCTAAGCCAAACACGTATGCGCGGGGAAGTGGTGCTGTGGCACCAGTGCCCCCAGTCAGGGGGGCTGTGTGGGGAGACTGTGTGGGTGTGTGGGAGGAAGAAATGACAGAGAGGAAAAGGAAAGGAGGGAAGTCTGAGGGAGTTAACACATGCTGATTTAGCCAAGAAATAACAGCCATCATGCATCTCCACCCTTTGCCTTCCCTCACTTTGTCCTCATAGCTGGCAGTCAAATACCTAAATACCAGTTTGTCATAACACAAGACCGGTCGGCGTGGTGCACTCCGTCACCTATGCGCCCCAGGTACAGAGTGCTGTCATGCATGATTCCTTTTTTCTCTCACTTGCCTACTTCCCTTCTTTACAGAGCTGAGCCTCTGCAAACACTGGCCATAAACAACTTGTGTCTTCCCTGCTTCCCGCTGCTGCGCCTCAGGATCAGCCACCTGCCCCAACATTAGCAGTATGAAATGCTTCCACCACTTCAGGCACAAGCTTGTTCAGCACCTTGCAGGGAAAACATCCTTTTTGTATCCTAGTATTTTATCAACTCATACAGTGGCATTTAAAGCCATCAGTTTCTTTCTTCCTTTTGCATTTGATCAAATACATTTAGGAACATATGCCACCTGTGCTTGCATGTGGAACTCCCACTCCTAATGAATTCTAATAATACTAGCAATAATAACAATAAATAACAATTTATTACTTAGGTGCTGCCAGGACCAGAAGGCTTCAAGACATACTATAAAATATACACAAATATAGGGAAGGAAAAAATTAAATTTACCCTCAGGTACACAAACCCCTAGGTTTAATAAAATATACAAATACAGACAGCACTGAAATAAAAAATGAGCCTATCAATTCCTAATATATTAAAATTTAAATTCTCAGCTAGGTCCCTTCCTGCACAAGCAGCTCAAACAGTCTGAAGAGTCTAGCAGCATTTGTAGAGTTAAGATTTAGCCTCTTACATTATTTCATTTGGACCAATTGATTTCAAGAAATCCTTGTGCGGTGCTTTACAAGTAAGGAAGGAATTAGCGAGGTATTTTACATCCTGCTCTGCTGCACATTCTATTCTACTTTAGCAGGACACCAAATATTCTACTAGGAAAAATGCAGCAGTACTAGTTTTGTTTTAAGCTATACTGCAGAGCCCTCATGCACTTTAGACCAACTAACCTGACCGACAACTGCAGCAAAAATACCTGAACCATGTCAGCTACACACAGATTTAAGTGGAAATTTTTATACAATTGCACCTTTTGGCATCCTTTTTTGGAAAACCTACTGTAAACTGGATGCTTGTAAGTGCAACAGCAAGACAAAATGTTCAGGGAATGCAACCAGAGACATTCAAATGGAACATTCAAACTTTCGAGGGAAAATTGCATGGATTTAGCTAAGAAGCCAGAAGGCGGCTTCATACAAATGAAAATCAGGGTCTTGTTTTCTCCTAGCATTTCATATGAGCTTAGCCTGTTTTCAACCAACAGAATCCCTAAAATCTGCAATATAAAAGCAATTTTGCAGTATTTAAAAAAAAAAAAAAAAGAGCTTAATCAGAAATCACCATCCTAATTGGGAGAGGGGTTTGTTTTTAAGTCTTAAGGAAACATACTTATAAATTTTAACTTACTTTAGAGTTTCTTCCTGTCTGAAAAGTCTGGAAGTTTTACTTTAGCTTCCAACAGATTTTGTTTTTTCTTCAGAATTGGGTTAACTTTTCCATCCACTGAAGTTAAACACAGCTTGTTTAGTGGTAGCATATTTAACTATGCTGAGTTGAAAAAAATCTTGCATTATACATAGTAAGAGTAATGGAACAAAGCCTGCAAGGCTTTGAAGACTAATAACAATTTCAGAGCCTTGGAAAATACAGTACGGGGAAAATATAACTATAAAAATAAATGCTGGCAAATAAGGCAAAATTTGAAAAAGTTTTCATTGGAAGGATGAAAGCTTTTCATATTCAAAGAGTTGGTCTACAAAATAAGTCAATTGTCAATTTTTTTTCTACATTATATATCATATATATGGATATATATAGATACATATATATATACTGGAACATCAAGATGAGAAGACTAGGCCTCAGATTCAAATACTTAAAAAAAACCCCAAAAAACTACACTGAAAGGAGTTTGATGTTCTGCAGGATGTTTTGCAAGCAATAACATCACTTTAATTTCAAATATAGAAATATACAATGTGAACTATGTTATACATCATTATTTATTTCACTCTTGAATTCTACAGAGAGCATACTAACCTGTCACTGGTGGTGATCTTTTTTACATTTACTGTCTGGAACTGCATTAGCAATTAGAACTCCAAATGACAAGAAATTTGCCACCCACACTGAGCTCCTCCCAATATCAGAGTCTGTATTAAAGTAGCACAATTAGAAAAATGTCTTCTAAATATTGCATTGGGATAGGCAAGCCCTCACAAAACCTATTATTAGATATGGAAGGTTGCAGCACAGAAAATACTTAATCTAATAGAAGGAATCTAAGATTTTTTTTATTGGTTTGCTCAGGTACACACTCAGCATAATCCTCCACAATGAAATCTCATTTATTGTGTTCAAAACACTGCAGAATTGCCTATTTGTTCTTTATTACATTCTACATTTTACTTTATTCAAATCTGCAAACTTGTATCAGTGGAAGGTGAAAGTTTTTTAATTTCATAAGGGCTTTTTTGTTTACTTATAGGTCAACTTCAATTTTGTTGTACAGTGGCATAATAGCACACCAATAATAAAACATTTTTATCATGTGAGGGTTTCCCAGTTTTCAGATAATCAAGCTTCTTTTTCTTCTTTTTCTGCCTAAGGACAAAGTAAGTAACCACCCACATGTATATTTACCCTAGAAGTCTTTGTAAATCCTAAGGTTCATGTAACTGCAAAGAATCAAGTGTTATTTGATTTTTATTACAAATATATTTAATTTAGAACCCTAAGTTTGCAATTTTCTATACTAATTAAGAGTATTATTTGATAGGTTATATAGATCTTTGCTAAAACTTAAGAAAATCAATCTTTCAGAATCTATTTCTTGCATAAACTTACATGGATGCATTAACATAACACAAATACAAGGTGAAAAATACATTGATTAAATAATTTTTATATACTTATATTCACAATGGATTAGGACAGTTCAGAACCCAAATGACTTCAGCAAAGAACACTAACGTAGAACACGAGGTGTGTTGTCCTTGTTTAAACTAATTGTTTAAAACAATTTGGCCATATGAAGGCATATAAGATTATCTGAATTATCCTTACCACTATAATAAAATTTTAAAGAAAACAATTCAACTGTTACAGAACTTAAGTAAATAGGATGTTTTTCAAAGGGCAACAGAAAGACTACTAAACCAGCTTCTTGAAGTTGTCATTTGAAACTGTTCTGGCAAAACTCTACAGACTGTACACTGATGTAAAACACAGCACTGTTACATATCACTTACCTACTCCAAGTTCTAAAATAATATTATTGTCATTAGTTAAATCTATCATCATAGAAAGTGATCTCCATTTTTCCTCTCTTCCGTTCTCCTGCTTTATGCTGCCAACCCTATTGCCAACACAAATAGTTCAAGATAGCCATAACTTCCCTGAGAATTCCCAAATTAAATGTACATCATACTTAAGTAGAATTGTAAAATAAAAGCTGACTAATGCAATGTGAAAACGGAACACTTCAATGTAGTGCTCAAATTCCACTCAATTTGTAATAGCGCTACCAACAGCAAATGGAAAACACGGGTCTATGAATAAAAAAGGGTGACACTATTACATTTTTATTACTGCATCAACAGCACTATACATTACTGTTCCCCAGACATGTTTACAGCTCAAGAGTGAAAAAAAAAGCTCTGAAACACTTAAACGGCTCTCCTATGCATATTGTTACCCTTTCTTTCAAATACCTTAAGTATCATTAAGAAACCTCATCTTGTTATTCCTGAAAAAGCAATTCCTTCCTATGTAAACTGATAAATTCTCCATTGACTGTATTCTCTGCTATAGTAAAACCACAAAGATATTTAGATATGATGATGAATTACTACTGGGAATAATACATAGTAATATTTTACACTTCTGGAATATTTTAACTCAAAACCCATAAAACACTTGCGTATCAGGCTAACTTTACAGATGCTGAAAAAGGAATCATAAGGTGAGATTCATTTTACCAAGGGAAATCCTGTAAAAGAGTCATAGTTATATCCCATAGAGTGTGGAATGTGTTTCGACTTTTGTCCTCTGTCTGTGGCAAGTGTAACCCATATAGATAGCAATGAAATTTTCTCGATTTCAGATAATACAGAAATGGTACAATTTATTATTCCTTAATTCTGAAACTTTTGGCCTCTAGTATTTTCTGGTCCTTTTATTTCCTATCAGCATGACCAAATCCAAACTGGGCACAAATCACCTAAAGTTTTTAGCTGTGCGTTGTTAAATACCTTTGTTTGTTGTCTAGTAACTGTATCTCATGTAACTCCATAACTAATACACTAAATAAATAAATAAATTGTAAGTCTTACAATTTGAGTTTCTAGTCCTGTTGATAACATGGCCCACTGAGAATTTTCAAAGACAATATCAGAACTAAGTTCTAATCACTTACTTGAACTTAATCAAACTAAATCTAAAGGTATTTTCTGAAAAAAAAATACAGCATTTACTGGCAAAAAATATGTGCTGGGAACAGAGCACATACCTATTTTTTGTAGAACTCAATCTGCCAGACAATGTATATAAAGTTCACACAGACATCCTATCCTGCTATTTCTTTCATGAGAATAATAAATGTATAACATCAGGCAGATTTACGTATGAGCACAATCTGTTCCTTTCTACCTTTGGCTGCCCTGAATCAAGTCATAGGAATATTCAGGTTAACATTTTGATATTCAAAATGGGACCAATAATTTTATGATGATTAATCATAAAACACAACACTTGAGACCGCTTCCAAAAATCTGGCCTTGATTTTTCTCTCTGTAACTACCCTGTGCAGCCAATCAGGGAGACCTTAAGATTATGAAATACAAAACCAAAAAAGCATAAATTTGTTAATACATGTGCACTAGTATCTTGGTTTACTCTACTTTCTTTGAGTAATAAAGTTTCCAGAGAAACTGCACAATGAAAACTAGATGCTATTTAGACCAGCACATCTCTTACTAAGGAGGTACATACTTAAAGCTCTAAGTTACTTTTCTGCTAATTATTACCCACACCCAAACACAAAAAATTTATTTGGTCTTCTTTTGGTACCCACAGGCTCCACTTTATTTCAGAAGACAAATTCTATTTAATTTCACCTCCTCTCCCAATAACAGTAAGAGGTCCAAGAGAAACTGAAGAATAAAATGTAATAACTTTTAAACAAGATGGTGCAGTGGACTCCTCAACAAATGCGTATTTATAAAGGCAAGTGTGTGACTGCAGAGTATGCAGGATGATCAAGTACTATTATCTTTTATCCAGCTACTTCAAGTACCTACAGAACTGCGTAAGGAAAATTTCTGAGGGTTTTATATAAGATGAAAAACTTGTTGCAAAGAATTCTATCTGCTGGCATAATTTCTGGCCTAACTTAAATTTCAGCTATTAGGCTCAGCATGAATTTATGGGATGTGGCACAGGACAGTGGTGTCCTGAAGCATTCTACTATTAAAGCACAAAATTGTGAATCTGAGTTAAACAAAGGCAGCTATACAAGAAGTTTTAGGCCCATTTCTTGAAATATCCCATCTGAATCCAATTCTTTGCTGTTTTCATAGGAACTAACTTCAGGGCTTGGTTTGTGTTTTGAGTTTAAATGAAAGCAACACGTAGTTTTGAACTAGCCTGAATATTCAGTTCCATAATTCCATCTGCTGGGCTCACCGACTGATTTTGGCAGCAACTCTTTACCTCTTCATACCTTGGTTTTCCACTCTATACATAACAAAGAAGACATTGCTCTCTTTTCTGTGTGGGCTTTGGAATACACAGGTACTAGGCAGCTATCTTTGCCACCTTTTGAATAAGCAGGGTAAGTATCTACCACCTCTACATACCAAAAGAAAGGCTGAAGTGGAGATACCACTATTAGTAGCAACAGTCAGGAGCATCTTGAGTGTAATGTCAAAACATATTGCCAGCGCATTGCTTCATAAACCAGAAAAACATTCCACTGACACAGGTGTTTTAGGGAATGTTGCTACCACATTTACAACTGCAAAAAAATATTAAGTCATCAGAATGACAGCAGTTAAAAGAAGTTATTGGTTGCACTTGTTTTATTTTGTAATTCAAGGACAGGAGAGATTAAGAATGAACATTGGCATCTAAAACACCACTTAGATATGAATATCCAAAATATTTTGGATGGACAGGGACATTACATTTGTACTAAACAACCTCCTCATAATGCTCAACCTCTGTGAACAGTGTGGGGGCTCAAAGTCTACTGTTAAATCACTGCATACACTTATAATGTTTTATTGTCCTGTGTTTTACAGTCCAAACTACTATATTTTCATAGTTCCGTTCAAAAATATATTACCTGCAGATAACTGTAAATCATTTCCCATAGTACCTCTACAAAACTGGCTACATGAAACTCCAAGAGATTTATGGATGCTGAGACTGGAATGAACATCCCTTTGCAAATGGACAGATGGAAAAAGTCCAAATTACTTTTCAGATTAAAGTCATAAACTGACTTTTCTCAAAAACTGGTAGCAGTTTTTGGAAGCAGAAAAAACTTCTACGTGCTTCTGTGATGTCAAAGATGAAATCTCTGTTTGTGGAGGTACAATCTGTAGCAAGAACACACGTCTGCCAAGACTCTGGCATTGATGATATTTCGTCTAGACAGCCTTTGAATGTGACTGACACAGGAACAGTGCACATGGCTGAGCAAACTGAAACTTATGGAAGAGCTTTTCAAGACTTAGTCAAGATACAAGATTTTGGAAATGTGCCTAACATCCTCCAATCATGCCTCCTGGTATCCTCCTCGGGAATCTAAATGGTTTTGTTCCATCAAGTCTCCTAGTTGTCCCAGAGAACAGTAGGATAAATTTTCTTACATAAGATGCTGGCAGGGCCATTTGGACGTAAGGAAATATTGTCAGCAAGAGGAGAGTTCTGCATGCTGGCTAGTCACTGAAAGGCATTCAAGCCATTGAACTGTGTGTTATTTTGAAGGACTGAAGACTGTAAGAAATTGCTAAACCTTTTCTCAGCTACTGGGCTTGACTGTGGGAAACGCATGACAACTATTAGCTAAAGGAAAGAAATTACTAGACACAGTTGATAACTATTCTAGCTATTTTAGAAAGCACTACATATTTACCTTGACCTTTTGAGGCCCTGAACCATGTACATGCTTTGATGGAAAAGTCCACATGAACCTGCCATAGACAAGGCTATAATTTTTGGGAAATGATGACTGTCATGTACAGTTACATTTTCACTGTTTGACAGCCCTGGTTGACTTAGTTCTCAAGCAACTGTCAGGGCTAAGAGAAAAGAGAAAAGGGTGAAGGGGACTCAAAGAGATTATCGGCTTTTAGCTTTAGTTGGTTCACTTCCAGTGACACTTCCACTGTCACTGAAGTCAGCAGCTACCCCCCTAACTTACTGGGATTATATTATAACTTCTATTAACCAATATTACAGACAGTACTGTTCAACAACCCAAAAGGTAAAAAAAATAGATTCTATTTGTCCTCCAGAGAAACATCAAGCCTTAAAACACCAATTTACAGTTGCAGCAAAAGCACTGCTGTAGATCCTCAGAGCTTCAGCAAATTTTTGCAACTAAAAAAAATTACCCTGGTTAAGTGAAAAATGCAGATGATGCTTCTTCTCTGCAAATAAAATATGGACCTCAGTGAACCTTAACTTAATCCTGATACAGAAATTTGCACACTTGACCTGCTTGGCTACTAGTGTTTGAATTTGGTCTCCAAGCCAACAAACTCAACCTACTGAGTCAGTAGCATGCATGTAGGCAATAGCAGCAATACTCGCGAATCTACAATGAAGTTCTGAGAGAGGTGTTATCACTGGGAGGCACTGAAATACTTGCATTTTGGGACTTTTCAGTAACTGAGTTGGAACCGCAAAATTTCTCACCTAATTACACCGTGGATACAAAGAAAGAAAGAAAGAAAAAAAAGTATTTTGATCTAGGTACTAGGTGCAAGTTTGCTATCACATTTCTGAACCAGAAACGAAGTTTCTCCTCCCACCGCCTCTCTTCCTCCCGCCCCCTCTCCTCCCACCTGCACTAAGGGAACACTTGTTGTGGAGGCAGCGAGCCTAGGAAGCTCAGATTAAAAATAGCCCTGGCTATCACCTGGTGTTTTCCAGTAGGCCAGCATGCTGGTGACTCTTCCAGATCTGGACCCTTACGAAGAAATATAATGAAGGGACATGGCTTTTATTTCATACACTCGTTTATGGATTTGCAACCAAAACTAACTGGATCTGGCAAGTTGGAGTTGCCTCGCACTTTTTCCATCACTGACACAATTGCACCTGTCACGGATGCATTCCTCAGAAGGGCCAAAGGGAACAAGATATATATTTTTATTTTGACGCCACACGGGAGCCAGATGCTGCGCCAGCACGTTCTGGTGTTCACTGTTGGCCATTAGAAAAGGGGAAACACATCATCGGCACTGGGCTGGGTGACAGGCCGTCAGGCGCACCTTCCCCGCGGCCGCTTACACGCAGCAGCCGCTCGGCTTTGTCCGTGCCTCTCTCCGTTCAGAGCACCCGGCTCCGCGGTGTCCGGCTGGCTCCTCTCACGGCCGGCCCTGCAGCCCCAACATGTCGCCGCCCCGCTTTAAGGTCACCGCATGGCGAGGCCGTCGAGCGCCGGGGGCCGCGGTGCGCCCGGGCCGCGGCCGCTGCACGGGCAGCCCGAGGGAGGGGGCAGGGCCACGGCCGCCGCCGGGGGCACTTACCAGGTCTATGAAGGTCAGAAATTTCCAGCTGCCTCCATAGGTCTGATGCGCGGGCATGTCAATGGCCTTGTAATTGCACAGGATGGAGCAATAGGATAGGAGGATGGCGGCGCGCAGCACCTGGCAGGGCACCAGCGCCATGTTTGCGGCGCGGGGTGCGCTTCCGTGTGCCCGTGTCTGTGTCCGTGTCTGTGTCCCAGTGCCCCGTGTGCGTGTGTCCGCGTGTCCCGGTGTGCGTGAGTGTATCCCCGTGTGTGTGTGCGCGCCGTGCGGGCGGGACTCCGAGCGCCCCCGCGGCCCCGGCCGGGGCGGAGCGCAGGGCCCGCGGGGTGCGGCGGCGGCGGCGCGGGGCAGGGGGGCCGCAGGGCCGGGCGGGCTGGGCGCGCTCCCGACCCTCAGCTCCGCGGCCGGGCCGGGCCGGAGGAGGCCGGACCGTTCCCGAGGGAGCGGAGGGACGGCAGTGTGAGCACGAGTGAATTGCAGAACCCGGCTGCCCGCCGGCTTTCAAGCGAGAGCTACAGTAGATCAGCAATTACGAGTTATCGGAAGAACGCTGTGGCTCGTGTGTACCCCCGGGCCTGGCGACCCCCCTGCGGCCGGCGCTGCCAGTGGGCCGGCGGAGCAGGTGCCTCCGCCCCGGCGGCGGGAGCGCGGCCCGGGACGCTCGGGAGAGGCCGCGGGGGGGGCG
Organism: Parus major; assembly: GCF_001522545.3. Taxonomy (NCBI): domain Eukaryota; kingdom Metazoa; phylum Chordata; class Aves; order Passeriformes; family Paridae; genus Parus; species Parus major. The sequence continues at coordinate 51,946,784 of NC_031770.1, read as the reverse complement.
CGGCTCCGGCCGTGCGGCCTGTCTGCCGCTCCGGGCGTGCCCTTCGTGTGTAAGTACCCTTCGTGTGTCCATGGCCCTCATGTGTCCAGAGCCTTCGTGTGTCCATATCCTTTGTGTGCCCATACAGTGGCCCCGCCGGGCAGAGCATTTGTTCTGCCCTCTGTTCCTGAGGCATCTTCAAGTTTCTCAGTGTTTCAACCCGTCCCACACAGACGTTCGCTAGAAGTGGGCTCTCCCATGCCTACGAGCCCTGTGAGATGGGAGCCTCCTGATCCCTGGGTTGAAGTGAAGTACCCCTGTTATAAGGTGTGATGCCCTGGGACATCATGCCGAAGGACTGGAGCATGCCTCTTACAAGGAAAGGTTCAGGGAGCTGGGCCTGTTCAGGCTCAAGAAGTGATTGCTGGAAGGGGACCTCATCAATGTATGTCTGAGTAGCTTAAGGGAAGGTGTCAAGAGGATGGATTCAGGCTCTTCTTGATGGTGCCCAGCAGTAAGACAAGAGGCAACAGGCAGAAACTGATGCACAGGAAGTTCCACCTGAATATGAGGAAGAGCCTTCTGTGTGAGTGACTGTGCTCTGGAACAAGTTTCCCAGAGAGGTTGTGGAGTCTCCTTGACTGGAGATGTTCGAGAACTGTCTGGATAGAATGCTGTGCCATGTGCCCTAGGATGATCCTGCAGAGAGGTTGGACCAGATGATCCGCTGTGGTCCCTTCTAACCCAACTCATTCTGTGATTCTGCCATATCAGCAGATATGACTTGATCATTACAGGGGTCCTTGATACTAGGAGAAATCAAGGAGGATTCATGTTTGGATTCCTACACCTTAGAAAAAAAAGCTCTTAAGGTGCTTGATTGCAGGGTAAATATTAAATTGTTCCACCATCTGGAAAAGTTATTTTAAAGAGGGGAAAAACCCCCGCGAGCAGTGATGTCTGGGCTTGGATAGACAAATCACTTCTATAAACACTATCTTCATACATCTGTCTTATGAAATAAATATTTGAACAATAAGGTGCTTTATCATAGTTAAGCTACTGGAAGGCAAAAAGAATCAATGATTGTGCAATGTATTCCCCGCTTCTATTCCACTAAGTACAATCAAAGCCTTTTCATCTGATATCAACTGCTCTCAAGTTCTGCAAAAATGAAGGGCTTTTAGGAGAACACATGCTAGCAGCTATCATCAATGAATTTAGCACTGTTCAAGGTCTCTGCATATGCAGAGGAATTGTATGTCATATGTATGCATGTATAGAGTCCTCTAGAACTATTAAGCATGATTTTAGCACCAGATGCTTTAGGTAATCTTGTCCCATCAGTTCACAGACCTAGCAAGCATGTTGGGCAATCACACCCTTGTTTGTGGCACGTGTTTTAGTCTTGCAGGCTAAAAGTCTTGCAGTCTCCCTGAAGCCTCAAGGTGCAGTGTAAGAGTCATCTGAGTATAATGTAATGGTCTGCAATACAACAGGAGACCAGACTAGTAACATTATCAGTGTGACCCAACAGGAGGGAGTCTGTAAAGCAGCAGAGCTGCTGGTGAGGACCTGATGTCTGTTTTGTATGCATGAAAGAGGTTTCACTTCTCTGGACTTGTGAATATTCATTAGTGGCTGAGGTACATTAAGTGAAATGCTGGAGCACATCTTCTGTTTTGGTTTTAATCAAAAGGAGTTCAGCTTGCTTTCTGAAACTGTGTCAGGTTGCAAAAGCTCTCAAAGTGAAGTTACTCTGTGCAGAACTCTACAGCACGACTGATTACATATCCATGCACACCCTTGTGCCTTGTGATCAGCCTCTTGACAGGAAGAGTTTGGGGCTGTCTAAGCCTTAGGCAGTTGTCTCCTATTTCTCTCCTGCACCACCTCCTACAATGTATAGGAACTCACTCCTCTGGTCACCTCTCTGTCAATAATAAGGTACTGCAAACACTAACACTCACTGAACGTAACTTGATAGCCACCTTCAGCAGTTTGCATTTTTAGTTGTGTGTAGTTTAAACAGTCTCCGAGGTTACAGCACCCTCAAAACTTTTTTAAAACTGAAAACCACACAGGCATTTTGGGTCCCCATTTGAATGTTCTTCAGTTTTACCCTCCACTCATCAATAGACATCTCAGCAAGGCTCACAGAAAATCTTAACCTCATTAGAAAAGCTTACACTCAGCCTTGTAGCTGAGCAAGGTGAAAGTCTAAATGAAGCAGAATGTTGTACATTATAACACTCTTGTTTCCCTTTTTTTTTTTTCTTTCAGTGAAGAAAATCTCAAGGAAGGCTAACTATTGTGCCAGGTCCAGCCAAGCTTCTTCCTGGTCAAAAACTCTTCTTTATTATGCATTTCTAATTCCTACTTTTCAAAGGATAAAACAGAGCATAAGTCTGTTGTGGGTGGGTTTTTTGAGCCTGTGTCATTTCTAAAGGAGTATCTGTTGACTCTCTGTACAGTATTCTAATAAGGACTCAATTAGATTGGAGGCTGCCTTAGCCTCTGTGTGCTGCTGTGGACTTCATATATTGAGAGACAAGCAGCAAAGTCTTTTGTGACTAGTTCTACAGTCATCAAAAAAAAAAAAAATCCAGGTCTATAATGGATTTTATTTTCCTTTGGATTTGGTCTTAAATATTTTTCAGCAAAGTAAAATTTAGAAATGTATTGCTTTGCCCTTTACATTGCTGTATGAATGCAATGTAAACTTTTTTGTACTTTGGTAAAAGTGTTTACATTTCAGGCTCTGGATTAAGTGCTTAAATCATAGATAGGTATACTTTAAGCATGTAAAGTCAGATATTCATGGCTACCTTGTAATTTTTCGGATCCCAATGTTTAAATACTTGTTTGTATGTAAATTGTGAAAAGACTCAATTTTCATAAGCAACATACTGTAAATTTATTTTAAAGTGGGATTTTGACACAGGTCATAGTTGTCATTCAGTTGAGATGAGAGATGGCATTAGAAAGGAGAAAAAGTTCAAAGCACTAGTGTGTCTGGGATGGGAGATGTTATTTAGGGCTGTCTACTAGGGGAGGAGGCAAGATGCCTAAAAATCCATCAGAGAACTGACTGGAAAAAAATAAAAAGGGGGGGGTTTCCCATCCAATTTTATAAAATGAGTAGCATGGTGTTCTTGCTACTTGGCACCTTGACAGAATAAAGCATAACATCTTTGAGGCCAAGTTTTGATCTTTTCTAGGCAGGCTAGCAGATAAGAATGCTGAAGGAAATTTTGGGGGATTGGTTGTTTTACATTGTTTTGTTCTGTTTTGGTTTGTTTTTTGGGGGGGGTTTGTTTTTTTCTTTGTTTGGTTTTTGGGGAGGAGTTTGTTTTATTTTGGTTTTTTATTTTGCTTGGCATGTTTTTTAATGGCTTTGGGGTTTTTTTGTTTGTTTTCCATTTTTTTTTTAAAAAATGACATTTGAATTTCTGAACAAAAATTTTGTTTTATTTTGTGAATATCAAAATATATTGGTGAGTTATCTGTGAAAGAGATTTTGAGACCCACAATGTGCCTTTCCTTAATTACTTTAAAAGTAGATTAGTTGTCTACAAGGAATTATGCCACAAATACTTCCCTCCAAAGCAATGATAATAAATATTCTATTCTATTCTATTCTATTCTATTCTATTCTATTCTATTCTATTCTATTCTATTCTATTCTATTCTATTCTATTCTATTCTATTCTATTNATTCTATTCTATTCTATTCTATTCTATTCTATTCTATTCTATTCTATTCTATTCTATTCTATTCTATTCTATTCTATTCTATTATTTGTTGTAGTTGTAGGAAATTGCTAATACTGCCTCAACACAATGTGCTCATGGCAATGGACCTGATACTGCAATTTCTAATATCTGAGGCATAGAGTACAAACTGTGCCAAGGTAAGTACTTGGATGTGTGGGAGTGTGACTCCCACATAAGCAGACATGCAAAAATTAAGCTTTCTTGCAAGGAACATAAGTGAAATTACTGAAACATTGCAAGTTAAAAATCAACAGGAAATTGTTGAAAAACCTCAGTGCCTAAGAGAAGAGTTTTTGAGAAATGTGCTCAGTTAATATTGTGTGTTTAATTTGTAGCTCTTTAGTCGAATAATGTACCACTTGGGTAGGAAATGGCCTCATGTATCAGGGGAGGATTCAACTCAAAATGTTTGGTAAAGACAGATACTGTAACTAGGCGTGTTGTTAAAAGTACAAATAAAGTTTAGGGAACTTTGTGTTTCTTCATTTACTTTGTATAGTTATAAATTACCTAGATAATAGATTGAAGGATGGAGGAAAAAAGATAATAAAAATTAAAAGACTGCATTTCTACGTGGTATAAAGAGAAAAGTGTTTTGATTTCTGGAACTACTTGGTTTTCTCATGACTGATTATTGCCAATTTACCTTCACATTTAGGTTTTAAGAATTACAGTGAAGTTACTAAGTTGGCATATTTTGTACTGCATATTGTACTATATATGTATCTATATGTATTTAACAACGGGAAAAAAAGCTGGAACAGAGATGACCAGGAGATTAGTGAAACAAAGCTTGGGCCAGATGGAAATTAACTCTGCAAGTTAAACTTGGCTTTATCCTGAACAAACATGAACTTTCTTTCTCTAAAGATGAAATGAGTGACAAAACACTCTATGTTCATCTTCCCCCTTGAATTATAGTGTCCCAAAGAGATAATTTTTATAAAGAAAAAGCCTTATTTTACAGATCAGGAATTTTGAATATGTAAGTGATGCAGGGACTGTGTAAGCAGATTAACTTTTTTCCACATTTGGAGCAGACAGTTTGTGTGTAACAAAGCTGTTTCTCAGTAAGGATTTAATATCTCACTTTCATATGCTTTCTGTTGAGTACATTGGACAGTGTTAGGGCAGAAGGGGGAGGCAGGTACCAGGCCCTGAGGCACAGAAGTGTGCCACTGACTGGGAGTATTCCACCTGCCCACAGATCATATGGCCCTCTGTAAACCAGAGCAAATATTCTTCTGCTGTAGCATGCAGTCTCACAGAAAGATGTGGCTTTTGGGAAATGGTTTAGGAACATGGAGTGCACAGTTATAAACTATCTGCTGTCCTAAGAGCTTATCCCTTACACTACATCTAGCTATTGTCAGATTCTTGGAATGAGCTGGATATTAGCATCATGCTCCAACCAAACTGAGCTAATCTTGGGGTCAAAAGATTCACAGAATTTCTGAGTTGGAAGGGACCCCACAAGGATCATCAAGCTCTTAAGTAAATGGCCTATACAGGTCTTGAACCCACAATCTTGGTGTTAATTAACCTTGGTGCATGCATTGTTGTTTAGGAGTATCAGTGAACAGTAAAAAAGCAGAACTTTGCCACAGAGAAATATGTGTCAGTTTCTTATTCATTAAAAATATACAAATAAAGACAAACTTATTTTCTACAAATAATTGTAAAGCCAGAAAAAATTAACTCTGTGTAGAGCTGCACACTAAGGATCTGCCTTGTCTTCTTTTGATAGAAGACAATCCTGGCATAAGAATTTTTACTAGTTACCATTGAAAGACATGAAATCCCATCTGAATGTAAGAAAATGCTGTTTACTCTCAGATTGGTTTCACACAGGAACAGGTTGCCCACACAGACTGTGGATTCTACATCTGTGGCGGTATTCCATCTAGACATGGTCCTGGGCAAACTGCTGTAGTTGATCCCACTTGAGCAGGGAGATTCAACAGTATGTTCTCAAAAGGTCCCGAGCAACCTCAACAGGTTGATCTGATGTGTTAGTGTAAACTGAGATTTACATTTGCATTTACATTTATATTTAGTGAGTAATGCATAGCTAACCAAGTCAAACTGAACTTTCTAGATTAAAAGTTGTTAATTTGTAATTTTGACAATTAATTTAAATTTTTACATTAAGCCATTAACAATAAATTATATTGTTGATTGTTAAAATAATTTCTCTGATGGCTGAAGTCCCCTAAGTACATCACCATGCCACCTCTGCTGAACACCTGGGTGAAGGTGTTAGTGGGAGAAGAAGGAATGGGTGTGGTGCTCCACACCGTTTCTGTAGCACTGCTTGCATAGAAAAAGTTACATAATTGTTAAGTTGTGCTGAAGAATTAACATGTGTATTTTATTAATTGAATTGGGACAAATCTCTACCCTGAAATTGCCCATCAGAAGTTGTAGAATCATTTGCTTGCACCGTGTCTGTACCCCAAATTCTTATCCATAACTCTGGACTAGTAAAACTAGTAGAAACTTTATGTCTTGTGTCCTGACTGAAAGTTAATCTGAGCAAAAGCTATTTCTTAATTTATTTTGAAATTATAAATATGTAACTACTTCATCCAGTTACACGCTGGACTTCGGAGGAAACACAAAATACTAAAATATACAGAATTTTCTTAAAAAAACAACGTATTTTTTCTGCGACAACCAACTCATAGGCAGCACTGGAAAATAGAGTAAACATGAAATATCTTCTATTGTGAATGACTAAATTTTCTGGTTCAGCTGTACTAAGATTTAGCTGATCAAGGGAGAGCAGTAATACACATCTAATACAACAGCCGGGACAGAGAGAGCTTTTCATTCAGTAGCAGAAAGACAGCACTGGCTAGCAAGGACAGGAGTGACTGAATACCCATCTCAAAGATTTGGCATGGCCAGTTTTTTTTTTAACTAGTTTTGCTTTGATGCTTTTGCAGAAGCTTGTATTGTGTTTGGGCTGCCAAGCAAAGTTGGAGGTGCCTCCCATCATCTGCTAGCCCCCCTGCAGGGAATGGTGATCGTTGCCAATTCCTCCTCTCTTGGTAGCAGTGACTCTCAGCAGAATGCCACACTTCTGGCTTTTTGCTATCTGCCAGACAATACAGCAGCAACCAGGCTTTCTCTGTCACCAGCTGGAAGCTCTCTTTCTATCTAATTTTTTATTCTAGTGCTCATCCTCAAAATGTCTTTCACACAACTTGTGGAATCTGTGTCATTTTTCAGTGTGTGTCCTTCCCATTGATACAATCTGCTGCTGAGGGCTCACATTTCTCTGGGCTAACAATGGCAGGGGGTCTCTATCGTACTGTGATGATATTGCACTGCAGATGGCTCCATAGGATGGTTTTCCTGGATACTGATGCTTTTTGTGTTGTGTTTTGTTTTTCTTGTCTGTGTATCAAAAACATTTCATATTCTGGAAAATAAGAACATGAACAAGAAATCTTTGGCTAAGGTATGTTCATGCCTCTGAAGCATCCTTTTCTTTCCTGCCTTTTTAGTTCAGCCCGTGGCTATGGTGATGGATTAAACTCCTTTCCTGTTCACTAATTTACACTCTTCCAGCCTGCTTTCAAATCTTGTTCTTAGACACACAAAGCACTATGGAAATAGTAGATACAAAACTATTCCTGTAATTTCCTCACTTATTAATCTGCCATGTGTCTGTATCTACATAAGTAAAAGCCTCTCTTAAAATCAGCTTGAAAAGAAATCCACAATAGAAACCTCAAAAGGTAAGTAAAGAGGGAAGGAACACACATATTGATGCGACAGAAAAAGTGAATTGCAAACTAGGTTTAGGGAAACAACCATGAATAACTTTCTCCACTGTTTGTTCAGCTTTGTATATTTTTATAGTCTGATGGTCATTTGAGATTAATTGCAAAGGATGGAAAGATAATATGTATTAAAGGAGAAAATGAAGGGAGAAGCAGGAGGTTGAGACCAACCTGCAAAAGGAAACCAGTTATATATTATTGCATATTTGAGCTCTTAGGTAAATTGCCACAAATGCAAATGGGAATAAATGAACACACTGAAATTACTTCAGACTTTCTTAAAAATATCTTTTTTCTGTGTTATGATTATTGCTACTTACTTGCTAAAACAGAAATAAAAATCTAAACAGTTTAAAACTATTCAAGCTAAATTATGAGAATTTCTCTACAAGTGAATGAGATAATCATAATCCTTGTTTTCCTGGATGACAGCAGTGTGGCACAATGTTCATAACCACTGCAGAGGATGCACTGGAAAAATGGGTGTTTGTAGAGAAAAACTAGTACTTAATATCCATGGGAAAAGTTTGGCTGCCAGAGCTCCTGCCCATGAATCTCAGATTCACTAACTGAATGGACTAGCCAGAAGTCACTTTGCCTTTTTCTTTATTGAAGGAACACAATTGTGTACACTTCACAGATACATCATGAAGAGACAGCAGTTTAAGCAGATGTGGAGCAGCATTACTGTAAGGCTTAGCAGTATGGTTACTAGCTAATAAAATGCAATCAAATGAACCAGAAGAGGTGAATTAGGATGCCTTTGCTGGAGATAACCCTGAAGACTGTAAATATGACTATTAGGATACCTTTGAAAGCCTTTAGGTGCCTTTTTGGAATATACTTACTGGTAAATCTGACTGATAAGCTAGTAATATACAGCTGCTAGGGATAATTGAAAATGCACAGGACTGAAATTTTTTTTACCAAAATATTTCTGTGAATGAGGGCGGAAGAAATCCTGTTTATGAACATTTTGCAAAAAATATAGTCTACTCTCAAGCATCTTCAAGCCTTGCATGAACTTATGCAGCCACTGGCCTAACAGCTTTATAATTTATGAGCAGCCCAGATGGCACACTATGATTCAGAACACAATCTAAATCTTTGTAAGACTCCATTTAATTTTGGCTGATTTAGATTAATTACAAAACTGTCCTCTATGTTTTCTTAACTAAGAAATTCAAGGCTTGAGAGGGTTTTTTTTATTTTGGTTTTGTTTGTTTGTTTGTTTTTGGCATCTTTGTATAACATATATCCTTCTTGTCAGACTAAATTATATCATGAATATTTCCAGAAATGATTGGAAATATGGATTTTTAAAATTTAAGTCATTTCTGATGGCAGCTGAGGAAATTTTATGTTTATCATGGAAAACATATCTAAGTGTGTCTATTTTCTTTGTAAGGGATTCACTGCAGGACGAGTTTGCTGCTTATGAAAGAACTGACCAGCTATGATGGATGCACACTGAAGAAGTACACAGGTTTCTTTCAGGGCCAACATACCTAGTTAAAAACCTTACCAACTACAAAATATAATGATTTGTCTCTTGGAAATTCCTGGTCTGTGGTGAGGATAGGGTGTAATGCAGGTGAATGCAAATGGCTAGCATTTAACATTAGTATAAATTTTAAATGGTTACCTAAGTCTCTAGGAACAAAATCCTCTTCATGTAGAAATCATATTTTTAAGACGTTTAATATAGTGAGAACACTTAAGGGCTTCTTTTCCATTTATTTGATATCATTCTTCTATCCCTCATTAATAAATTAGCATGCCTAAAAAACCCTTGTGTTACTTTTATTAGAATTAATCTCTAAAATTTCCTGATTCAACTAACCATCTAAATTTTTTGCCCAATTTTAACACCATCAGTGGTCTCAGGTGAAAATTTGATGCTTCTTCTTCTGAATGTAATAATACAACTTCCACTGATAATGATACATTATCAAGCCTGAGCTCATGTAACTGACTTATTCAAGGCCAATGTTCTGGTACTATTAAAACATTAAAAACAATGCATAGAGTGTGTTTCTGTGTTACAACTGGAACACACTATAGGGTGAGTAACATAACTCTTTTCTCAGTAAGAGCAGATACTCTTAGTTTTCACTAATGTGCCAGTAAGCTGAAATGGAAAGGAAATAAAAGAGAAGAATAATAAAGCAAAGCAAAAAGCATCTCAGAATGAAAGGGTTGCATGGAAATGAAAGTATGTGATAGTGGCAGGAAGTGATTGCATCCTAAGTCCTCTGCCTTTTTTCCAGATTTTGCATTATTACTTAAACTCTAAAATTATAGTGATGGATCAAATAATTTTCATAAAATCAAAACAAAACCCATTATTATTAGGGCTTTTTTCACATGTATTAGTTTGAGCAGATAGACCACGTGGAGTTTGTTACCATTTGCTAATTTTCAATTCATTTATTATGATCAGCTCTCATTTTTTAATTTTCAGTAATCAGTGTCACTCTAGTTATTAAAGCACCTCTGCAGTCTAGACAGTACATACTCATTTATGTGATAAATAATGGATAAATACTGAGTGTGCCATTAGCCATTAATGCAGTAGATTGATTCCCTGCAGCACACACTCTCCATCCTTGTTTTAGCACTTATGCCACCTGTCTCTTGCACTTACTGTATGATGCTTCAATAATATGAATGGGGTTCCCTGATCATTCTTAATTTAGCTCATTTTATCATCTCATAAGTAGGCTGGCATTGCTCTGACAGATGTGCAAATCAAGGTCTCACTATTGCCATTATGATCACTGTCATTACTTTGTCCAATGATTTTAGCACAATGCAGATTGTGTGAGGGTGACTGGATAGAATCAGTAGACTGTTTTCTTTCCTCAGATTTCCATTTTAATGTATCACTACTATTTTGGCTATGTGGGTGACACAAAGACTTCAAGTCCCTGCTCCATTTCCTTCAGCTATAGGAGCAGGGATCCAAATGGAATTAAATCAAATAGACAGATATCTGTAAGTCACCAGGGCAGGTTGGCATTCAGCCAATATTTTGAAGGAACTCAAATGTGAAATTGCAGAACTGCTGGCCAAGTTGTCTCACAAATCTATAGAAACAGCCACTATGCTAGACTGCCAGTGAAACTTCCACCTACAGGTAGAAATTTGTGATTGTAATTCATTGGTACATAAGGAAGATTACGTACTGATCGACAGTGTTTATGTATAAATTTGTTACAAATATGTATTTGTTACAAATAGTTCAGTGAAATAAAATGCTTCCATTGTAGGTTCTATCAATCTAATTAATGATTTATTTGTCCTTACATAATGCTTTTGTTTTTACTTTGATGCTCCTAAGATCCTTCTTACTTCTGATAGCCCATTGCATTTAAGCTTTATATGGGTAATACAATATTCAAGTCCTGCTATCCTGTTTTGCATGGTTCCCTCAGTTCTTGGTGTTCAAAGTGAGAGGTTTGTGGCTGCAAGTGGATAGCAAATTGACATCAAACTGTTGGTCTGTAAGGGAGTATGTAAATCACTTAAATGTGAAAAACCCTTTTTATGTGACCTGAAGAATTATACTATGGGAAAGATGGGTGAGAGCAGAGGAAAGAATGGACACGAGAAACTGAAAGGGTACAATTTTTCCCCAAATAATCCAGAAGTTAAAGAAATCGTGAAGTATATGAGAAACTTTGTTTTAATTCTGCCCAGTAGAACAGACTATAATCTGCAACTTCCACTTCTTGTTCTATCTTATATCTTACAGGATATGCTTGGGTGAGGAAAGATTCTAAATTTTTTGGTGACTGTATATTTTGCATAAATAATAAAATACTTTCTTTTGAAGATTAATGTTCAGGTTTCATCTCCGAAGCAGGACTGAGGGTTTATTGTGACTTTGGCTGCTGACAGTTTATGCAAAGGAAAAAGTGTCATCTGTAGAAAATTTGACTAGTCTATAGTTTAGACTTTAAGGCGCTGATGTGATGATAGTGAGGGGGCAAGTTTGATTCTACTCTCTGCCTCATGTCATGTTAGTCATGTTCATCACTTGCATGAAGCTGGGGAGCAAAGATTGGGGTTCCCATTAATAATAATTTTCTTCCTTGGTTAAGAGGAGTCATGGCCATGGGGAATTGATAGTTGAGGCTATCTCCTCCCTTGCTAACAAAAACTTCCTTTTTGTTTCCCTTCTCATGAAAATATAGACTGGATAAACTGGAAAATATGCCACATCAAGGCTGTTGACAGCACCAAGAGCAAAATTTCTTTCTGTTCAGAGGAGCCAGAAGGTCCCTGGTCTGGTTGCAGCAAGGTTCTCCTGCAAAAGATGTTTCCTCACCATCAGGTCAGGCCTGTGTCCCGCTGGCTGTGTCTGCCCCAGCCTAGATTGCTTCTCCCTCAACTGTGGTCCTGCATGCCTGGCTGAAAGCCTGGCTTCCCCCAGAGCAGCTCCTCTTCCCTGGGAGTCTGGGATTGGGGTGAACCTCAGAGTAAGTCACAGGAGTCATAATCCTGCCAGCAGTAAATCAGGAGAAAACCTGTGGTGCCATTGTCCCCTCAGCTTTCTCCCTTTCATTCAGGAGGCAAGAGGTGCAGCATCACCCTGTGAGCCACAGCTTACAGGGTTCCTGCTTAGCCTCACAGAAGCCTCACTGAAAGAAACCAGGGAACATATTTAGCTTTGCTGCATTGATCATAAAGCTTATTTAAATCATGTAAGTCTGCTGCTCACTGAATATGCTTTTGCTTTAAAAGAAGACTAAAAGAGGAACAGGAAATGAAGTAGGCATTTCTCTGTCTTTACGGATGCATAAACTGCTTTGACTGTAGTGAAAACATAGCCAAAAAAGATCAGAATGCAAGCCTGTTCAGCTTAACCAACAAAAACTGTTTCCCTGCAGGACTGTCAGAAAAGGATTCACTTCTGTTTAATCTGTTAATTTTGTGGGAGAAAGCTACGTCTCTTATCCTCAAATTAAATTTATTTACCCATGCATAAGGGAAAAACAGTGAGCCTGAGAGATGGCCGGTGATTTAAAATTCAGTAGATTTTGCTTCTGATTTCATTAGGCTATTTCCTTCTTGAATTTCAAAGACTTTAAAGCAACTGAGTCATGCTACGTTGGAAAATCACACAAAACAATCTGACTTTCAGAAGAATGATTGTTATGGCTGAACCTTGGAAAAAGGAGTAAGGGGCCAGCTTAAAATACTAGGCATATTTTATTGTCGGTTTTATAACACTGAAGTACGTTCACTCTACTTTTCTTGGCAGGTTTTTGCATTCAGGAGAGCAAAGTTGTTTCAGGCTGAAAAATAACAACAACTATTCATGTCCTTCAAATAACACATCCCATGTATCTTTACTGTCAACTAATCTGATTCATGTATATAAGTTATTGCCCTGTCAGTTTGTCAGAAAAGACCCAGTCATATATTTTCTTACTTCAGGGGAAAATCACAACAGCCTCAAGAAGAAACTTGTGCTGAGTACCAAGATGTGGCAGATAACAGAAAAATGGAAGCAACAGGGAAATGAAAGTAACACAGTCCCCTTCTTCCCATGCCAGCCTATCAGTGCTGCAACTTAATTTACCTCAGTAGACTCCTGATACCCTGTGAATTGGGTGTTTGTTCTGATTCCTTTCCCATAATCCCACCAATGGAGTAAGGTACTGGATTGAGACTGCGGACCAGTTAAACCTGATGCTGATCCTACCACATTCATTTCCAATGGCATTAAAGAAGTTCAAAGCAGTGATAAAAATCTCCTATCAGTAGGATTCAAACATCTTATCCCACCTTTGTCCCTGTGAAAGCATAGCTCTACTGTGTGAAGAAGAGTGCTGGGAAATAATTTTTTATATCTATATATCTCTAAATATATATGGGACACAATCACTGACAATGACAGCAATTGCTTAACATCTGACTTCTGATAAATAGAATCAAATTCTTGATTCTACTTTCTGTCTTATACACTGACCCCATCAAAATGTGTAGTGTAAATGCACCAAAAAGGAAGACATTGTATCCATTCTATAAAAAAGGTCACAGAAAGCACCAGGAAGGTCTGCTCTTGGTGATTTTCTTGCCTGCCAGTGCAAAGTGAAGTAATAATTTTTTACCTTCAACTTCCCATCTGTAAAAGAGGTCTATTTTCTTGCTTATACAGGAGACTGGGGAGAATAAATGTTTTAGAAGCAGTCACATGCTACAGCAAGAGTAACTGCAGTACAGAGAAAGCCTCCACTGGCAAAGCCTTTGGAGGATTCTAGAGTTCCCTTTTAACTGACCCCTACATTTCACATGCATTAAATATACATATGCACAATATTTAGCATATGTAGCATTTACAATAAATAGCAGATTTTTAAAATAGTCAGACGAATTATTTAAAATTAACAGACAGAAAACCCTACCCATGTCCTTAGCAAGATAAATTACACATTTCTATTAAATAGTTAAAATCCCCTACCTCTCTTCTTAAAATTCCCCTTAGTAAATCTGCAACTTTATTGTGTCACTTCTAAATAGCTAAAGTATGTTTTGAGGAGCAGTCTCAATCCTAGTCTGTTCCGACAGACTAGTACATCCAGTGTGCTGTGCTCAGCCAGTGCTAGCAGGGCTCCAACTCCGTGGGAACAATGAGAACACGTTAGTCTTGTCATCTGGAATATCCATTTAGCATCCTGGGTTTTTTTCAAGTATTTTAAGTTTTGTCTTCCTTGCTGTTTTCTTTAGCATAAGTCCTGTAAAATCTGAAGGAAAAAGGACATAGTTAGGTTTCATGTGGATCAGGGATTATCTGACCAATGGAACTGTGATACGGTAGAAAATGCCTTTTAGCCCCTAAAGAGGGAAAAAAATACTTATCACAGAACCTAGGAAACCATTATAACTATTCTAAAATGTTAGCTGTTCTACATGTTATGAAAGTCAGTTTATCTGACTGTTATAAATAACAGTACAGCCCACTAAAAGTCAGATTAATGCATAGCAATCCCAAAAGCATTCCATCAAGGAGTACAGTCATTTGGGTAGATAGTTTATTATGAACCTGATTGGACACTCAAGATACTTATAATGGATTTAATTTGGTAATAATAAAATATTGCTTATGCTAATGGTGCTATCCAGATTAATAGGTTTTAAATGGTTAGTGCTATTTTATTGTCTCATCCTGACTAATGAACTAGCCTTTATCTGCACTGTACATTGAATGATGGAGACCAATAACTTAAACAGTATCATGCAGTGGATCAGTATGGGACATCTTAACATTTTTTTCCTTATACATTGAAAGGTAAAGTTGAAGTTTATGAAAGATTATGAAAGATTAATGTGTGCAACAGGAACTGTAAATAGCTGACAGAACACTGGGAAATTGGTTTAAGTGCCTCACCACTCCTCACTCAAACCATCTGTCAGGCACTTCTCCAGTAAAAAAAAAAAAAAACACAAACAAAAAAAACCCAAACACAATTTTTAGAAGTGTTTGTTCTGCAAACACAAATTAATACTTTTTCATTTCTTTCAAGTCACAGAGAAGTATATGTATCTTACAACATGTCTACATGGAGATGTAGTGCCTATTTAACTACTTCAGCAAAAGGTTGTGATGGCCCAGACAGGCCATCCAAGATGAGTTTGAATTCTCTGTTTGACTTTGCTAAAAGAGGAGTGGAGTGGCTGAGGACACACAGAGTGCAGTTTGACAAGTGTCTTTAGCTTACATCCAGCTCACTTGCATGCGCAGAAGAAGGCAGTCTTACCCTCTCCCCACCTGCTCATGTCCTCCAGCCCCCATTGCAAATGCACTGCTGATGTTGCTGACAGTGCAGCTCCCACAGGTACTTGTGCCAGGAGAGGAGAGAGAGGTGGTGGAACCACAAGGCTAGGGACATTGGGACAGGGAGGTTCACATCTCCCAGTGAACCATACACTTATGTCACTTTAAGCAGCTTGTGAAACTTCGCTGCAGAGCCCCAGCTCAGCAAGATGCTGAAATATGTGCCTAACTTGAGGCACACAGGCTCAAGAAAATACTAGAGCATATGCTTTATTTTTAAACATATTATTAAGAGCTTCCTGAATTGAGATAATTTCCTTCTCAGTATTCCTCTTCCCATCCAGCATAACTTTATTTTTTCACTTCCTGCCAATATGTATTTCATTCCCCTCTGCACATTGCCAGCCAGCTCTCAACTTGCTGGTTGGAATATTTTCATTCTCTTAGGTAGTGTGTAGTGCCACACTATTTTGGGAAGGCATTAAAGATACAGGGCAACAATGATACAAATTCTCAGGGAGCAGCAATGGCATGTGGTTCACTGACTACTATAGCTAGAGCTTTGTTGTCTTCTGTGTTGTATGAGTTCCATAGAAAATTAAAGAGAACCTAATTGGAAAGCCTAAATATCTTTAAATAAGTTTGGATTCAGATTTCCATACCAACCTGTTCTGTTAACAGAACCTAGGGTATGGAGGAAAAATCTAGTTCTGTACCATTTCTCATTGCTCTCCTGTCTCCTGTTGCCTTGGAAAGGCAGATAAGGGATGTAAGAAAGCTTGTGAGTACTGCATTTTGAGTCGGATAGCAAGTATGAGACAATGTAAATAAAGATCCCAAACTGTAGACAAGTTCACCAGCTACCTGATTGGTTAACCCCAAATATTTCTTTAACTAGAAGATTTTATTCATGATTTCACTTAACAGCATTTCACTGAAACCAAACATGAAACTTTCTGTTTTTTCAGTATCTACAAGTCTGGGCGATCCACAAATGTATGTAAGCAATATCTTGTTATATTCATTTAAATGGGTAATACCTGTCAGTCTCTGAAGTCCTGTTGGGATCATAATGGATGACTGGCACCAAAAAGGTCTGGCCAATCTGTTAGGATGGTTTCAATGATTTTCACCCCACTCCATCTCTGCTCAGCCATGAGATTCCCACTTTTTGTTGTATCTGGCTACTAGAATATTTTTACATTGTATCTTTTGACCAAAATCAGAGTTAAATTACACTTCAGAATATCTGTTGCCTATAGTCATCAACTGTCGTTAGCCATATTTTGGTTTGTGTGCAGAAACTGAAGACACAATTTTGATCTTTTGAAGGAAAAGAATTTCACCTAAATTATTTAACCGACTACACATACCTGCAGCAGAGAAAGTTTCTTTTAATTTATTATACGGCTGTGAGTGCCTATTGCTCACAGCACACAGGGTTAGCTGCTGCCAACTTTTCTGCAGTTTCAAAGGTTTCTGGATTGTTGAAACATACTTATGGTTCAAGTGAAGATGCCACAGAAACTTTGAATTTGCTCTTTTATTGATTTCTACAGTCCTGAGACCCTGAGCCAGGAACACTGCTGGGCAAGCTGCAGACCCAAGAGTGAATCTGTTTTTATACATGCCAGTATCCACCAACAGACTTTTCCCAGGCTTTGTTCTAGTTCCTTGCCAAAACATTTTAATTGTACTGGCAATTTTCATTCTTAGTTTTTGGGTAAATATGGTTCTTAAACAGTCTGACAATGTCCTTACTGACCAAGAACACAATTTTGACTCTTTCCACCACCACCCTGCTCCCACCCCAAGCAGTGATTACTCATACTGAGATTACAACTGAAATTGTTAACAAACAATATCCAATTAATTTAACATGTTTGAATTTAATAGTGCCCACCCACTTGAAAAATCAAAATATTCCCAAAAAGTAAGAAAACCATGTACTTGCATACTAATAGTCAACTAGAGATGGAGCCAAACTGTACATCTTCTCCTAGATGTGTGCAAGGAATGTCACTGTCTGTAAGAACAGAGGGCATGGAATTGTGAAGTCTAGGACACTTAAGCATTTGTTTAACTTTAAGCCCAAGAGAACATCACTGAAATCACTAGGTGTATTCCTCCACTTAACAGTAATGATGCTTTTACTCACCAGCTTCACTTCGGACTTGTCTGTGCTATACTGACTATGCAACTTTACCCAGCTCCCATTGATCAGAATCATTGCACAGCCCTTAGAGGGTCTTAAGTGATATTAGACATTCCATTAGAGAAATATTGTTTCCATTACAGTTTACAATTTTAACATTTTAAAACAATCATTAAAATATGTAGCTTTAGAACATACTTTTTTTCATATATGTAGCAGATGGCTACTTACTGGCAACTGGTCATGTATTAATTTTTCAGAAACCTGTTTCCTGAATATGATTAATGACTCACATCCCCTTCATATCTCTTTATTCCAGATGAATGGTATATAGATTCTGAAATGCAAGACATATGCTGAACACCTAATTGGGCTGCCAATGGCTCAAAAATATTGTAAGTTCAAAAACTCAGGTAATACAAAGTCTGCTGCCTGGGTATTTCACATTTACAAACATGTGGTATTCAGAAAATAGAGCTTATATTGATATTTTAGCTATTAGACTTGATTACATTATGACAAATCAGTAATCTGTTTGAGATCTTTTAATGTATTTTGGCTTTTAAATCAGAAACTATAACATGCTCTGCAATGTCTCTTTCATTATGAAGAAAAAAAATAATTCAAGGATGAACTGAAATTTTCATTGAAGGCTTCTCATATAATCTTTGAAACTGAAAATAATTTTTAAAGTTCAAAAGTTGTCAGACATTCGCAGAAAGAGAGGCCAGTTGTGACTGAAAAAAGCCCCCTGAAACAACCCACCATAAATTAGTAGGAAGATAAGAGCCAGATGAGAACTTCATGTAATTTGTTGTCCTCAAAGTGTGGCCAGTTACATCACTTAGGGAAAGAATTTCCTCTATTTGTCTCCTATGCTTTTTCCAGGATACTCCCACTTCAACGAGTCAGTGAATGGTTTAGGGACTGACCCCTAAGCATCTGCACAAATATGAGCTTTTTTTAATAGCCAGTAATGGATTATCTCACAGCTAATGAGGCAGATTTTTTTTTTCAAGACATTCAGAGTCTGGCACCCCACAACATTCTTCTGTGTTAGGTCTACACTTTTGCCATGTGCTGTGTTAATTAAGTTGGGGGGTTTTGCCTGTTTTAAATCTGCTAAACCTCATCATTTTCTTGACTGGGGGCGGGGGGCGGATGGCACCATGTTGTTTTTCAGACTGTGCCTGAGCAGAAGAGTATTTGGTGTGTGCCACCTAGGTCTATACAGGTGTAGCACTTTTTTATCCCTTTTGTTTCTGAATTACTCCTAATAATGGTGCTTTCATTGGTCACTGGGCTGATAGTTTTGCCAGACTGTCTGCAATGCCTTGCAGAACTTTTTAAATAGACAGTAGGTATAGACATGATGGTGAGTCTAGAGTTAGATTTCTCCCTGTTTTGTGCTTGCTGACAATGAATTTTATTTCCCTTCTATGTCGTACACATGTGAAAACTTGAAGGGTACAGTTTCAGGTATTACGGAGATTTTAATGCAGTGTATGACAAGTTGGTTAAGACTGCCAAAACCAGTAGAAACACTTCAAACTTTTATTTTACACATCCTCAAACTGTTAATCCATTAAGATATCTATTCTAAACTACATTATTTTATTACTCAGCAGAAGTTTTGATGACATTCTTACTGAGAATATTTCTTAGGAACAAATCAGTCCAATATAGAAGTGTGAGAAACTTTAAAGGTGTATATTATCTGTTAATTTCAGTGAATCACGATTTTAGAAGTTTTGATCATCTACTGTAATGCACATAACAAAATTTATATTGCTGACTCAAAGTGAAAGGCTCTGATGAACCTCAACATTGAAAATCGGTTAAGCAGTTTCTTAGATATTAATAAAATAAATTTTTCTTAAATTATTTATTTATGATCCACTGTTACAACACTTGAAACAGCACTGACATCTGTTTCAACTTTTTTGGTAGCCAAAATAACGCATTACTGCGCATGAATAACTCGGTGGTGTGAGACTCAGGTAACCAAAGGACACTCTCTAGGTGTGTCAAACAGCAAGTTATGACAACAGCAGTGTAAAGTGTGCTTTGAGCTTGTTCAACCAGATGATTAACTGAACAAAGCGCACCCACCATCAGAGGCAACTACTGCCTGGCAGTGAAGCTGTTCACTCATTTGTTAAAAATGCCTAACTAACACCTAAACTGCAAATACCACATATGTCAGTACTGCCAACTCATTCACGTGTTTTACTGATTATCTACAAATCTAATATTTTCTTACATTTGTAGAGATAATTCTTGATATTGATCTCACTTCTGGCAAAAAGTGGCAATGTAAGAGTAAAACACCTGCTTTCAGACAGAAGATTTATCAAATTATGCCACTTACACATGAATTAGATAGAACCAGCCTAGATTACATTTTCTCATGTCCATTTTCATGACCTTCCAGTTGCTGAGTTTACAAACTTTCATAAAACAAAGACTAATTCCTAATTCAAATCAGTAGTGTGAAGGCCTGGAAAGTTCAGAAATGGGAAAGAACTTAAGAAAGTCCAAGACATATAGAAAGTGGCTGAGGTCCTTCAGTAGGTGGCACACTTCCCTCTCAATCAGTTGTGAAGGAAAGTATTTGCAGGATGCTTGGGGCGCTTGCCTGTGGGAAGATTCCAGAGATGCAAAACCAGGAAAGCAACCAATGTGGTTAGGAAGGTTCCCATGACATGTGCCAGAGGACTAATGGAGATAGGATAATATGGTGAAATTCTAGAGAGATGCAACTTAGTTAATTCCATTTTTCTTATCCAAAGTGCCCCCTGCTATTTTGAGATTATCTTCTTTACTCTGTTTTCAAAATTGTCACTACTCACTGTTAAGAGTGGTCTGCCCCTCTGTTCTCTCCAGCCCACACATGAAATTCTCTATGCATGAAGCACTGGAGGTTTCTTTGAATTGGAAGATGATGCAAAAGAGTTGCCTATTTGAAAAAAGTGCTAAATGAAAGGCTGTCAGGGCTAATGGGAATATAAATAGGTAAGCTTTTAGAAAATTAAGTAGCTTAATAGTTCAGGTTATATATAACTCAGAAGTTGCTAAATCATGCCATGCCTTTGGCAGGCTCTTACTTCAGTTGTTCCTAGAAAAAATGGGGCAGGGCAAGGGGGTGAACTGACTCCAGTATACAAAATCTGTAGGAGCCAATACTTTATATTTAAAGAGAAATAAGAATTGCTTAGTAACACGTTCCGCTTCTCAACAAGGTAAAATATATTTTTTCCAAATGCCTAGAAGTCTTTCAAAAACTTAATTGGATGGTGATTTTAAAAGGGACAATCAAAGAGAATCTGGTTATAGACCTTACAAGCTTTATTTATCTCACATGAGAAGTCCACATAATCCCTTGCCTGAGTTTCTAGTCAGCACTGTAGATTTTCCTATTCAGCTAGTCAATTAGCAATGAATAGAATTAAAATGAGTAAAATAAATAATATTTTATTTAAAAACATTTTCCCAGGATTCATTGTCTTTAAAAAAATGTTCCCATGAAAGGGCATAATTTCAGAAAATTTTGCCTTTTTAATTTCTTCACCCTCTTCCAAGGTCAAGTGATGACATGTTATTATCAAGCTGTTGATGCATACAGCATGTTAGTTCTGCATCTGGAAATACTTTATGTGGAGAAAATCACTTTTTTTTTTTTTAAAGGAAATCTCAAGATAGCAAAAAAATATTTTTCCTTCAGGAAATGCAGCCATTTGTTCATTACCAGGCAAACAGGACTCCCCTTCCTTTGGGCCTTCTGCCAGAGTTATTTACACACAGGCTTGTTCAAGCTAACCACCTTGGCTTCGTGCTCCTTCACACCATTTGATACTGTATGAGATTGGAGCTGTTGTGGATAAAGAAGTGCTTCACTGTGACTCCTTTGTGTTCTGCAGAGGAGTCATGGGCACACTCCCCTATGAGGAAAGATTACCCTTGTTTACGTAGGAGAGTAGACAAACAAGATACAGCAGCCTGGATTCAAGGAACACATAGGAAGAGGTGTTGAGAGGGTGAGGTGGCATGTCTTTTTCTCTTTTCTCATACTTAAAGATGGCACTTGAGCAAGAGGAAAACAATATGTACAAATGAGAAAGTGGAATGCTGTGGCTAGAAATACATTTTAAGGTATTAAATGATTATATATGAAACTCATAGCTGCTAGTTATGTCTGAGAAGAGCTTGAGATGGTCAGTAGAAGGTAGGTATCTCTTAAAAGAAAGAATCAGTTACCTGAATTACTACTGCTTTTCAAATGGATTTTGTGAGGTATTTGACATCCAAAGTAAAGAGTCAAATGCAGCCCTTTCAGTACTCTCTAAACTCTTCTGACCCATCTCAGTCTCCCTTCTCACCCTCCTTGCTGGCCCCAGAGCCCCTGGGTGTGCTCTCTCAGGCTCTCTATGAGTCCCTGAGAAGGACTAGTGGCCAGGACCTTCACCCTCACAGGCTGTTCATCGCCCAGCACCTAGCTCAGGGCTCTTGAGCAGGTCTTCCAAAGAGGACAACAGAAGAGGAATATACCCACTCCTTCCAGCATTGGAAACCCAGCCCTGAGTGTCTTACATATTTTTCTACTGAGTGCAAAAAGCACTGAGTGTAATGCGGGCATTAGAAAAGGCAGTGGTGTGGGCAAGGGCAGTAAGAGACATTGCAGTCCTGGCAGCTGGAAAAACGAGAGAAGGAACACGGGAGGAAGCTCCTGTATAAATAAGGACAATGTGTTTTAAACATCATTGATGGGAAACTACTAGTATTTGTTTATTTATGAGAAAAGCCATTCATGGGCAGCTTCCCATGGATTTTCTAACTTAATCAAAACTTAAGAAAGAGGATCTAAACAGAAAAATAACACCACTCATTTTATTTTGCACTCCTACCCTCTGAGACTTTCAGAAAATTGGATACATTTGGTCTGTTTTGCTTTACACTGCTCACAGTGAAATCAATAGATAGGTATCAATGCCTTATATAAAGGAATTGTCTCTTTTACTGTGATTCTATCTGTAAAAACTTTGTGAGGAATAGTAATGAGCTTGTAGGTACAGCCTTGGGGACCAAGTAATTTTTTCTTAAGAAAAGATGAATTGCTTTAAAATCATTAGCTATTTTAGGAACGGTTGTTTAACATTTCAATTCAACTGTGCTATTATAGAAAAATTATGTAATGCTTTCTATTATCTACTTTGAGAGCAGTATAGTTTACAAAATTGATGGATTCTGTGTTTTCTGAGATCAAACTAAATTTTCAGAATAATTTATAGCATTTAATAATCTGTGAACATCATTGCTGAATATTATCATTGTGTGTTGTGTTTGCTGTGAGCTGAAGCTGTGATGTCCAAGGTGCTTTCCAACCAGCAAGAAACACTTATTTTTTGATGAATCTGCAAAATCTATATTTAAATAACAGCTGTAAATCTTATATCTGAGAGTCCTTCAGTTCTCTTCTTTGTTCTAGAGTGATAGTTTTATTAAATGCTGGGTGTAAATATATAAAAAAAATCTAGAGGGAAATGATAGAATGGTATGATGCAAGGACATCATTATTATGTTGTTGTCACAAGTAGGCGAGAGAAAGTGATTCAGATGTCTGATGCCTCTCTGTGGAGTCACTGGCAGGAATTTGGGAGAAAAACTACCCTGGCGTCCCAGCTGCAGTCCTCCTGCAGGACAGTGCTCCTGCCTCATGCTCCTTGTGGGAGGGGAAAGGGGCATCAGTCGGGGATGAAGGTCAGTCTGTACTCAGTTACACCCACTCCCCTACAGCTGTGCACAAAGGGGGAGAGGGCTGAAGGAACCCTGTGAAAACCTCTTTGCCTCTTTACCTGGAGCCGTCTCCCCCAAGCTAAGGATCCTTGCAGCTGCAAGTTGTGCAGCTTGTCAAAACCTGCTCTGGGGCTTGAGCCAAACAAATTTTATACAACACTGAGGGTCTCTGAGCACAAAACACCAAAGTGCCAAAGAGTTGTAACTCCTGTACATACCTTGTAGAGCTACAGTGAAGGAAATGGCTGTGGCTCAGATGGTGCAACACCAAGAGAATGTGGGAAAGCACACACAGGATAGCTTCTTGAGGTAACCAATGTAATTGGAAAAAGACCCCTATCTTGAAAGGCATTATGGAAAAACATTTTTTTACTTTGCTTTGAGACTCACTGTAAATAAACTCCTTATTTTGAATGCTGAACTTTGTTGCAGTGCCTTCTGTGGGCTGGTCTCTGTGACAATAAAAATTAACTTCTGAAGTCTTGTAAGAGGGAGGAGAGAGGATGACAGTGCTGACCAGACACAAAAAAGTCAAAGGTGCGGTCAGGAGTCCACAGCCTCCCAGAGGGGAAGATAGTAGCAGCCATCATTTAGGGGCAGAGATAAACACTGCTGTTGTAGAAAACAGCAAGCAGGATGGGAAAACCTCAACTTGAAACAAATCCTAAGCACTCCCATTTCCCATTGACTTATTCTGACATGACATCAAATAAAGATCACAAAGTCAATGTTTGCTCAGACAGAATAATTCTAGTCAAACAATACTTGGTGTCAGGAATGACAGTATCACTTATACCAAAATAAGAAAACAAAGACAGACAAGCTCACAGACCTAACAAGAGGCAAACCCCTCTTTGTTTAGCCTTCTTAGTTTTGAATATGCTTGTAGAGGTAAAACTTTTTTTTGTAAAAGAAGTAAAAAGTTATCACGAAATTATGGTCACATGATCTTGTTACTATATAACTTGAGGAAAACCCCAAGAAATCCCAAGACTCTCCTGCACCTCCTGGATTGAGCAAAATAAAGCACTAGGAACCTGCCCAAAGATCATCAAAATTAACAGGGGTCAAGGACCACATTAGCATAAGAAGATTTTTATTAATAGATTCTATGTCCTTCTATGTCCCTGTATTGCCAGCTCTGAGCACTGAATTGTTATTAGTCCTTAAAGGGTGCAGGAGAAACTTAAAATTCTTAGCTACTAAAATGATGAAATAATGGTTTTATTTACCCTGGAATCTGCCCTGAGAACCATTGCTTTCAGGATTTATGTATAATTTTTTTCCTTTTCATCCAAGAAATGTTTTTTTTTCTTGATTTTAGTCAAAAGAATAATCTCAGATGCCAGTATGACTTTCGATGTCACTGTGACGGTGCTGCGAGTTGGCATCACTTCGAGTCAATTCCCAGTAGCCTGTAAACGCGGCTGAATGGATTCCCCAAAAGAAAATTCACTCTGAAAAGTAAGTTAAGACCTGCTGTCAAAAACTCAGCGGCCGTCGGTGCCACTGCAAAGCCAAACCAGGCGAGGCCAGGCAAGGGACCCCCGCGCTGCCGGAGCGGCCGGGAGAGGGAACCAGCCGGTTGAGCTTCACTCTCCGAGCAGCCGTGGCAGATCTCAGGAATACAAGCACTGATCTCCGGAATCGCGCTCAGACTTAACTAACTCAAAGCCAGTGTGAGCGGCAGGACCCGGGGCGTGTGTCAGTGCGGGACCAGGGCCGGGTCCTGCTTCGGCGAAGGTTGCGAAAACCCGTGGTGGGTTCCCGACCCCAGCGGAAGGGCGGTGGGATGTCTCAAGGAAGCACGAGCACCGCCTGGCCCGGCCGGGAGGGTATTCCCCCTGCCGCGCCTCTCCGCCCCGGGGCTGCTGCGGGAGAGCGGCCCCGCCGCCGGCCCCGGCCCGGCCGAACCCCCGCCCCGCCGCCCCGGGCCCCCATTGGCGGCGGGCAGCCCCCTGAGCGGCGGCGGGGGGATGCGAGCCCCGTTACCGCCCGTGTCCCCCGCCCGCGCTCCCGGCGGCACGGGCCGCTCCCGGGGCTGCCGCTCCGCTCCGCTCCGCTCGGCCGCTGCGCTGGCGGCGAGCGGGTGTTGCAATAAATGCGTACGCCTGCGGCACAGCCCGGGGCGGCGCGGCGGGCTCCCTGCCCTCCGGGGTGGCGGCGAGCCCCGCCGGGCCGGCCTGATATGCCCCCCCTCCTCCGGGGCCACGTGGTGAGGGGTGAGCGAGGGTCGGGGTGGTCCCCGCCCGGGGGAGACCCGCGTTCGGCCGTGAAGCCGGGGTCGGCGGCCAGCACGGGGAGCCCCGGCGGTGTATTGTTCTCTCTGACAGATAACGTGATCTCGGCCAGGCGAGAGCGAGGGGGCGGAGGGGCCGGGGGAGGGAGAGAAAGGAAACGGAGGGAGGGGAGGGGGCAGGAGGATCCCGCGTCCTCGGAGGAAATTCTCAGGCCGGGAAGACGCGCGGCTTGCGCACGGCAAGCCGGGACTGGCTCTCCTGGGAGTTCCCTCGGCGGGGGGGGGGAGGGGAGCGGCGATCTCCGCCGGCGGGGAGAGGCCGAGGCTTCGCCCTGCGAGGCCCTGCCTCCTCGGTGCGCGCCCTCCCCGCCGCGGGGCTCCCGCGGCTCCCGCCCCGCACGGCTCCCAGGGCGGGCAGCGCCCAGCACCGCGCCCGGGAGCGCTCCCGCCGCCGCGCGGGGGGACCCGGTGACGTCACGGGCGGCGCGCTCCCCGCGCTCGCTCCGCGCTCGCCGCCCTGTAACTTCTGTTCTGGGAAGTGGTGCCAGGAATAGCCCGGCGGAGCCGCCTGCAGCGCGGAGCGCTCCCTCCCGCCGCGGCCAGGGCGGGCTGCGGCTCCCGGGCCTCCGCCTCTCCCCCGTGCAACACCAGCCCCTCCGCCACTGTCAGGGAGATGGTGATGAGCCTTTCCAAAAAGAGGGAGAGGAATGACCTGCCTTAAGATAAACGCGTGAAGCGGGCGCCCCTTGGCCGCTGGAATATCTCTGTCTGTCTTTATATATAAAGAAGCACCGCGAGCCGCCTCACTCCGGGCGAGCCCTTAGCAAAGGAGCAACACGAGCGCCCGGCGGGATCAGCAGCAGCAGCAGCAGCAACAACAACAAGGGCAGCGGGAGGGCTTCCCTCCTTCCTCCTCGGTTATTTCCCAGGTGAGCAGCACCGGCTGCTGCGGGCAGCCCCCTCCTCCCTGTCCGCCGCTCGTCCCCTGTCACCGGCACCAGCTGACAGCCGCGCCGGGGCGGCGGGGCTCGGGTGCGGGCGCGGCGGGGCTGGGGTCGGGCCGCGGCAGGCAGGGCGCTCAGCGGAGCGGGGGCTCTGTGGCCGGCGCCCCGAGTGCCGCCCGGGGCTGCGGGGGTAAATGGAGGGCAAGGCGGCGGGAGGGCGCCGGCGGGGGAAGCCGGCGGGGCTGTAAAACCGCCGGACCGGTAAGTCACCTCTGTGGCGGCGGCTCCGGGCGCCGGCAGGCACCGGCACCGTCCCCGGGGTATCGCGGCCGGCGGCCCTTCCCGCTGAGCCGGCGCAGGAGGGGGACACGGCGGGGACAGGCCTTTGTCGGTGACACGCCGTTAGGAAATGTGGGGAATACCCGGCTTGTAAGTGTATGCAGATGAGGAGAAGGCTGCCTTGCGTAATCCCCTCCTGCGGCGGGGAATGGGCATGGTCACCGCCGGGGAGAGGCGCCCGCGGGGGGGCCGACCCGACGGGGCTCACATCGCGGCCTCCGGCGCCCCGGGAGCGGATCGGGGGGGCACCGAGGTAGGGGGGGCGCCCGGGGCCACCCGGCGCGGCGGAGGGCAGGGCGCCGGAGATAGCGGAGGGAGGAGGGGAAGGAGGAGATGTGTCCCGGCTGCCAGCGCGTCCCCGCGGGGGTGCCGGACACGGGGGAAGTGCGTGTGTGTGCGGGGACACCCGGCACCGCGCCGGGGTGCGTGTGCGAGAGTGCGTGTGCGCGCTGCGCCGCGGTGACTGTTCCCTGAAGTGGGTGGGACGTTGGCCCGTTCCGGGAATGTTCCATGACGTGTAAACGCCACAGGAAGGGGGTTAACGAGGGGCTCGGCCGGGGCCGCCGCCGGGTCCCTCCCTTTCTCCCTCCCTCTTGTCCCCCCGTCCGCCGGCGGGGCTGCCGCGGGGGCCGGCGGGGGCACGATCCCTTATGTAATGCGGGGTACGTGTGCGGCCGGCGGGGATTATGTAAGCGGCACGTCCGCGCCTGTCGCATAGGATATCGCATAGGATATCCAGCACCGCACGCCGGCTCCGCGCCGGGAGGCGGGCAGGGGCGGCGAGCTGCCCCGCCGCGTCCTCGCCGTGTCCCCGCCGTCGGGGTCAAGCGGCGCGGGGGAGGCGGGGGAAAGCCCCGGGTTATCCCGGGTCATGCCCCGCAGCCCGCCCCGACCTTCCTGCCGGGGGCTGGCGCGTCGCACGGCCTTCCCCTCGTGAGAGGGAGCCCGAGGCGGAGGGCACGGAGGGCCGTGGTGTCCGGCCTCCAGGTGGTGGGTGTCCCCGAGAACTCCGGCCCGCGGCGGGGGAAGCCGCGGGAGGCCCCGCCGCCCCAGCACGGCTGGCCCGGGGTCCCGGCCGGCCGGCGGCCAGCACGGCTTGTCTCCGTGGGCAGGCGGCCGGGGCTCGCCCCGGGACAACGATAAACCTCCGCAGAGCTTAATTTCCCGGAAAAGGGTTCTGTTTTTCTTATTAGTTGGCACTAATGGTCAAACTTTTTTTTTTTTTTTCTTTTTTTTGGAGTTTGTTTTTTTTTTAATATGATAGTTGCAGAAATGAAACTTCTGCTGCAACTGAAGAGTTGGGTTTTTTCAGGCAACAATTCTTAAAAACCTTTTCAAACTAAAGTAATCAAAATACTAATGAGTTTCAGCAGAAATATTTTGCTAGTTTCCCTTGTATCATTTTAAAGTGAAACCTACTTTAATAAACCTGGGTTTGTACGTAATCAAATAGTAGCGGGGACGTTAAACATTTTATGGTGACTCTGTCAAGGGTGTTACTTTTCCTTTATTTTTTTCTTCTAATGAATTTATATTGATTATTATTACGAAAAAAATAATAAACAAAGTGGTTAGGGTGGCGAAAGATAAACATTGCTGGCTAGGTCTGTGCTTCTCTGCTTCCCGGAGCTGCGGGTGCAGGCGTGTGTTCGTGCAGCTCCCAGCGCAAGGGGGCTCCGGTCATCATCATCGGGAGTTCTGGGGACACCGGGTAGTTTGAGTAATTACTAGATTAAAGGAACTACTGGTCTAACGAGGTACAAATTCACTGGGCCCAGTTTTAAATTCTGTTGTTGTGGATTACCGCTGACTACCAGAGGAATTTGATCCTCAGGTTATCAGGACACGGTGTGGAATCCTCAATATTTTGATAGTGAAGATGATATACAGACGTGCTGAAAAAGTGCATCTGTTTTTCAAAGATAGGAGAGTCTCTGCCTGTTAGATTTGCAACACGTGGACATATTTAGATAGATGCAGTGTAACTTGGGGGTCATAGCTATTTACGCTTAGATGTTTAATCTTTCCTGATCCTTCCGCTCAGGAGATATTTCTGAAACCTCAGGTATGGATTATCTTAAACTTTCTTAATTAGTTTTTTTTGTTTTGTCTCATTTCTCAAAAAATTAAGTGTTGTAGAATAGGCTGAGAGAGATTTTCATGCATGCTTAAAGAAGTTACTACTGTCATCTACAAATGTATTTAAGATTACTGTGGTTTTCAGGTGTGCAAAGTCAGCAGTGATACGGTACTAAGTCAGTGTGTCATTACTTATGTTGATTGAACAATCTGCATTTTTAATATTTTGTATTCTCTTGTGTTAATGTTGTTTGCCCATGGGTGTTTGGTATAGCAGTTCTGTACATCCTAGCTGAGGTGACTCCTTAAAACCTCGCTGCTATGGATTAGAATAGATTTGAGCAGCACTTGTCCCAAAGCACAAATGTAGAGGACTTTTAATTGTGTATCTGAGTCCAATTGTGTGGCAACAGTGCAGAGTGCTTCTTTATAAAGGCAGATTATTAGATTCTCAAGTGACTAGATTGCCTCATATGTGAGATCTGTTTACAAACCTTCTTGTTACTATGAAGACAAAACAGAGAGCCATATGCATTCATGTGGTCCTTGCTGAATAATGGTGCATGTGTCTACTTGAGTGTTTGGCAGTATATCATGTTTAGTTTATGTGGTGGCACCCTACAAGGCTATTCTTTTTTGACTTTTAACTATTTCTAATACCATTGGTTGTACTCAGTTGTGTGAGCAAATTTATGATCTGGCTCTGCATGTTTGTAACTAAGCTGGACATTTTTAAAGCAGGACATTTATTTCTGAGCGTTTTGCCAAACTTCTTTGCTTATTCATTTATTTAGGTGCTTTTTTAAAAAAGGAATCAAGGTGAATTGGATTGAAACAGAAGAAATGAGTACCATTTTGTATGTCCCTCTGCTCATCATTTTTGGTCAACAGCAGAGGCGATTACTATTACTGCTTTTGTAATTTAACCACGTTGGGTAAGGTAGTGGGAATATAGGAGCTGTGTGCCTGGCAGAGGTGGTTTACTGAGTGAAGTACTGCAATATGTACCCATCAAAGAGAAGAATGCTTGCTACTTAAGAGTATTCCTATATACAAGTCATAGTAATGTCTAAGTCGCAGTAATGTGACTGGGATTATGAAATATGGCTTGCCATCTTTCAAATTTGAGCCTGATGGGGTTTATAATAAGCTGTGGTTGTTTATATCGATAGTTATCTATCCAGCTCTGTAAGTACAGCTCAGCAAGTACTACTTGCTTGTAGTTGATTCTACCTAGGAATTGCAGGTAAATTGCCAGAGCTGTGTGCTGACTTCCTCTGTCTTAGGTCCCATCATGAATCGGGCCCATGAAGAGTTGCTTCTTCATGTCAATGGTCTTCACACAGGGTAAAAGGAAAATGTTTTATCCATTTTACCTCAGACTGTCATCATGTGGTTTTAAATTACTGGTCCTCCAAGCAGGAGGAATGCATAATTATTATTATTCTCACCGGTTAAAGGCTTCAGGAAGAGTTAATTGTTAATACTTTTGGGAGTTGAACAGGACTGTTGAGTGCAGAGGCTGCATACCTTTGTTATTTGGAAAAGATCCGATAACTTATGAGTAAACTGCTTTAAAAATTCTTTTTTTTAAAGAGGTGGGTTATTTTTTCTCAAGATTTCTTAAACAGCATCTCTGAAGTAGTATGTTACAGATTAAATATTTTTTTAAGTTATTTGGCTTTCTCCTGTAGTTTAACCATTTGTTTGTTGGTTTTGTTTTTTTTTTTTTGTTTGGTTAGGTGCTTTGGATTTTTGGGGTTTTTTTTCCCTTCAGTAGAATATCTAGCAGTTGCTAAAAAAGTGAAGAAACAGCAAGGGGTAGTGTAAGCTAGATGGAAAATGGAGAAGAGTATTTTTTGCATATTCAGTCAGTAATTTGGGATGCTACATTTAAATAAAATAGCACAGAATTATGATAGAACAATGAAAGTTTCAAGCTGGTTGTGCCATTCTTATAGGAAATAGCAGCTTTGTACAGACTTGTTTCGCTTTTGGATGCTTAAAAATTTTTATAAGACTTTGCAACAATTCCCCTATTTCAGCAGGAAATATTAAAAAAGCAGTTCACTGCAGCCATATTTTTCATTCTCAAGTGAAATTAGGGCTTGTGAAAATGCTGGTCTGACAGCCTGAGAGAAAAAATCCGCTGTAAATAGAAATATTAGAAGCTTTTCCATGACAACCAAGTAGCAAACCCCTGTTCAGACACTAAGAAATCGTTAGTGAATTTAAAGAATATGTTAATGTCTGGAAACATCTGTGTTTTTTTACATTTTTTTTTCTTCTTACTGAAATAGGAGGTACCATGGACATCTCATTTCACCATTCTGCTTTGTTCATAGATTGAACAATTGGCTTTACCCTCCCTACTCATTTGTAGAAGTTTTTCCCCAGTAAGGTTTGTCCCCAAGAAATTTCTCTCACAAAACTATGAGCATGGAAAAGACATGAGAGGATATGGGTGGGGGAACAATCTTATACAGTATTTCAAAATCCCCCATGTAGAATAAGACATTAAAGTACCATTTGCAATTTTGTCTGTCTGGAATCTCTTGCCTTTTTAATCGTCTTGTGGTTGAATTCTTGCCATCATTGATATGGTCTAAGCATAAGAGCATCTTCTTGCTCTGGGGAAGTGTTGTGGATTATGGGTACTTCTTTTCATTTGTCTTTCAGGCACATTCTGTACATCAGCAAAATGGTTACTCTGTTTTCTGTATGCCAGGGTAACAGCAATGGAGAGTGGACCAGTATTGATTATGTTTTCATATTTCCTTGTTCTGCCCTGGATGTGTCTCTTTTATGGTTTTTTCAACCTGGATATCACCTTGTACTTGAATAAGTGAAAACCTGTGCATGCTTTTTTCTCCCTTCACTTTCTTTGGATGGGAGTCTCAGGGCATACCTACCCAAAAATGTACCACTTGAGTGGTTTTCTTAAAGTAATACACTACACAAATATGGATTTAATTATCTGATGTAAATTCCCCTGGTACATGGTTACCCTGATATGACAAGTTTGTATAGTGATAATATCCCTTTTTTCTGAGTTTGTTTATGCACATTCTATAGCTGTCAGTATGAATTTTGTCTCAGCAGAAAAGTTCTTTCTAAATATGACATGGAAACCACAAGTAATGTAATAATGTACTAGGTAACGAGTTTATGGCCACTTCATGTACTCATGGGTTTGTTTTGTTGCACCTCGATTTGTGTTTTACAGAAAATAATTGCCATGTTTTGTTTTGGCTTTTTTTCTATTAGTTGATAGTTATGCTCTAATACAATTACAGAATCTGAAAAATGCAATTTATATGAAAGAAATTTGATCCTGCAGACCCAAAAAAAGAATAGTGAAGAATATGTGTGTTCTTAAATGTGTTTAATTGCAGCTTAAGTAAGTCATAATAAACTGTTGCAGCTCTGGCTAAAATCTTTGATTTATGTGAGTTGCAAAAAAGGGGGGAAAAAAGGACATAGAGTATTTTTTGAAAGGCTTGGGTTAATTGCTGTTGTGTCATACAGGAGAAATTCAAGGTTTGACTGCTACAGAAAGTTTCTTTTTCGGGTAGTAGTTTATTGGAAATTCCATACAAAGAAAAGCAGTTAGGTAATTTGCATGTATAGTTCAGTTTAATAGAAAAGTGAAAAGTGGAGGAGTGAATGGGAACTGAAATTACAGTGTCAGGTGGCATTTTAAAAGTAATGCAATAGAGTTTGACCCCCTTCATAAGAAAATACTCAAAAAAAAATAATAATCAGAAAAATTCCAAGTTGTTTTCTGTAATTTATGGTGAAGTTTAGACTTTTGTGGCTACAGTGAATAGTGTTGCTAAAGAAATGTAAAAAACTGAAAGTAAACTCTAACTGCAGAGTGTAAGATACAACATAACATCAGAGAATTTTGTTGGAATATTATTATTTATTGAGCAGTTTTTCCATTGAGCAATATCTGTGCTTAGGCAGAAAGGAGCTCTAAGTTTAAAAAATCTAGTGGCATAGGATCGGGGTTATCAAAATTAGTCTTATTAGACAGTGGGGTTTTCTTGCATCTTGGTGTGGGGTTTTGTTGTTGTTGTTGTTTTTGTTTGTTTAAATAAGATAAACGTCCCAGTCTCTGTATTTATGTATTTTGTGTTTGTGGCTTGCATTAAAACAAAACATGTGTAGTGTGTCAAGACAGAATAGTATGAAATAATAACCGAGGTTACCCTTCCTTGACAACAAGACGTGACACTATTTAGTTAGAGCAAAAACTATTTAGTTTAGACCAAAGCTAGTCTTCAACAGAGACGTAAGTTGCTGGCATCTATTAGCAGTCTTCATAGGTCAGTCTAGTTCATTTTGAGTGTAGTCTGCTTACAAAAGTTATAGAAGTATAGGAGTTTTATGTTCTTTGTCTCTCAAAGACAGCTAAAATAAATAGCTGAAAAAGAATATCTTTATTTGCTCTGAACTGTTGTCAATTTTTGTGAGGACTGGATGTGATTTCCTTTCTTTCTGCACAAGCGTTAGCAATGAAAAAGAGACGCCCTAGAGCATAGTGCAGGCCCGTGGTTCACTGACACCTCTGCAGGCTGGCAGTGTTAGCTGAGTCCTGGGTGACACCTGTGAAACTCTGATTCAGTTCGACAGTTGAACTTCTAAAACTGTTTTTTCAATGCTTTAGAAAAGAAAATTGACTGCAATTGATGGTCTTCTGTAACAATAGGGATGGACAGATTTTGACTTTTTTCCCATTTAAATCAGTTATGTTTACGAATGTAATTTCTGAAGCTGCTTATGAAAAGCCTTTTAAGTGCATTTGTCTGAAGTAAAACAGTTCTTCAGTGGAAAAGGCATTTATCTTTGGCAGGACATTCATAGACTCCTACAGCCAAATTCCCTGTCCTGTGTAAGTCAATAAAAGTTTCTACAGTTTGGTAAAAATAGGATTAAACTATCAGCTACGGGACTATAAAGCTGGACATCTTGCTGCTGTCTTGATATGATAATCTGTTTTGATCGCCAGGTGAGGCTGTAATACTAGGCTCTTTGAGTAAAGAGATTTAGTTTTAAAATCTCTTCAAAGCTATGTGAATTTAATTTTCTTTCAATATTGTTAGTAAATTTGTGTCAAACAAAACTTGCAGTCTGTTCCATTATTTTATGCTTGTTCCTGCAATAGTAGCAAAATCCCTTTAAAAGTTAGTGAATATTTTCACAGAGCTGCTTGGCTAGAATATTTGATTTCTTAAGGTTTAAATAATGGTTAAGTTACGTGTATTTAATTTGTGAGGTACAGCTGAATTTTGATACAGGCTTAGCAAGATGTTACTGATACATCTGAAGAAATTTGTGATAAGTGTAAGGGTAGGAGTCGTTTATGTAATATGCTTAGGAGGAAATGATATTAGTGAAATACAAACTGACAGAAAAGTATTTGTTTCAGAGCTAGATGTCAAGTACAGTGTTGCTACCTCTGCAGTTGTTTTTTATGGTTGAAAATGTTGGGATCGAGAGGACAGTGAAGTTGGTCCAGTAAATTATCTGTCCTGTTTGATATGTCGTATATTTTTAATCTCTGATTTACCTAATTACTAATTAAATACACGAATTGTGCTCATCTTTGACCTAATTCATTGTAGTGAGTAATGTTAATTATTGGTGGAGAACTTCATAGTCAACCACGCATTAGTAAAACTACTACATGATTTGGAGTAATTAGTAGGGCAATTTTGAGTCAGCTATTTTTTTCTAAACAAGTAAGGTTGTAAATTGGAACTGATACACAGTAGTATGATGGCACCTTTCCTTGGTCTGACAGGACTTTGGTCTGTGAAATGTGGGGAGGCGAAAGGATGACATACAATACGTTCATTTTCTCGTTTTTGTTTTTTTTTTTTTTCAGCTCAGCTCATACAGATTTTCAAGGATTCTATTAAATTAGTGATCTCTTAATGGAAAAAAGTTAACCACTCTGTATCTTACCCTTATGAACAGGCTTAAAGGAGAGATGAGAAAATAATAGAGATGGGAATGGAAGCGTTTCAGGTCTTCAAAATTTTTCTTTTGGAGAAAGGACAAGATGTGTTTACATGTCATCTTGGAAATGCTTGTTTTGCTTCTGGGTTGTACAGATTTCCTCCTCCAAGGCTGATAAACCTAAAACCTCCATGCTGGGAGGCTGGACTAGACACATTCTCTTGTAAAAGATGAGTGTACAGGAAGAACCTTTGCTTTAGTTTTGGTCCATGTCCTCTGTGTGATGCTTTTTAGTGGTGTGTCTGGTGTCTTTCCTCTTTGTTCTGTAGGAACAGAGAAGTAGCTTGCAGTAGATGTATCCTGACTTTCCTCCCTTGCTCCCCAGATCATCCTGTGCATGGCAGGAAAGAGAAGGACACATGGGACGATGGAATTCCTTTATGCACGCTTCTCCAAAACATCAGTGCAATATTTTCCACAAATGGAATGAATATGAGAGAAACCTTTCAATTTTCCTTCTCTTTCTCACTCACAACCTTATTAATTATAGAAGAAAACAGGAACATTAAATATACAGTTTTGAATGTATGCTGGTTGAGGATGAGTCTTAGAGGGGAAGATCAGTAAAATGGGGAGGGGAGGTTTGAATGTGACCAACAGTGGATTATAATTGCCTACAGGAAGTTATTTTTATCAGATCAAGTGTTCCTCTTACCTACAGAATTTCAGTAATTCAGTTATTAGAATCCCTGTCCAGTCTCAAGTTGTACAAGTGTGTGTTGATGAGTAACTAAGATCCCATGGAAAGCATATTCAAGGATACAGTGGTAACATCCTCTGACTTCCAACTTTGACATCTCCACAGATAGCTTGCACACAGGATATGATGCTTCTTATCTTGCTCAGTGCTTGAAGGTATTTATTTTTACATTTGCTTATGCATGGTTTTGATTTAATTTATTTGCAGTATCATTTGATCCCAGTCAATAGTTCAACCCACTTAACTAGCAAGCAGGGGAATAAAAGAAACTAATTTTGACTTTTTCTAAGTCAAGTGGGTTGTCTGGTGAGCCAGAAGTGTAATAAATACATTTGATGGCTGTTTACAGATTAACATACTAGAAAACAGAGCTGTGTTTCAGTTTCCTTGCCTAATTCAGACAGTGTCACATGCAGGTGATGGGATTATAGTAATCTTTTTATCTCGGCCAAAAATGCTTTTTTTTGGCTCCTGCATTGATGCTTTCCCATAAAAATGAACATATTACAGCAGAAAATGGAGGGGGTTTGCCACATTGTGTGAAGAAATGTTTAAGAATGCATGTCTTAAGTATATATATCTCAACTCATGTACATGATATGATGTGATCATAGCTTTTACCTCTAGTAATGTTCTGTTTCCTTCATACTACAATAAACCTGGAATAACTACATGAGAGGTCATGGTTGGAGGCCTGTCTTGAAACTGGGAGGAAGATTTGTCCTGGATTCCATGTAGGTTCAACTTCTGCTGTTGGTTAACTATCAAAGAAAATATTTTAAATAAATAAATTTATTTGAATTATTTATGTATGACTATTAGCATTTATTTCACTAATGTCTATATAGATACACATGTACAGCCAAATTTTGTTGAAAAGGGAAAAGAATCTTATTAGTTTTCAATGAGGAACTGCTGTGGTCTCACTTTGGTGAGTATGTATCAGAGTCTGCCCAGGATATCTTTCTAAAATGCTGTCCACTGCTCCTGGTGCTCTGCTGCTAGGAGGATGCAGCAGGATCAGTTAGTGAGCATGGCCCCATTTAGCTGCCTGTGACTGACTCAGCCAAGGTCATGTCTGCTTGGACCACAAAAACGTTTGCTTTTAAGCTGGAGCGCTTTGAATTCCTTTTATGTCCTCAAGTGTTTCTCAAGGACATAGTCACATCACTCTCAGTCTGCCCAGCAGGTTAAAGGGTCATTTTCCAGGCCCTGTCATCGATGGTACCTGACATTTACCTTGTGCATGGTGCTCCCCAAGCCTCACTCCCCTGCTGGGACGCCCACCTCCCTCCACACTACAGCTGAACTAGTGGTGCCAGCTCTCACGGTTGTAGGGAAGTGACCAGAAAGTCAATCCATGACTACCCGTGCAAATAGATGATGGAAATCAAAGCTATCCTAAAAATGCACATTGTGCCAACATGGGTCTTGTTGCTGGACCTTCACTTTCTCTGGAGTCAACACAAAACCATCTTGCTCTCATCTCACAGTTTTCTGATCAGTGCCCCATATCTGAGAAGACAACACCAAACTGTGCCCAGCACAGCTTGTGACACCGTGTGAACTGCCTTGTCTCTTGTGAATATAATGAGAATTCTGTCATTTTGCACCTTGTCCTGGCCAATAAAAGTGCAGAATGGGCAGTTGTTATTGATTTGATTTTTTTCTAATTTTTTTTCATGATGCCAGGATTTTGCCACTGGCTGTAGATAGGACTTGTAGTGCTGAAATAGTGCTCCTCGTGACTGTCTCAACCTATAAATGGAAACCTTCAGCATGCAAGGTTTGCTTTTCATTGAATATAGTGACACTAGGTGAGAATGTTGGAAAAACTGTCTACACAGAAACAGCCTCTGGATACTTCAGGCAGAGAAGACCTACAACAAAAAGCACTCTCAACAGAAATGCTCTTTACATTGCCAGATGGCATAAGATATTTTAGAAAAAAAATATGATACATTATGTACCCCAAGGTGCTTTCATTGAGATTTGAATATAAAGTCCATGATGTCTTAGGTGGAAGTGTTGCAACTAACTGGCTTAGAGCTGTGGTTTTAGCTTTTTTTTTTGTTATTATTCGTGGTTATAACCCAGCTAAAAAAGAAATGTGCTTGGAGCCAGGGCTGTATCTTAATTGTCCTGTGTACTCTCCCCAGTGAAATCCCATTTTCTGGTTTTGGAATTATTAAGATGTGAGAAACTTGCATTTAATTTCAGTTTGTGTATGATGTCCTTTTTTATTTTATTTTTTTTTAATGAGATCTGATGACTGTTTATTTCAAGTGGCATAATCTCAAACGTTTTTTTGGGGTTTTTTTTGTCTGTTTCTGGTATGGTTCAGCATAAAAAGAAAGATAAAACAATATATGCAAAAGGTTTGCATGGTTCTAGCATGATGTTTCATTCTGGTGCTCTACCTGCCCTATGTATCTGCTTCTCCATCAGTAGCCCAGTAGCACCAAACTGAATTAGGTTATCTCTGATAATGTAGATTTTTTTTTACACTTCCCCATTTCTGGATGTAATTTAAAATAAAATCTTGTACCTGAACTGATGGGTGGATTAGAGGGGAGATGAGGTTGTTGTTTTTTGTTTTTTTAAAAACAGTACAAACAAAATAAAAAAGGAAGAGGAAAAAGCCTAGTTCAACGAAAGCTTATGACATGATTCTAGAATTCATAACCCTGGGCAAAAAGGGCCACTTATTGGAGTACTTCTTGAGTAAGCTAATTGTTTGATAAGGATCCTTGCCTGTTTAAGTTGTTGGTTGTTGGAAATATTCCATTTCTAAATTTGTGCCTTATTGCGTACCCTAAGGTATGTGTACAACCCACTGTAATTGCACAGTTTATTATTTTATTAATGAGAGCCGTGATAATGTGTTGGCTCATGAATTCCCTCCAGTCCACGTACAGTCTCTTAATTGCCCAGGGTTCTGCAGTTCCGTCATTTGTTCTGGGGATGGTGACAGGGAACACAAGCAAATTTTCTGTAAGCATGGTTTAAAAAACTCAGTCCTTGCCCTAAAGCCCATGTTTGGTGTGATAATGGAACCAAAGTCTGGAAAGGCCAGATACCCTTTTTAACACACCCGTAATGAACGACAATAGAAGCGGCAGAAGGAAATTCTTACTACATAATCCCGAGTGCCTGAGACTTTGCCAGCTGAAAGCAGAGGACTGCACACCTTACTTGGCCTTCTTAACCATAACAGAGCACCTCTTAGCACTTCTTTGATCTGGGTCTCTCCTGCCTGCCTCCTTGCCCAAGCGGCTGGAAGACGCTCCGTTTGCTGCAAGGCACACAGCGGTGAGCAAGCATCTGGCATGCAACAGCAGCTCCTGCTTTTCACGTGCCTCAGGGGCAGCAGGCGTACTAGGCTGCCTGTTCCCATGTTCTGGAAACTATTTCTGTTTGCTTATCCTAGATCCACAGAGAAGGCAGCAGCAGCAGTGGAGGTGTGGTCTGTGGAATAGTCGGGGAAATCCAGTTTACTGTGTCTGTAACTCTGGAGACAAAACGTTCCCGTAAAAACCCGTGGCCAAACACCACATCCTCAAACCGGCGGCGCTTGCTCCGCAGTGCAGCCCAGCCCAGCTTTCCTGGTACGCTGTAAACCTCTGACCCTGGGTTTGCAACATTTGGGGAGCTCTCTGAGGATGTTGTGGCAGCTCGGGTAACCCCAGCCCACAGCACGGGGGGATGGCGATTCCCACGGAGCGTATCACAGGCTGCCTCCTTACTGTGGTGGCTGGTACCGTTTCCCACAGCTTCTGAAACTGCTCATTACAGAACTTGGCTCTTCTACAAGGGCTTTTCATAGCTGTAGCCCCTGTGGCTTGATGCAGCATGCTTTTCTGGAGGAACAGATGGTATATTGCGTAGAAAGTTACTGTATTTTTGTACCCCTGATTTGTATTTATTTATGTCCCTCTTCATCTTCCTCTCTTTTTTTTAAGGTGTGCATATAGGCCAAGTGCAGAACTTGGAATCGGTACTGGATTTGCCTTGGGTATATTCAACTTTATTTGTGTATGAGTGCACTATTTTACACTGAGCAGGGTTATACTTTCTGAAGTTTTAGGGAACAGATTTTTATCATTTGGATTGAAATTAATTCAAAATACTGCAAGGGGAAAAAAACATTTTCCCCTTAGAAGTAAGAAGATCTTTAAAAGAAAAAGCCAGTATCTTCTTAAACGAGCATTGTACTTACTGAAGTATAGTTTAGTTTTTAAGTCACTAGATGTGTTTTCTCTATCTAATCTTTGTTTTTTTTAAATTGATATCATCTGGTCAATTTGAGTGGAAATGCTACTCCCATGAGAAAAATATTTATTCTAAATATTATTGTTGCCTGGGATCTTGTTGAATTCATGGCATACAGAGGCAGTCAAGTTGATTTAATATTTTTAACATTTTTAAAGTGTTTTCTCTTTGTTTTCCTGAAAGCAGTTTAGATAAGTATTTTAGCAATTGCTTTTGGTTTCTGGAAATTAGGTTACTTATTGTTGAAAACTTCAGGTTCTTAAACATGGGTTTCAGATCTGCTTTGTCTTGATTAGACATTTGAAATAAAATATAAATGCTTCAAGCCACTAAATAAGGGCTTGCCTTTTCCCCTGCTTAGCTTCCTTCCAAAACACTTAATGTGTTTTGCCTGAAGAATCTTCATCAGCCATTGCTTATAAAAGATAGTTACAGTCACAGGGATTTGGTACCACTTAGCCAAATCACTTAATATATTAACTTCTAATGTGAATACCTATATAATTATATATTTAGATGTCTATGTATTATTTTGTCTCTATACACTCACATGTGCACAAGTGTGTATGTAAATATGTATAGACACACCACAGACACAAGTACACTCCCACACTATGTCTCTACAGACACTCACATCTGCACTAGCTGGGATCATCCCATTTCAAATTTAATGTTTCCATCCTAAACCCAGTCCTTACCATATAAGCAAAATGTTCCTCGTGGCAGCACAGCATTTTCTCAGAGGCTTCTGAATGGGAGGGAGGCTGCTCATCCCTGTGCCTGAAGACCCCCTCAGGTACCTGGCACGAGAGACCAGTGCTGGTGGCAGTGTCCTGCTGGGGCAGGAGAGCGTGGCATGGGGCAGCCAAATGCAGTAAATGAGGAGACAGAATGACAGGGAATACTTTGGGAATTTCTACTTGACTGCATTGGTGGTTGGATTATGCCCTTCAGCAATGGACAGACCCCCTCCTGTTTTCTGTGTGCTGCTGTATTTAGGCTGAACACCAGGTTCACAGTGAAAAGCAAGCCCTCCCTTCCCCCATTCCTTTTTTTTGCCACACATATTTTGAAGATAAATAATGACCTGCTATCAAGTGTTTCGGCAGCTTGGACTTTGTCATCTTTGTTTGCCTTGTTTTCATTATAAAATTGGTGCAGGGTATTTTAGTTAGCTGCTTGTAGGATCATTTGAGAGAATTCCCTTAGTAATGTGATAATTCAACAACAAAAAAAAGTCAAGATAATGGCTTTTCCACTTGCACTTCTCTTCAAATAGAAGTGCAAAATTATAAAAACCTTGTACATAATTTGAATTCCCAAGTGATACTCTATAGTGGCTTTATTAAAAGTATTGTGTGGATGGGTTGTAAAGGATAAAAGTGTAACTGAGTTTGTGGCAATCAATAAAGGTGTTAGATACTTTGTAAGTATCCAACTTTAAGAGTTGTTTTCCGTATGTATTTGTACCTACCACAACCAGTACCTGTTTTGGAGTGGAAAGGCAAGTGTTTTCATCAGTGTAGCAAGGGCACTGTCAGTGAGCCCAGGTCACAGTTTGCATCTGTCTCTTTGCTGTAAGTTTCAACCCTTTAATGAATAAAACCCAACACAACAGATAGAGCTCTTTTAAAAATATTAGGGTGGTATTCGGATATTATAGAGAGCATATTCCACTTTCTCACCATGGCAGAGATGGCGCTTTGTCAACTAATGGAACAGTAATCTGTAATTACATGAAAATTAACTCTCAGGACATGGCTGTGTGTTTGAATCCACTGCTGTTCCTTGTTACATTCTGTGCTCTTCAGCCGACACTGTATTGCAACAGGCAGCCATAGGTGAGTGGAAAAAGCCCATTGTGATTTGGCACGGCGGTGCCCGCTGGTTACACTGCCTGCCCTGGGCTGCTGCTGTGCCATGCACCAGTTGTCTCAGTGTGGTCAGAAGGACAAATTGACAGTGCATTTCCTTCATTCTTGGACATGAGTCTAAAAACAGTCGGCCAGGTTTGTCCTGAGTGAGTGCGGTACCAAGTAGTCAGATTAGAAAGAGGAATGACTCTTATGTGTTGTTCAGGGTGCTGCGCACAGTGGAAGCTTTCTTACAGTACTTTTGAAGGCTTCACCTCCTTTGTCCTTCTCTCAGGAGAATGTCACTACTTACATCTACTGCTTTGTATAATATGGGCTGGATTCTGTTTCAGTAACCACAGTTTTAAGGGTGAGATTCTTCTCACTTTACTCTGACTGAGCTAATCCAAGCTGTCTTTGCTGCAGTTAACGCCTGGGTACTGCAAATCATTGTCAATACCAAAGACTGATTTGTCTGCTTATTTTTTTATATTGAAAAGAGTCCTGATTATTAGTGCCAGATTGACAACCTTCAGGATTAGGTTTTGAAGCTAATGTCAGAACAATAAACAGTAGAGGTTTTTTCATGCTACCTGAAAATGAATCTTAGAGATATTACCTTTGAAAAATTTACCTCTAAAGGAAAGGGTAGAAAACAACCAAACCAGCTTGTATCCTTGTAGGATAATGCGTTTGAAAGTATATCCAAAATATTTAGGTTATAAATAATCAAAAGACTGTATCTGACCTTATTTTAGTAAAATGAGCAGTTTTGGTTATCTAGTGAAACTTCTTATGTCCCATGAAAGATACAGTATATCAAAGATAAAGTGTGGTGATTCCCGAGTTTCAGCTCTATTGTGCTGAATTACTTGGGATGGAAGCTCTCTTCAGTTCCCTGTGAGAACACAGGGTGGTTATTGCAGAATTAAGACAAAAATACTCTCTTCAGCTAGTAATGGTGGTGTGAGAATTCAGAAGAGCATTTTCCCAACTCCTTGTAACCTTTTTTCACTGAGGTTTGTAAGTACCTCTGTTTGAAAAACAACTTGTATCAAGTGGAGCACTGCTACCTAATCTGTCATATTTGATGTATGCTGGGACATGCTTATTGTGGGATGACTGTATTTATCACTGTTTTCACATGTTGTTCAGAGAGTCTCAAAAATGGGCCTGGAATGTCCTCTCATGAGTGAGAGTGTACTGTAAGCCTGTCCATCCCTCTGCCCGAGGAGAGAATCAGCTACAACCAAAACATTTCCTACAGGTGGTTGTTCAGACTGCACTTTGAAGCTTCAGTGGTGGGTGGAGACTCTGAAACCTGAAATTCTGACAAGAATCTCATTTGGATTCTTGTTAATGCTTTCCATTTAAAAAAGTCTTTCTAATGTTTAACTTAAGAAGGTAGTAATGATGGGTAGGACTGCAATCCAGATTCCCCTCTGCTTGCTAGCTATATTGATTTTCTTACATTTAGATGGATGGCCTGGGTGACAATCAGTTACCAAATGACGGACATCCACATACCACTACCCAACTCCTGCATTCTCACCCTTTTCCTTAAGCTGGGACCTTACCTGCTTCAGAAAGATGGAGGCAAATTTGGAAAGAAGCCTCTATATTCACTGTGCCAGGTTGTTTGCCATATCTGATAAGGGAATCCTGGAGTTTTACCCAATAGTTGTGACTTTGATGCACTTACAAAACATGTTTTACTTCATGGCATTCAAAGCAATGTAAGGCTTGATTTCCAGATGCCTGCAGAAGTATGGGCTGCAGAAAAAAGCTAAGTGCATTTTGATATTGTAGTATTATTTCATTCTATTTCTATATTGCAGTAATGTTCTTACACAAGCTGTACAAGAAAAACAAGAGCAGCACGGCTCCTGAGCAAATATTGTTTCTAGTCACATACGATACTTTGCAGCTGAGCCTGGTAACACACTGCTTAGCTGTTTTGCTATGCAAGTGCAGAGAACACTGTTAGCAATAAAGCCACTGCTGGTTTCTCCTCCAAAACCTCCCTCCTTGCGGTGCATTGGAAATGACTGAACTTTGGCCCTCAATCTGCTGACACCCTGAGGGAGCATAAGTGTAATGACGTCTTTGCTTGTTTCAGCTGCACAACAGGAAACGCTCGTGGCCTCCCCTTCTTCCTGCTCTGAGAAAGTGCTGCTGCCTTTTTTTTTTTTTTTTTTTTTTTTTTTTTTTTTTTTAATTTCCCTCCCTTCCCCTGCAGTCGAGTGGGCTGAGACCTAGTTTCAGGTCTGGGCTTGGCAGCCAGCTGGTGCTCGCACAGGCCATCACTGCTGCTGCCTCCTCCCCGGGGCAGCCAGTCACCTCCCTATTGCTCT
This sequence comes from Parus major, assembly GCF_001522545.3. Classification (NCBI taxonomy): domain Eukaryota; kingdom Metazoa; phylum Chordata; class Aves; order Passeriformes; family Paridae; genus Parus; species Parus major. Next base: position 51,902,696 of record NC_031770.1, on the reverse strand, counting down.
GCTGGGGTGATGATGCCAGAAATACGAGCTTTGTAATTTTCTTTCCCTTTTTTTTTTCTTTTTTTTTTTTTTTTTTTTTTTTTTTTTTTAAACCTCCTGGAGAAGTGACTGAGAAGAGAATTCAGTTATGTGGCAATGGCTTTCTCCACAGAGCGTGTCACTGGACACAGCTGAGCTGCAAAGACCAGGATGGTCAGGTGATGATTTGCCTTGGGGAGACCATATCACTGCCTTAACGTAGAGGACACACTGCCAGGTGGGCATTGAGGGATCCTGGAATATGGTCCCAATAGTGCTGAATAATGCTGAATATACAGTGCCTGAACAGATTTCTTTGCCTTGCTGCAATAAAGAGGCTGGCTTCTTGCAGAGCATTGACAGGAAGCCTGTTTAACCCTCTCTGGCCCCTGCATTTACACTTCGTAACCGAAACAGGGATGTGAGTAGAAATGGTTATTGGCAAAACACAAGCATTTTGCTGCTTACTCAGAGAGGAGGATTTTATCTCAGCATAGTCATCCAGAACATTAAAGCAATACAGCGTTTTTGTGAGTGAAATTGACTGATTCAGTATTCAGCTGTTATTCTCTAATGATTGGGGGGGGGTGTGCAGATTGCTTTTAAATGATAAAACACATAGGTACTAGAGAGTTTGCATACAGTGGCATGAGAAATGACACTGAGTAGTCTGAAGTACAGTATCCTGAATTTGAAAGATTTAATTAACTTTGAATGTAAACAGTGCTTATTCCTTTGTTTAAAGTTGCATAGGCATAGTATTAAAGGAGCAGCTTTTATCTGGGTTCTGTAATAGGTGACTTCTGGATTTACCTCATTAATCTCTCCTACTACCTAGCTGCATAACTGTTTTTAACAAGCTGAAGTTATGTAACATGAATCATGCCTGGCGAGATGCTTGCTAGCAGGAAAAAGCAAGATAGACTTTAGAAATAACGGCACTCAACGTTTTGCAGAATAGGATATGACTGGGTTTTGAGAAGAAATGCCCTGTGTTGGTACTCCCAGCTGTACTGACAAGGTCCAGCTATTCATTAGGAGGATGTGTCTTGAAACAAAGTCTTGGGATAGGAGTATTTAACAGACAGAAGAGTGGATTTGCTGAGGCGTGAGCAGCTCTTGGAGGGTTTTGTATATGTGTGTGCTAGATCCCCCCTGCCCCAACCCCTGCCTTCTTTTTCCTCTGGGATAGTAAATGGGAAAATTACTTTAAATGGGCTTGATTTCACATGAAAAAGAAAATAACTTGATGAGCTGTGATTACCCCTGTAAAGTGTTATATAAATCTTTTTCCTTCCTTTTTTTAATATGCCCTTATAGTATCATTAGGCATGTGTGCAACACAACGGTCCTCTGTCTCGAGAGATTTTACAACCAGTTTATGGAAAGGATATATGAATGCATTAGAATAAAAGCAATTGATTTAAAGTTAATTTTTCCTTTAATAATATTTCCTTGGCAATTTTCTCTGCTGTTACTTAGGATTGATCTTCAAAGTCATGCTGAATTGTTAAGCCTGGGATGACTTTTTGCTTTAGTAGCATGTATACAAATGTTAAATAATAATGTCAGGAAATAAAGGTGCAAGAATAATGGGTCTTCAGGTAAGGAGTAAAATAATGACTATTTTAGAAAGGAATGGTTTAGTGCTCCTGAATTCCCCTTCAAACTGTCCTGCTCCCTCTCATTTTGATGAAATAATTATGTCTTTTCCCTTTGCCTTACTTATAAATGAAACAGCTGTAAACTGTGGCATAGGGTTATAAACTCCTGTACTTTTAAACTTGATTGTTATTAACAGCAGATGGTCAAAAATGAGTGCTGGTATTAATGGTCTTCTACACTGCTGTGTGTGCATATGAGCACAGTGGCTGATGGTGCCTTGGCACAGGTGACAACTGAGATGTGACAGTGACAAGCAGCCTCTGTAAGCCACTGCTGTAGCCAGGACCAGTGCTGATAACCTCAGCATGGAGACAAAGGGATGAGCAAGCACAGACGGAAATGAGTATTTTCTCACACAGGAGGCCACCCAGGTCATGGCCAAGGGATGTCGAAAAGGCACTATAAGGAAGTGGACCGTGTTGCTCTTGGTATGTCCTTATTTTCCAAACAAATGCAGGATTTCTCTTGGACTGTCAGTGCAACATCCTTCAGAAGAAACTTGCTTTCTTTATGAGTATTTAAAATTTATTTCATTCTTCTGGAGAATTTTCATTTATTGTACTGAATTGACTTAGATTTATATAGTCACGTTACTGTTACAGCAGCAGAAGCTTAGAGCTGGGAATGTAAATAGTGGCACATGAGGACACCAAGGCCTTGGAGGTGGAGAAAGACATTTACCTGAACCTGCATGGTGAAAACCAAAATTAGAGTTCATCAAATGCTTTGTGTTTCTAACAACTCCGATATTTATTACTTTTGACTCTGTAGTGGGTTTTGTCTGACTAATGGTTATGTCCTTTCTGCAACTCCATGATTTACTTGAGCCAGGTGAGCATTGTGTAGGGACATCTATAAAATTGTTGGAATTTTTGTTGGTGCACTTTTCTGTTGTGGCTACTTAGGAGGGTTGGAGTGTCCTTTACTTGAGTGTACTTTACTTGAGTTTCCCTTACCCTTTTGGATGAGAAGTCCCTGTGTCTTTGTTAAGAGCCATGACTTGTAAAGCCAGGAGGGTCAGAGGGAGCATCACAAGACCCATGGGAGTTTCCACCCCGTGTTTTGTTAGATTCAGTGAGATGAGCATGGCTGCAGAGGGAGTTGTTGTGGCTCCCCTCTGCTTTACCTTGTCAGGAGAGAGCCTGTGCCTGCTGGCTTTTGCTGGGGGGCAGCCAGGGGTGGGCTGAGGGCTGATGGGGGGGTGAGCTGGGGGATGAGCTGGGGGATGAGCTGGGCTGTTCAGGCACAGGAGGGTGCCACGGCAGATGAGCGTAGCTGGAATCAGGGCCCGTGAGGAGCGAGGGTTGTTCACCACGTGCTGTGGGAGGCGTGGGCTGGCCTTGATTCTGGTGCAATTTCTGTTGAAGTCTGTGAGTGAGCAGAGTAGGGTAAGCATGTGGCTGCTGGATGGAAGAAAGTTAATTGCTGCGAGTGGCACTGATGCACGGACAAAAGTGGAGGTGTATTTCTGTGCATGAGCAGGCAGTGGCTTGCTCAGGAGTAAACTTTCACATCCTGGGGTCTTTGAATAAATCTTCAGAGGTTACTACTCCAGGTCATAAGGCTGGAGTGATTTCTTGCCCTGCAAGTTGCTGTACACAGTTTAATTTTCCTTGCTTTTGTGTATCTTGTTCATTCAAACCCTTAAGTGTTGTCAGGTTATCAAGTTGTTTCCGTGTTGCGGTAAAACTTGAAACAATTACCAACTCAAAAATTTCACCATTTTTGCCTGTTAAAAAAGGTGAAATTTAATTTACACTAATTATTTAACCAAATGAGATGCTCAGCATGAAAATGACCAGGTGCAAATTAAGATGAAATAAGTAAAGGGAAAAAATATGCTGTGCATTAACATTTTTCATATTAAGCATTCTATTTGTATTTCATTACCAGTCCATCTGCAAGAAGACTTTTCTTAGCAGATTGAAGTGTTTTAAAAAAATCTCAAATTTACTGTAAGTCAGATACAAATAAAGAATAGATTTAAATGGGAGAGTTTTAAACAAATCATCTCATTATTGCAGACTTATTTTCTCTTGGGTTGTGCTGTGTGCCTTGATATGGTGTGTGGAGCCATGCAAAGGCCACCCTTTTTCTACGTTGTGTTGCTGCAACACAGAGCTGCTGTGTGTGTAAAATTGGACCCTAGGTAATACTGGAATTTGCATAATGCCTAAGCTAAGTGGGTGTGTGGTCTTAGCTCCTTGTCACAGGAATGGATTTGAGAGCCTTTGCCTGGTTCCTGTGGTTGCGCTTGTTGCAGTCCTGCTACCTCTCAGCCAGTCCCTTGTGAACCTGCCACTGCTTTGGGACTGGCAGATCACAAGTCATGATGGTTTCACTGTTCGTGGGGATGAGAAGGAAAAGCTTTTGTTCAGCTGTAGGCAAGGCTGGCCATGGATTGTGTTGGTTGCACCATCAGTTTCACCAAAGCGAGTTCAACACCGCGGCGGTGTTGCCATGGTGCATGTTTCTTTGGAAGCACCAATACAACACCCTTCTCTATTGTAGAGAACAGGCTTCACCCTACAAAAATGTGTGTGCTGTCTTTCTTTACCTTGGCAGGCCCTGGTTTTGAACCTTCTCAAACTTTGGAGATGTTTGTTGCAAGGGTTACTTTGTGAATGGAGTTGGGTTTTTTTGAGTGCATCATGAAAGATTTGGTTTATCTGCATGGAGCATGCTTCCTTGTGCAGTTGCTTTCCACAGTGCAGTGCTTGTAGCTTAAAATCCTTTCTGTTGTGCTTGTGCCAGTTCAATTCCTCCTGAAGCAAGTCAATTTTCCTCACATACTGCATGCAGGAAGGTGCCTGGTTGCAGTGGTGAGAAAGAAATTTTTTTATTTCTGCTGACATGTCATTCTTGTAGATTCAAAATGGTAATGACAGTATTTTTATAACCATTTTGCAGAGAAACTCTGAAAACTAGAATAACATTCACTGCTTCAACGTATATTTTATTCCATCTGAAAAACTGCTTGAAATGCATGTGTTTGCACTTGGAATTTGAATGCTTTGCATCAAAACTAGAAATGACAGCGTCACAGGCATGGAGTAGACCTTTGGGTTTATGGTGGTGGCGTGTTTTATTGTCTGTGACGTGTGATCACACAAGCTCAGCAGTAGCCAGCTGACTCGATGTATTTGCTGTAATTCTCTACCCAGGGAAGTACGGTCTAGTGACTAGCAGGCTGGGCGGGGACTCAGTACCCACAGCTTCAGTTCCTGGTTCTGCTACACAGTTCATGAGTTCAGGGCAAGATTCACACCACCTTACATGATTTTCATGTGAGTTATATTCATAAATATGGGTAAGGCGCAGTAGTATCACTGTTGTGCAGTGTTTTCTTCGTGTCAGTTCCACTTCCTTATCTTACGGAGATGTCCTGTAGACAGGTGCTGTATTCTGCCACTCATCCATGGGGAGGCAATGGGGGGTTTGTGCTAAAACTCACCGCCAGGTTTCAACCTTATTTTTGTTTTGTTTGATTGCGTCTCATTTTAAGTGACCATTCTCAGTTGTGCCCTTTACTATGGGCACCTCTGCTCATGGTATTTGTGGTATTAAACACAGAAGTCTCCGCAAAAGTCAGGCTCCATGTGGCTTTGGAGTCCAGTTCTATCTCCTTTACTTAAGAGGAAAAATACCCTAACTGAGGTGCAGACAGAAGCCAAGGCATGAGAGTAATGCAGCACAAATATCTGCCAGATGAGTCTAGTGCTTCATTAGCAAAGCCCCTAAGAGAAACTTTAATTTCAGGCAGATTCCTAAGTTGTAGTGAAATCACTGGGTCCTACACATTCTCCTGAAGTTAAGTATATGGTTATATACTTTGTGAATAGGAATGGCTTATTGAGCTGGAGCCAGCGTGGGGAATTTTGGGACTCCTGCTGTTCTGCTTACAGTATTTTGCAGGAGAATTTAAGGGTGTAGAATGACACCAACTGGATTCACAGAACAATCTGCTCCTGTTCCCGTGAACTCCAAATTATTTTCCTTCTCACATGCAAAGTTGTATCGAGAGCTGCATTTAAAAACCCATCTGTTGTCCATATTATATCAATAGGAAGAAAAATTTTAGACTTCTAAAATATTCTGGTTATGTGTTCCATCCTGCTGTCATCTGTCTTTCAACTGCAAGCCATTGCACTTACTTGTAGCTACTCAAATCTTTTCCTTCATACCAGCAGATGAAACTCTGAGCTCCTAAACAGTAGAGATGGAAGCAGGATGCTACAAACTGGTAGTGGAAAGAAATGACTGCTTTCAAAATATGATGTTTTTGATAGCATAAAATAAAAAAATCAGTATAATACTTGTTTTCTTATCAAGTGTGGGAATAAGTAATAAATTACTTCAAAAGTTGCTTCATCGTATTTTTCTCTACACAGTATATTTGAAGTATCACCCACATCTAGATGTGTTTTGATATAATTCATGACACAAGTATGTATGACAAAATTTAGCCTTTTAATTATTTTTTTTTTTTAATTTTTTTACAGCAAAATAAGATTCTAATTTCAGTGCTGTTGGTTACAGTTTTGTAATTCACCTGCTGCTGATCTGAATTTCCTGTTGCAGTGGCAGTAGCATGAATGTAATTACTGGCAGACACTTTTTCGAGAAGACAGTAGTGAAGTTCATTGGTGGTGTTTATTTTGGTTTTGTTGTTGCACTTTGCTGAAACAGCCAATTGTGACAGAACAAGAGAGACAATATTGTATTATTTTGGGTTTGGAAGTTTGTCTTTGCAAGTGTAATGAGTACTCAGGGGTGTGTGTATGAATCTTTTCCGGGAACTCCCAAGCTTTTTCTCATCATTTTTAAAGCGGTATCTTCTCACTGAAAGCTTCAGGATTTTTCAAATGCTGCACTGTCTCCTCCCTCCAAAGCTCCATAGGAGGCACTTGGGCAATGGGAGCTTTGTAGGCTTTTCCAGGTGAGATACAGACCACAGATACAAACTGTCCATCTCACAGTGGTTGGGTAGCTGGGTCAGTGTACTCCAGTGTGTGAAGTTGCTTCTTTTCACACTTTTGTTTAGCCATATGGGTGCACCTGTAGCTGTGAACTTCAGCTTTTAACACCGTTTTGCATCTCAGTACATCTGTTCTATCTGCAAATTCTGCGCTCTGACTCAACATGGAAGATTTTTCCCTTAACATGAATGCTGACCATCTCTCTCCTATCTAAGCATAAGTTGGGATTGGAAGGAACTTCTGGCAACTGTATGATTTTGAGATTGCTACTTCTTTGTTGAATGTCTTTAGAGAAATTAGTAAGAGAAGATGGCCAGACGCGGGTGTGATATCACACACAGTTTGTGATTGCAGGGGTTTTTTTCTTACATAGGAAACAAGGTTACAAAAGAGATCTTGGGAGGAAGGTCAGATTAATTCCTTTGAGAATACTTACCGGATAGGAAGCTATGTAAAAATGGTAAAACGTTAGAATTGTTTGATGTGATTTTTTTATTGCCATGACTTTTGTTTTCTGTGTAGTTAATATCTAAAGGCTTCTATGAAGATGTAGGCGTCCTTGTCTTTACATCTTCAAACTCACTGAATTTACAGCATAAATATCTGACATATGAGGAGAGGAAAGAAATGTTATCACAGGGATCAAAGACGGAGACAGATTGTGAGGTGCCCTCCATGGTCAGATAAGAAATCACTGGCAGCTAAGAACTCATTCTGTTTCTCAAGTCCTAGCACTCCCAGCACCATACATCACTTAGCATCGCAGAGGTCAATCTGTGTGCCTTTAGCCCCATGTTAAACCTTCAGCAACCCTTTTTCCACTGAAGCTTTTGACATGTTTAGTTTATTACATGTAGCTTCACGTCGCAATTCAGACCTAAACTTGTTTATTCTTAAGTTTAAAGGTCCCGTCTGACATAAAGCACATTGATTTTGTGGATGATTTATGAAATAATGTCTGATGCCACTATTTTAAAAGATATCACTGCTTTGCAAAAGCGAATGTCTTGTTTCTTTGTTTAGTAAATATTCAAAACACTTGAAAGGAAGTTTTGGAATAAGGAGTTTTCTACCCTGGGGGAGTAGTATCCTGTGCTTTCATTAGGTCATATCAGGCCATTGTTTTGCTTTTCTTATCATAAAGATCTTGTATTTTTATTCATGCTCAGCTGTGGACTTGAGTTTCCTGGAAGAGAGTGAAATAATTAAGGAATAATACTACAAAATCATATGTTCTCTGTAGCTGTGTTTGTTTATGTGTGTTTATGTGTGTTTATGTGTAGTTGAAGGTAGTTCTGATCTGCAGTTATGTAGAGTAATAGGTGGTGTAGATAGCTGCAGTAATGTGGTATCTTGTATCTGCGGTTCTCATTGTAGCTAAAAAGAAATAGGATTCTTCTGTATGGAAAAAGCATAGAGAAATTCAGGGTCACCTGTCAAATGGCTAGTAAAACTGGGGTCTCTTGACTAGTAAAACTGGGATTTTCACCCCTGACTGCCAAGTGAGACTCTCAGTGGCTTTTTCCCTACTGGTGGATGACACGGTGGCAGGGTATGGGAAAGGGCATGTTTAATTTATTGCTGTAGATGCAGCCGCTGGGGAGGATGGCTAGGTACACAGGGTGGTTTATCAGTAGAAGTTATTAAAGTAGAGTGATTAATGTGGTGCCAGAGAAGGGCATGCGGTGTGTTGTGCTTGCACTTAAAATCTGTGAGCTGCCACACAAGGTCACACAGCCTAAATACAGTCCCAGTGAGAGGAGTCGCGGGAGGAAGAAGGGCACTGCCAGCCTAAATTAAGATCTCATATTGCTGTGCAGTTTTGTCAGGGGATGGAAGAACACCTCCTTAATGACTTGCTAATGGGATGGATGAAACTTGATTGGTAAATCTGGCTTGGTTCTGGTGTGACAGAGCTGAGATATTAGAATAAATGATGTGAGCAATAGGTTTCCTGGTCACACCCTGGGATGCATGTGCTTGCTTTGAAAATAGGCAGAATTTCTAGCACTGACAGTGAGATGCCTTTCTCCAGAACTAAATTTATCAATACAAGGAGGCACGAGAAGGCAAGTCTTGTTATGTCCCATATTCATGGGATTTTTCCTTTGAAATGTGTTATTTTATTTCCTCCAAGTGTTCCTTGGGGAAACAGTTTGGATTTAGTATGCATTTTACCATTGATTCTTCATTCATCACTGTGTGCTGCCAGATTTTTGCCATAGTTTGTGTTTACCTTTATTTGCTTTTTATTTACCTTTATTTGCTGCCTCTCTGCTTGCAGGCTGCAAGTGATGTGCAGGTTCTAGTACACGTAGAGAAGAAGTCTTGGTAGAGCAGAGCAGGGGTGCTGTGGGTGACCCTGTAAAATACACAACAGATGTGCAGCAGCTGACAGATGTGTTAGCCTGCCCAGTTAGCATGGAAACTTCCCCCTGCACAGACCTCGTTCTATCAACCAGGGACCAACATGCTCTCTTATAAACAAAAATAAATATATTGCACCTAGGGTATTGTAGTCTCTCCAGGGGGCAGCTCTGACTGAGAGAAACTGGAGAAAAAGCTCCTGGCAGAGGTTATACACTGAGGTTCTCTTCTTCATGTAAGTGGCAACAGCAGAAGGAGGATGAAGCTGCACAGCCATATGAATAAATGTGCAGAATCTGAAACTCGCACTTCTGGCTCATCTATCACATACCATCCTTTTATAGTGTGAGATGAAATGTCCACCACCAAGTTTCAGCTGCCCTCAGCAGACATGCCATTACCTTCTGTCTCAGTGCATGGCTGTAATCTCATCCTGAAAAATAAGATTTTACCTTCCACTTACCCTTCTGGAGACAGCTTGTCAGAGCAACATGGTACCGCAAACTTATCCTGCTTAATGTCAGCTAATTAAATTCGGTTTTGAATATAGTACTAAGCCAATTTAATTCTGTCTTTCAGAGCCTGCAGAGACAGTTGTGACTTTTAGATGGGTTTCTGTCTCTGATTAGTGATCAAATCTCTTTGTGCTTTTTCTAGACCGACTCTGTCTGTCTTTTTCTGCATGTCTCTCACCAGTACTTGGGATGTCCCAATGGGATATGGGGTGGAATGGGGTGGTTTTTTCCCCATGCTTTCATATCTGCAGCATCTTCTGTCTCATTTGTCAACATTCCGTGTTTAATGACTTTTGTTCTCTGAAATGAATTGCATTAGTGTGGCTGGAAAAGAAATAGGAATTACTGTGAAATTCTCCTGGTGTTAGATCTTGATTTTAGAGGTTGTTTTCCAAAAGTGTTGATCTTTGGAGGGATGGGCATTAGTGTGACCTTCTAACTCTGAGCTCATATACCCGCCTCTGGATGATCATTCACATCACAGTTGAAGTCACAGTCCAAGGGCAACAGCCTCCAGAAATGTTTACTGTCTGTCACTCTAAATATATTTTGTGATCACAAACATTCATGAAAATCAGGGGCAGAATTTAAAAAAAAAAAAAATTGTCTAAAAGAGAGAAAGGTCAAAGCAAGTCATAGAGTGACAAATTGATAAAGAATAATGTACTTGATTAATTAGATAGTGCTGGTGGAATATATCATGCTAGAGACAGTCTAACAAGTATTTTTTTTAATTTTAGAAGCTTTCTCCACAGGTTATCAAAGAAAGTCAAAGGAAAATTAGTTTGTTGGGAGATTTTCATGCTTTATTTTCTGTACAGCTCTGGCACGTCCCTCACTCCTTTTGTGCAGCTTTGTGCTAGGGAGTGCTTCCAATTTCCGGTTTCTGAATTCCCCAATGCTGTAGGGCAGCAGATTGCTGTGCATCACTGTGGAACCCCCTACTACCGTTTACCCCGTGTCTGCAGCTGCATCTCCTTTCTCTCATTCTCTTCCTGCGTGCCCTCCCACTTTTTGATGTGACCCCTTTGTGTTCGGACGTTACAAAGGCAGAACTGAACAGTCGCTATCAGCAGTGTAATTCCCGGTTACTGAGGAACTACTGCTCTTGTTTTCCTCCCAGAATGCAGCTGCAGTGTGTGTGGAGATGTGGTTTGGGGAAAAGCCTGTGTCATTGTCGAGCTCCGTGCCTCTTCTGTATGGAGAAGAGGGCTTCAGTCTGCGTTGATGTCAGTCTGGTGTATTTTACCATCCATCCTTCCATCCATCCTTCCATCCATCCTTCCATCCATCCATCCATCCCTCCTTTCTTTCATCCATCCATCCATCCATCCATCCATCCATCCATCCATCCCTCCCTCCCTCCCTCCATCCATCCTTCCATCCCTCCTTCCTTCATCCATCCATCCATCCATCCATCCATCCATCCTTCCTTCCTTCCTTCCTTCCTTCGTTCCATCCATCCATCCATCCATCCATCCATCCATCCATCCATCCCTCCTTCCTCCATCCATCCATCCATCCATCCATCCATCCATCCACCCATCACCAACTTTCTCACCTTTACTGAAATCATGCTGAAGTTGTAAGAAAACAGGTGCCAGGAAAGCAATACTTGAGCCTTGGATTTATTGAGAAGAAAGGACAGTAAAGTTTTTTTTCAGATCATTAATTGCATTCTTACATTTATTTTTAAACTCTTTTTCTTGAAAAAGGTTTTTTTTTATTATTATTATATTAAGAGGTATATTTTTTTTAACTTAGAAGCTATAATTTTTAATGAAATTAATAATAAAATATATTCTACTATTTGTATCTGGGGAGTTTTTTAGGCTTGACACCTCCTGAACTGGGTTTAGCAAAGAGTTAGATGCTTGTATATAATCAATCTAAGCATTTGGTTTAGCTCCTTTGTCCATTTCTTAAGTCCTCATTCATTCTTCAAATGAGCATGAGGAGAAAGAATTGCTAAAACCTTGACAAGCTCTAGAGCACAACAGTAGTTTTATAAGGACTTTCTAAATACCTGTGGTTGTTAGGCCTCTGTAGCTCTGTTGGTGTGATTTTGCGTGTGCCTTGATATGAATATTTATAATATATAATTAATAAATAAATATTATATATAAAACATAAAATATAAATTTTATATGTATAATTTATAATATTTATAATATAAAAATTGCATATTTGCTTCTTCGATGCTGTACTTTTTTGTAAGAAAGGAGTAACTTTGGGGCAAGGGAATAATTTATCCGTAGTTTAGTGTGTATAAATGCAGTTTTAGGATAGTCCTAAGACATGTAGACTGGGTTTTAAGAAGTGATGGCATACATGTATGGAACTAAGCTGGAAGCAAAAATTTAATTTCAACTTCCATTAATTTTTCTAACTGTGCCTAATATTTCCTTAAAACATTGCTTGTGAAAATGAAGGTTTTAATTGATAGCACTAGATGTTATCACTGTCTAGCTATAGAAAATAAACAGTTTGGACAAGAACTGCATTCATTTTCTTACTGCTCTCTCTCTCTATAGAGGCTATATTGATTGGTATGTTTAGTTCCCAGTCTTTCTCCCACTGAGATTTTAAGCACTGGGTCCCCAATGGATTTCTGTCAACACTATTTCCATAATTGCTAGAACCACGTACTTAAATACCTCCCGTATAATTTCCATTTCATTTCACAATGGCTTCCATGCTCCTGCTTCACCTAGAAAGACTTTGCTTTTTGCCTTAAAGAAGCTCTTGTAGGGCTTGCAATTTTTTGGTGTATTTTTGGGACTTTGGTGTTTGTTTCTCACCACAGGTAAGGAATTAGGAGACCTCTGAGAGAAAGATATGTATAAAAGATCCTGAAAGTTGTCAGGGTCATGAGTAATTACATCAATTCTTAGCTGTTGCTTGTTAGTGCCTCTGGCTCCACTAAAAGTGGTTTGTTTCGAGCACTTTTGGCTTTCTTCTACACGGTCTCTGAGATGCCTTCCATCTGCACTGTAAGCAGAGACAGCAAGCTCTGAAATGAGGCATAACTGGTGGCTTTGAAAATCTGGACCTAGCCAAGGAAGAGGATAAAGACTAGTGAAGACATTTGAGCAAAATGAAATCAGATGGAGAATTACAAGCTGATTTCCTACAGGACACTGGAGAGCAGGAAGCCAAAGGTAGCTGATGAGAGCTACCAACTTGAATTAGGTTTGAACATGATTCACTAGAGATAGCAGACTGCATTTCACTTGGTTCCAGGTGTGCTGTATATTTCTATTCATGATGTAGCTATCTGGTGATTATTCTTTTCAATTTATATGGTGATTTAGAGCTTTAAAATTAAAGTATTCATGAGAGTTTTCATTTTCTAACAGACATAAAGAAAACAGAAGGAAAAATGTTTAAATTATTCACCTGAAAAGTCATGGTAGTTAGCAAGGTAAATGATTAGGTGTAGTCATTAGGGACAGATTATTACATGACTCCAAATAAATCTACAAACAGAAAAAGAATGAGTTGCATGCCTTACTGTGTTTTTTTGTTGAAGGCTGTGTTTATCCTCCTGTGGGGGGTCACGAATGATTTCTCTGGGAAGCAATATTCTTTTCAAGCCTTCAACAGGTTGAGAAATTTTGCTTTTGTAGGTGAAGGAGAGTTATTGGGAAAGAAAATTTCATCAGTTCCGTAGAACAGATCTATCTGCACTCAGAGAGATCTCCACACCATCTGCCAGCCAGCGCTGCCTCTGGGCAGTCGCTGCTTCCCCGTTTTCCTCACTGCTGCTGGGTCCCATGCTGTGGCTCAGCAGCTCACCTCAGCATCTGGTGTTTAAGTGTGCCTCTGCCCAGAAGTATGTGCACTATTCTCTTTGTATTCATGCTGTTTCAGAGCAAGCAAACTTTAGATATTACACTGTAGCATCATACCCATGGGTATCCTTCACCTGGACCTTCACCAGTCATTTTTTGTTGTTGTTTTGGACCCATGGATTAGGTTATTTGTAATTTAGTCTTTACATGGTTTTATACTTGCTATTGAAAACCAAATGCAGAGTATAGGAGACATTGACTTGCTTAGGTGGCAGCAAATGAAGTTGTGTGTGATACTAGTGAACTGTGAGCTGTTGAGGTTGCTCACTGAAGTGTAATAAAGGCAAGAACAAAGCCAATTTGGAGGCATGAAGAGTCAGAGAATCATTAGAGTAAATTAAAGAATATAAACTATGCCCAAAAACTAAATTTTTGAAAATTCTTTGTTAGTTGCCAGACTTTCTTCTTGAAAGCCACTTACCCAAGGATGAGATGCAGCTTGTAGAGTAGGAGCAAGATCAGCTTCTGTTTGGGGAGACTCAGTTAAGAAATTGGGTAGTTTGTTTGCTTGTTGCAGTGTGTCTTCTCATTGCAGATAGCACTGCTAATACAAGCTCATTTTCCATCTATGCATTGGTTACCTACCAAAATATTTAAAGACAGACTCAGTCATTGGGTGATTTTAAATTATCAAATTATTATAAATAAAGTAGTTGCAGTCACCAGTGGGAAGTAAATGCTTTCTTAAGATCCCTTGGTCTCAAGAAAATAGGTTACAAGAGAGCTCCAGTGTTGTGTCTTCTTCCAAACAATCAGTTTGCAATGCTAGGGAAAAGAACAAAAAATTAAAAAATGAAAGCTAAAGCCAAACTGGCAATGCATTGGTGTACTGGTGAAAGGAATTATGTGCTTTTCAAGGACCTGACAAATGGGAAATCTGAAGTTATGTATCTGTCCACCAGACAGTAACAGCTTCTGCTTTAGTATTGAAAACTAGTTTTCAGTGCTTTGATAGTATGCCTGAAATATGGTCTGGAGCAATGGGCCAAAACCATTTGGCTACAGCAGGGCACTTTTGCTTGCCATTGTGAATGGCAAAATGTTTTCTGTGAGCCTGGAAAAAGCACAGACCCTGGAAATGCACAGGATGAATGTGTGAAATGCATAAATGTATTGGCAGAGCTTGATGTAAACCTCTGAATGTGATGAACTTAGTATTTGTTGTACTTTCAGGTGGGATCCTCTTCTGACATGTGATCTACCGTGAGCTACTTTGACTCCTACAATGACAATGTTATCACTGCCACATCTCTGGGAACCAGTTATTCACAAGTACACGGTATGTGAACGTCTGCATCTTACATTAACCATTGCTTGTTGGAACAGCACAGAAACAATAACAAGAAGGTGCTAAAAGTCATTGAAGTAAATGTTAAGCCACATGTACAACCAGTTACACAGAGCTGTTCCAGCAGATGCTTATCTGCTAGGCCTGGCCTGTATGCAGAAGAGTGAACTGTTTTAACTTGAACATGTATTTATTCACAGATATTGGTAGAAGCATTCTACCAATGTTTCCTTGGACAAGATTATACTGGTACAGTGACGATATGTGGATATACAGATTATTCTCTCTCTCAAGAAGGAGGGAGTGGTAGCAGTAGCGTGAAGGGTTCTGTACTTTATTGTTCTGTACTTTAACTGTATTGCTGTGCTTACAGCAGTACTTTTGTTGTGTTTAGGAAAGGTCTTTAATTGCTTTCTTTCTTCATTCCATTTTCAGTTTCTGGTCAGTCTAAATTAGATTAATTTCACACACCAGTGAGTCCCTAAAGAAGTGTAAATTAACTCCATTTTACCAAACTCAACCAGATGATGGCAGTTATTCCCTTGATGTTTATCTTTACATCATCCACCATCTTTGACCAAGTTTTCAATAGGAAGTAAATTCGTATATGAGCCTGTTTTCATCACCCTGTATATGGAAATGGAGATTGAGATCCACATCTGCTGAAGGGAGGCTATTCAATTTATTGCCTACAAGGCAAAAAAAATCTAATGTCACTGATAGCTGGCATGGTGGTTTTTTTATGATTCTGGCTTGAAATGTTTAACACACACCCAGGTCCTGCAAGACTGTGACAAAATGGTTTTGTGAGAGGGATTACATATTTGCTTTAGGTTCTAAAGCATTTCAGAGCACACCATGTGTTAGCATGGAACATCTGACTTGTGGCCCCAATGCAACTTCCACCAAAGCTGGCTGAAAAAAAGTTTCTTCATGCTGATGGGGGTGGAATTGCACTGCATTTAACACCTTCTGCTAAAGTAATGTTCCCTGCTTGGAATTTTTTTTTACTTCTTGGCCATCTCTTAGAGATTTAGTATTAAAGGTAAAAATATGAAACAAATTACAAGGAAATGGATAGACAAAATAATGAGAAAATAACTCAATTAGTGAAATGCTTGTTATATGTGATAAGGAGAGATGACTGCTCTGAAAGTATATATCTGGGTTTAATGCACTGTATTTTTACATGTAATTTTGAAGACTGTCAGAAATATCTACTGCTATAGCAATGATGTGAGAGAGGGAAAACAGGACAGAAGTCAGAAGGGGAGCAGGAAGAGAAAGATCTATCATTCTTCACTGATCAATGCAGTGCATTTTGGGAAAGCAGTTCACAACTTGGGTAGCCTGTGTGCTGGTTGGTGAAGGTTTCCACATCTGTCTGGACAGTTCAAAGAGAAGCTCTCAGAGGTGACATCTACCACTGAAGTGAGAGAAAATTGCACCTGCTTCTTCTGGCAAGGCTTCTAGCATGCCTTTGTAGCCACCCTCAGTAGTCTCTGCTGGCCAAACACCATTAACATGAGCCTTTTGCAGACTGTTTGTGTTTATTCAGATGTCTCTTCTGTTGTCCATACCTAAGCACCTTTTCAGGAGGGACATAGGAATAAGAATTTCTGTTGCTAATGTTTCTTGTGAGTTGATTAATTTTCAAATGTTCAGAATTACTTGTTGGTATGTGTAAATAAGTTGTTTTGGTGTGTGTGTGTAAGCATTGGTAATGGAAAGCTGGTTTGAAGAAGATGAGTTTCATGTCCTGCAGAGGCAGAGGTCTGGAAAGGACCCAGCAGGCCGGCTGGTCTGCTTTGATGCCATCACAGGTATCTCATCACGAAAAGCATGAATGCATCTTGGTTGACTTTTTCACTTTTCTGGTGGGATATGGCTTTTTGTGGACCTCTCAGAGTGCCAAGGACAGGTGGTGGGGAGAGGCAGCTGTCAGAGAGTGGTGGCCACTTGCAGATCTTTGTGCTCCCCGACATAAAGAGCAAGCAGCCATCTCACAGCTGTACTTTTAATGAGCTGTAGGGCAAGGGAGGCTGCATCTCTCACCTCGTGAAGCTTCTGATATGTGGCAATAACCTTCATGGATTTGTCATCTACACACATCAAAATGAAATTTCCTTTGACTGGTGAACACAGGAGTCAGAAAGAAGTGGAGGTTTTCATGTTTATTTTTCTTTTTTGGGTGTTATTTTGGTTCTCCTCTTTTGCCTGTTCTCATATAGCATTGCAAACATTTCAGGAAACTAATCTGCAGGAGCACAACTCATAAAAGATCGACCTGCCAGAGGACGAGGCTCTGCTTATTACAGAAAAGCTTCTGAGACAGTGACAGCTGAAAAGATTACACACTTCCACAGGAAATTAAATTTGATGTAATATAGTGAAAGAATGACAAAATCGAAAGGGTATATATAACATATTTGTGATTATTAAGCAGTAGAAAAATGAAAACTTGAGATCTAATAAAGTGTGTGTAATTTAGATATGGATAGAAAATTCCCAATAGTTTTTTTATAGTTTGGCCCTCCACTTTGCTTTGCCTTCTATCAGTGTTGTTATTTCAATGTGGAAAATTGTTAACTTCTTAGAATCATAGAATGACTTCAGTTGGCAAAGGACTTTTAAAGGCCATCTAGTTCCAATACCCCTGCCGTGGGCAGGGGCACTTTCCACTAGACCTGATTGCACAGAGCACCATCCAGCCTGGCCTGGAACACTTCAGGGATGGGACACCCACAGCTGCTCTGGGCAACTAGTTGCAGTGTCTTGTAAAATTATGTTAACTTTTGGGCACATTAGATTATAAAACATTTAAATCACATTTCAGAGCAGCCCTATGGTAGGTATCCAGGTAGATTGCATTGTTCAGCAGAAGGTGCATATGTGACAGCAGACTGGGAGAGGCAAGAGCTTCCTTCTTTGCTTTGGCCTTTTCCCTTGTGGATGTGAAGTGCCAACAGAGGGGGAAGGTTTTCTTCCCTGTCTGCCCATGCTTATTGCTGAGGTGCAGCATGGAGCTCCATGGTCTCTGGAAGTCCTAGCTCTGTCCCAGGTGCCAGGGGGACCCACTGGGGACTGTTCAGGTGACAAACATGATTGATACTGAGGTACTTGCTGCTAAGTCAAGGCACAGGCAGGTGATGTATCTCCTTTTCCCCTCTTCCTTGGGGTCAGCATAGTTGCCACAGTGAGCCTGACTCTCTCCTGGACAGGTACTTCACAGCAACACATAGGTTTTCTTTCAGAGTGGATGATAATACCCTTAATAATTTTACACCTTAATAATTTTTTCTTAAAGATCTGATTACCTGCAGTTGGAAAGAATAAGCAGGACTCTGTCAGATTTAACTTTATTAACCATCATAAATCCTTTCCTTTTTTACTCTAATCAGTCCCTGGAGTCCTTTTAAATCTCTTGACATTGCACTGGCCTTTCATCACAGCTCAATATACATTTTCCTGTAACTAGAAAACTGGTGGCGAGAGCCTTACATAAACTGGAGGTAATGGACTCAGCAGTGGGGACACGCGACTGTGAGACACTTGCTGACGATGGAAGGAGGAGAGGGAGCTTATTCTGCCGGCACAGCTCTGCGCTCTGCGGAGGGCACCCGAAAACACAGGCACTCACAGGCTCCCGTGTGCACCCGCTAGCACCTAGGCACAGGGAATCAGCTGCCTTGCTGTGGCCCAGAGACAGCAGTGCTTTTGTGCCTCACTTTGGCAGGTGGGCGCCAGGGGCCAGCCCTGCCTGAGAAAGCCCCTCTGTGAGCAGCCCCCAGCCGGTGTCCCTGGGGCGGTGAGTGGCCAGAGCCCGCCAGTGGCTGGCATGCTGGCCCAGCCGCCAGGAATGGGGCGGCACAGGGACCAGTCAGACCTGCACGGGTGGAGGTGCTGGGTGAATGGGGCTTTTCTGAGCTGGGGACAATGCTAAAAGGAAGGAGTGTTACCAGGTGGTTGAGGGGCAGGCACCAGAGCAACAAATGCTGCCTTCATAAAGTCACTACCTGGGTTATTGCCTCTCTGTCCAGCCTGCGCACAAAATCCTCCGGAAACCAAGAGGGGAATTCCCCGGTCGGTAGGCTGTCTGTCTCTCTGCTGTCCAGGAATTCATGGGAAGGAGAAGGCATCCCAAGAATCTGCCCCAGTGTGCAGGGACAGTAAATTCCCTCTTGTTTTTCCATATACACAAGTCAGCAAGTTTCTTCAGCAAATGCTTTAATTTTGAGCTTAATACTATGCAAATATTTAACTTGGGACAAAAAAAGCCTCAAGCTGGCTTCAGACCATGGACTGGCTTCCAGTTGTTTCTGCAGGTACAGATCCAATGTTTACATACATGAATGGCTATTTGTTTGTTTGTTTATTTATTTACTATGGTAATCTTTTTTATAACGAACTTGGATATTTTTGTACTCTGCTTTCGCTTTGGACATAAAAGTCTATGTATTTGCAATTCGTATACAGGCGTTTTCAGAAGATTTGGCAACAGTCTCAGATCTGCTGAAGATAATCACTGTAGGCTGAATCTTTAGGATGACACAGAATTGTACTGACTTTGTTTTTTCTCTAACTGAAGTGCCCAAAGCTGTGCTCACCACTGCTATCCCACCAGCCTAGGTTATCAAAGAAAGGTATTGAAAGATTTGGTCCCTACTGCAGGATCTTTATACTCTAATTTGTTTATTCAGAAAAAATGAGTACAAAAGAATATTCAGGAGCCTCAAGAGCATTAGGAATACATAGGTTTCAAAAGTCTGCTTAAATGCCACGTTGAAAGATAATACTTTTCTGTACCCACATAGATTTCATACATTTATGCTTTCTGCAGCCCTCATCTTGGCTGCTACAGGCCTGACAACAGGCTCCTATTAAAGAGGGAAAGACCATAGTCTTGTGGACCTTCTATAATGTGCTCAGCGTGAGAGCTATTGAGTTCATGGAGACGAGAATAGCTATGTCAAATGCGTTTCATTTGCATGTGGCAAGATAGAAAAAGCAAACTCTGTGTGAAGACGAGCAGGCAAGAGAGACATTGAATGCCTTGAATACTAAGGGAGTTAATGCTATGCAGTGATTTTGCTTCTGTTATAGGAAGTGTAAGAACAGTATGCTTCCTGGCGTACATCGCCATCCAAACTGCAAAGGTTTCAGTTCCATGGCAACACGGAGGGCCCGACTGTGCTGAAGGTGGATGTATTAATGCATTCAGAGTGAGGGGTTGGGACTGAGCTAGGCAAAAATAAAATGCACCAAAATTTTTCCAGTTAACTTATTTATATATTAAATAAAGCCTTTGTTCTTAGAAAATCAAAGCTGACATGGATACACCTGCTCCCCCTCTCCCAATTCTCTCTGATTCTTTTTACGTACATTTTTCTCAGGCAAAAAGCAAATGAAGAGGCTGGGTTTTTTGATGTTTTTTTGTAAGACTAAGTGCAGCAGCTCTTGAATGTTGCAAGAAAATTATATTAATCCCTGAGACAGTTGTATATCCCTAGAGAGAAAGGCTTGGGATGGGGGTGGAGGGGCATATTGTTTCCAAGATGTGCTGCTTTACAGAGCAGAGTGAAGCAGTGGGTGGTTGGTTGGTTTTTGTTTGTTTGGTGGGGTTTTTTATTATTATTATCAATTTCCTTGATCCTTTTGATCTGCCCTCTTTCTGCCTTTCTCTACATCTACTTCCAGTTTCCCCTACCTCCCCTGGCTGAGGAGCAGGAAACAAGACTTAGCTCTGTTTCCTGACATTCAAAGAAATATAAAAGTACAAAGAAACGGTGTATTTTGTTTTCCCAGCTGACTTGGATTCACAGAGCTGCACTAGAAAGGCACCTGCTCCCAGAGGGGGTCAGGAGTCACCCTCCAGAACAACCGGGCAATCAGCCAGGGAATAACTGAGAGCTGATCATTATGTGAATTCTGTTTGATCTGTTTGGTTGACTGCAGGAATGTAGGATGGGGAATTGTGATAAATACATTTTGCTCAGGGTGAAGAACTACCTCAGGCTGATCCTGCCAGCTGTGCTGATGGGTGGATGAATTGCAGATTTGCAAGTTTTAAAGTCAGACTGGACAGTAGGAAAACCTCCAGATGTTGGTATTTGTGAGGCAAACAGCAGTGCTAATCTGGCATGGTAAGGCTGACAGAAGTGGCAAGTTAAACTGGATTTACAGCTGCTCTGTATTGCTAAAACAGGCAAAGCAGCCAGAACATACCAGAAGATCTGGCCTAGAGATTTCAGCAAGGTTTCTCTGTCTAACTGCGGGAAAAATATAGCTCTGCAGTTGGAAGTTGCTGTGCAAGAAGAGAGCAGTTGACCAACTTCCAACTGCAGTTACACTGTGCAAGAGGAGAGGAGGAATAAAATTAATCTCTTGTTTAATCTGTATTATTTTCTTCCTTTTTAAAATTTGATTTGTGTTTTTTGTTTGTTTGTTATTAAATAGCAGCAGGAATATATTTTTTCTTAAAGAAAAGCCTTACTTCCATTGCAGTGGGAACCTTGTGTTTGAGATATCTGCTTGGAGGAAATTTCACCCTCTTCAGGAGACCAATGCAATGTGGGTAAATCCTTTCTAAGGGAATAAGTGGAAGTGATCCTGTCTTGGCATTCCACTAAGGGGTGGATTTCACCCTCCAGCTCCAGCCGAGCTGCAAAGTAAGAAGGTGTCATTTTTAAATGTTCTCTTTCTTAGGGAGAGCAGCACTGGT
Source organism: Parus major (assembly GCF_001522545.3). Taxonomy (NCBI): domain Eukaryota; kingdom Metazoa; phylum Chordata; class Aves; order Passeriformes; family Paridae; genus Parus; species Parus major. The sequence continues at coordinate 51,881,289 of NC_031770.1, read as the reverse complement.
ATGACCAGGTCCCTTGCTAATGCTGCACTTGACATCCCCACAATTTTGCTGTTGTGGCTTCTGATTTCTGCACAGCTCCCCAGAACAAGGAAGCAGATGTAGCTCATTACATACCGGTGTATGCTTCCCAAATTATGTTGCACCTCCATTTTCTTGAGTTTTGACAAAGGGACTGTGTATACAACCCTAAATGAAGAGGAGGAATCACTGCAGCCAACAATGTAGCAAGAGAGCGGAAGGATTCCTTTTTAGGTGTCCTTACCTGATATAACCCTCCAAACAGCCCAGCTGCTATTTGTCAGCACCTTCCCAGGGGAGTGCCTCAGTCAGCTTGGCAGGAAGGATGAAGAGAAAGCACCAAGAGGAACATCAAAAAAAGAAGAAAAGGAGGAGAGAAATCAAGGATGGGAAGAGCAAGGAAATAGAGCAAAGGTAGAAGGGTGATCAGAGAAAGAATGGGGCTGGGAAGAGCACAGCAAAGGAAAGAGATGTTCCTCTGGTGCTTATGAAGGAAAAGCTGTTTTTCAGATGTAGACAAAACCAAACCAAACAAAAAATGGAGCAAGAAACTTGGAATACACGAAGTGGGAGAAGGTACCAGAGGGAGGAGAATTTAGATTGACTTGAAACTTGAAGAGGAGAAAATACATAAAATACACTGATGAATTTCATACCATGGTCCAGCCTATTTTAAACAGTAGTTGCTAAATTTGTAGCATCAAGAGCCTGTGACCTTCTTATGGAGGTTTTGTGGGCTGGTGAGGAGCAGTAGGGCCATACCTGGGAGGCTACTGCAGGCACCAGAATGGGTGGTTGGAGGCAGATCTTTTCTATGCACCATGTCTGGAACCCTGAAGCCAGTATGAATATCCCCAAGGAAAATTGCTCATTCTGAATCTGGGGACTGACATTCATAAAAATGTGCCTGCTTCTCTCTGAAGGTATCTGAGGAAGGGCTGTTGCCATGCAGGCAGGGGTAAGGGCTCCCTCTAGATCCCTCTTCCAGTTGTTCAAGCTATCTAGGCTACCAGAAATAAAGAACTGAATGGAAATTTTAGTTCTGGCTGTGAAAAAGAAGCTTCTGAATGAGTTCTGCATCCAATAATGAATGTCTTCTTTCCTCCTCCTCTCCACCTACCTTGTTCCTAAACATTAACATTTCATGTCAGTTGAGCTAAGTTCGGTGTCAGACTCAGAGGATCCTGCTGAAAAATACACCCCTGTTTTGTGGCAAGCCAGAGAAGATGAGAGGCTTGCGGTGTTTTTCCTTCTCAAGCTCTGCTCTGCTGGGAAAAACAGCTAAGGCTGTGTGAAGCTGTCTTCTTCCCACTCTCCTAAACTTCGCTCCTAAAAATGCTGCTCTCTCAACAGCTTTGCTGCTTCTCTGAAGGAGGCATGGCTTGGCCTACTTAGTGCCATCGCTTGCCAGGGGAAGTTTTCTCAGATTGTGGTGACTTCCATCTTGATAGGAGGCTGAGGAAGATTGCTGTGGAACAACTCACTGGCATTGCTAGCTGTGTCATTTGAAAATGGTTACTTAGGCACAAAAGGGAAGAAAGAGATCAGAAATGATGATATTTAAACCCTATCCAAAGCTCCAAACCTCCAAATAATTTCTGCCATTTCTGCTTCTTCTTTTCTAAGGACTTAGACAGGATTTGTTTTATATTTTAAAGATTTTCTTCAGAACCACCAAGATGAGAAATATCCTTTCTCTGAAATAGGTTGTTTTGTGGGAAGTGGTACCAGTGTGTGCCAGGCTGAGGCTCAAGCCCTGGCTGACTGCTGCAGTGGCCATGCAACACCCAAGGGCTGAGCTTAGGGCATCAGTCTAGAATTCTGCCTCAGAGCCACCTACCAATTTTCTCCAGACTTTTTGGAATGTCACTGCTGAAATGCAAGAGGATAACAAATGTCTGCAGAGGTGAAGAAATGTACATTCAAATCAGTGGGCTTCTACAAGAAGAGAAGAATAGTTCTCTGGACACTTGTCTCTAAGATACTCTGCAGTTTGTGGTAGTATTTCATGTTAAAAGCATGGAGACAGGAGAGACCTGGAGACCTTGATAATTTTTCCTACTATAGAGAAAGCAAGTAGTGAAAGGCTCAAGAAGGAGATGTTGGTGAAAACAGACCCTTTGACAGTGAGCATGGTCTTGCTGCTTCTGGTGGAGTGAGTAGTGATGTTCCTGTATCTCACTGTAGTGGTGCAGAGATGTGCTGATACCTGCTTATTTTGATCAGGGCTGAAAAGCAGAGGCAAAAAAAAATTGCATGTGGCTTTGGAGTGCTGTAATACACCTGAAATCAAAGCCAGTGTGATGTGGAAATTATGATGGCTGTTTGTGTAACCCCAAATCTCTCAAGCAGTATCTGAATTAACTTCTCAGTTAGAGGAGCACCACCTTTCCCTCAGAAGCCAGGTGAGCAGGACAACCATGTCTGCACAACAGAAGTAGGTTTTTTTCCCTTCTCTCACCTTGGTGTCCAGTCTAGCAATTGGGAATCAAATTTAACCCTCAATGTTTATTTCAGGCCCTCTGAGTCTTTAATTCTTTGCCAGCAGCAAAACAATTACTTTTGATAGGCACACAAGTTGTTTTTTAATTTGTTTATAATCAGTTTTCTAGGAGGTTGCTTTGATGTGGGAGGAACTGAATTCTTTGGGTGCAAATATTTGCTGTTGACTCTCCTAGTCATTAAGAGATGTTTTCCACGTTAATTTGCCTTTCCTTATAAGGGCAAATGTTGAGCATCTTCTAACACCAGAAAAGTGAAATATGTGGCTGCCTAAAGAGGAACCATTTGCTGAGCTGCATCATGTGAGGGCAGGAGGGATCAAGACCAGCCCAAGCCTTCTCCAGCTTCCTGGGGAGAGGCCAAACAACCCCTGGGCCCCTCTGGCTGCTTTGCTGCTGTGGCTGCCCACACCTGCCCCCAGGACCTGGGACCCCACAGGTGCTGGTTTCAGCTATTGACCTACATCCCTGCTGAAATGGCTTCATGCTAAAAGGTGTCACTGTTCTTTTCCAAAAAGAACGTGTCTCTTTTTTCTTGCGCTTTTTTCTTTTAAATAAATTCCCTTGCCACCTTTTTTGTATTTTCCAACTGCAGCTCTTTTAAGGCTCCCTGCCTCTGCAGTTTTTTGCCTCTGTATAGGTTATTTTTGGAAACTGGGGAACCAGGAGGAGGGAGGAAATTTAGGGGAGTTGACTGTGCTAGAAGAAGAAAGCTCTTTCCCTTGGAGCGCTCTTTTTTCCCTGTCCTTTCTTCTCATGACCTCTGTGGTCCGACCCCCGTTGCATTGCTCATTCCAGGGCGAGCCGTAGCTGACCCTCTTTGTGCCCGGCGAGCGGCTCCTTCCCACGCGGTGCTGCTTTGCAAGCTCTGCTTGCTTCTTCCTCCCTGCAGTGGCTGCTGCTTCTCTGCTGCTTTTCTGGGTCAGCCAGTTGGCCAAAAAGTGGGTAGGTGGTCGAGCAGAGTTTTGGGAGCTGTGAAAACACTGGAGGCACTTGGGAGGTTATGCGCCTCAGGGTAAAATGTATGCAAAGAAGAATGTGTTCCCTTAGTTGTTTCCTCAGGGGAGCAGCCCCATCAGGGTGGTTGGCTTTTTCTTGAAATGCTGGTGTGTTTTTTATATTAGAAGAGTTATATACTGACTGCCCAAATTTGCAAGAAAAAAACAAATTCTTTGAAAGACTGGGGAATAGCCACTGAAACCTGACCTGGCAGAGAGACCAGGAGCTCACCTTTTAGATCTGGTGTGTGGGGTAGGCAGTGGTGAGCACAGGCCCCCCCCAGAATGCCTGAACTCTTCTGAACAGGAACAATAAATTCACCACAAAAATGTAAGGAGAACTTTCCTGTGAAGGAGCAACCAAGGACTCTTTTTCCTGTCTAGGTTTTCTAAAATTACTAATGCATAGAAAGTCATTGACCATACAGTAAGTCAGGCTGCCCTTCTGCTGAGACAGTATTCGGGTAATTGAGATGCCTGTGATTACCCAGGAAAACTTGCTGATGTTTACACTGCTGTCAGGTATTGAAGTCACACCACAGTATTTGTTGTGGTATCTTGCAATAGATTTTAAAATAGATTGACATCACAGCACAAAGCGGGAATTTTCCTGATTTTTTCTGTGGTTATGAAAATGCCTAAATAGCAGTGTAGTGCGGTAAATGTTAAACATTAAAAGCAGGGTTTGTGTGTATTGATAAGAGGACATTGGTAGATAAGGAAGCAGCATGAGTTTGATGGGAATATGGTAGAAATTAAAGCAGGGCATGGTGATGGACTCAGAGCATCAACATGGAGGCTTTAAGGGATGGATTTGGGTCAGCATCATACCAAGAGGTGGTATTGAGAAAGACTTTAACCCTAAGTAAATAAATTTTAAAAAAGATGATTCTGTACAAGAAGCCGCACAACTGATACAAAAAGCCAGCAAATATGAGGAGAATGAAATCAAAAGAACATTAGGTACTCTCTTAAAATACATGGAAATAGAGGGGGTTTTACTATCATGCTATTGCAGGGATCAATTAAACTGTGCAGAATGGTTATGCAAAATGTTTGCTGTAGGGAAGTAGCCGTTTTCCATAGATTCTAGGAACAAGTACTGGCATGCTGCCGGCAGTGATTTATTTTCACCCAGCCCTGGTGCTTCTGTCTGGCATTCAATGAAATCTTCCAGGGTAAATTATTTATTTAATTAAGAATGGCCACAGTTGCACCGAGAAACTGGCAGCACAGCAGCAGGAAGTCTGTTAGAGATTGCATCTAACTTCTTACAGATAGGCTGTTTATATATGCTTTCATTAATTAATATAATAAATAATTGTATGTTGGCGTTTTTGCTAATTAGCAACAGTTCCTTGTTTGACTGCGGTGAGTGTACTGCCATGCGTTGGAGAAATCTAATTTCTTGATTAAATAACCCAGAGGCTTGTGTAGCAAGCTAAGACATCAGATTGTTCCTAACTGAACTTTTGAACTTTTCAAAGGAAAGGAAGATGTCAGTAAAAGAAGAGTCATATTTATTAGTGCGTAAGATGGAGCAACCCAGAAACTTTCATTTCAGTAGGCATTCCTGTAAGACCAAGGAGAGATATCCCCCTTTTCTTATGTCAAGTTGGCAAGATAATGCTTTTTTCATAGTTTAATGTATTCCAGAGATAAGAGCTGGTGGTTTGGAGGAGTCCAGGAAGAGAGGAATTTGGGTATAACTAACAAGCAAAACTGGTTTTGGAGAAGTCCGTGAAAAGTCTCTATGTGGTTTTGTACTTTTTTTCTGTGTTAAGAAATATAAAGGATGAAGTAATGTGATTTGGTAACTGTACTTTTTTCAATAAATTGGATTTTTAAGAATGCTTTATGAGTTTGATCCTTGCATTCTTTCATTGATTGTCAAGTAATACGAAGAAACTTCGCAAGAGGAAAAGAAGCCACCTCTTTGAGAGGGAGCTACTCATGGGTTTAAGCTGCGCAGTTTGCCACAAAGGGAAAAAAATGGACAAAGGTTTTGAAAAAGATCACAAATGGGCATTTCTGAAACATCAGGCATACTTGGGTTTCAGTGGGTCTAGTAAGCAAATCAACATAGAGCTAAATACACCTTCTGGGATGATCTCCCCTTTTGGCAGGTACTGGTGGTGGGGACCAGCCAGGAGGCTGCAGCCAAGCTGGGTCTCTCTCCTTTGCGTAGGGTGGTTTGGACATTCTTCTTTCTTCCCCCTGCAGTTCCCTCAAGGCCCTGCTGGCTCTCTGATGGTTCCTGCTGAAGCTGTCCACAGCAATATCTGAAACGCCTCTCAACTTTGAGAGGTTCGCTTTTCTTTCCTTGGCCTGGATTCTCCAGTGCTGCCAGAGCTGGAAACAAGTGGGCAGCTGGTTGGAGATTGAGGAAAGGTTTCCCACCGTTTTGGCTGTGGTTTCATGTTCCAGAGGGGCTGCTCCTGCTACATGTCCTCTGCACCCCACGCTGGGCTGGGGTTTGGGCAGCTGGGAAGGCAGTGAGCTGTTGGATAGCCAAGGATTTCTGATGGGTGGGCACCTAGGATTGGCTCCCCATGGGCACAGGCAAACTCTAGAGCTGGCAGGAGCACACAGCTGGCATTGAGAGGAAGAAGCAAAGTGGCATCCTCCCCTCTTGGGTGGCAGCTCACCACTGGACTGACCTCACTGAAGCATGAAACTTCATCCTCAAGGGCAGGTCAGATGGTGTGCATGTGAGGTCGTTAACACTTGAATACGATCTTACATTATCACAGTGCTCAGGGATGGAGAAAGTGAGGACAGTGGAGTTTCCTATGCTGCCCTTTTCCACTCCTCAGTTTTGGTGACCCCTAGTCGCTCTCTCTGTTTCCCTTTTCAGATGTTAGAAATGAGTACACATTCTGAATTAATTTTTCATTGGCAGTACCTGTGGATGAAGATTGTTTTTACTGATTTGCAATCAAACATGAAACTGAAATAAATGTCATTTCAGAATAGTCTCTTTGCAGTCACTGTTTCTATTTTTGCTTTACAGTATCTCTGAGGTACTCCTAGTTCTGTGCATTGGAATTACAGAGTCACAGAATAACTTGGGTTGAAAGGGACCTTTAAAGATTATCTAGTTCCAGCCCCCTTGCCATGGGCAGGGGCACCTTCCACTAAACCAGACTGCACAGACCCCCATCCAGTCTGGCCTTGAATACTTCCAGGGATGGAGCATCCACGTCTTCTCTGGGAAACGAATTCCTGTGCTTCACCATCCTCACAATCAAGAATTTATTATTTATATCAAATCTAAACCTACCCTCTTTCAATTCAAAACTGTTTCCCCTTGTCCTATCACCACAGGCCCTGGTAAGAAGTCCCTCTCTTATAGGTCCCCTGTAGGTACTGGAAAGCTGCTCTAAGGTCTCACCAGAGCTTTCTCTTGCTTCTTCAGGCTGAACACCCCAAGTCTCGCAGCCTGGCTTCACAGGAGAGGTGCTCCAGCTCTCTAATCATCTTCGTGGCCCTTTCTGGATCCACTCCAAGTGGTCTCGGTTTGACTTGTGGTTGTCACCAGAGCTGCATATGGTATTCAGGTGGGGTCCCACAGGAGCCCAGTAAAGGGACAAGAATAATGTCCCTTGACCTACTGGCCACAGTATCACAGTATCACAAATCTGCTTTTGATGCAGCCCAGGATGCAGCAGGCTTTCTGTGCTGCCAGTGCACATCACTGGGTCATACCTAATTTTTCATCTAACAGTGTATTGGGTTTCTGTAACAAGGTTTTGGTAGCAGGGAACTACAGTAGTGACTTCTGTGAGAAGCTGCCAGAAGCTTCCCCTGTGTTTAATGGAGCCAATGTCAGCTGGCTCCAAGGCCCATCAGCAACAGTGGTGGTGTCTCTGGGATAACAGACTTAAGAAGGACAAAAAGTTGCTGCACAACAGCAGTTTCATCCAGAGAAGAGCAGGGTGAGAACAGCCCTGTGTGGGAGGAACAGCCCTGCAGACACCAAGGTCAGTGTAGAAGGAGGGGCAGGAGATGCTCCAGGCACCAGAGCCCAGATTCCTCTGTGGCCTGGGGTGCAGACCATGGTGAGGCATCTGTGTCCCTGCAGCCCATGGAGGTCCACTGTGGATCAGATACCCACCTGCAGCCCATGGAAAACTCCACATTGGAGCATGGGGATGCCTGAAAGAGGCTGTCACCCCATGGGAAGCCTGTGCTCTGTCCCATCGGGGGACCCCATATTGGAGCAGGGAAATGAGTGTGAGTTGTCCTCCCCCTAAGGAGGAAGGCACGGCAGTGAAAACAATCTCATTCCCCATTCTCCTGCACTGCTGGCAGAGAGGAGGTAGAGAAGGTCTGGAGTGAAGTTAGTCTTGGCAAGAAGAGAAGGGTGAGGGGAAATTTTTTTAAGGTTTTGTTTTATTTCTCATTATTCTACTCTGATTTTTTTTGGCAAGAAATTTAACTTCTTTGCCCACATTGAGTCTGTTTTTTCTGTAATGGTAAATGGTGAGTGATCTCTCCCATCCTTATCTCTTTTGCTGTGTTTTTCCTCCCCTGTCCATTTGAGGAAGGGAGTGACAGAGCAGCTATGGTGGGCACCCAGTGTCCTGTCAAGTCAGCCCACCACACAGTACCCCCAAGTCCTCCACAGGGCTGCTCTCAAAACATTCATTCCCTGTCTTTCCTGATCACTGGGGGTTGTCCCAACCCACGTGCAGGTCCTTGGCCTTGGCCATGTTGGATTTAATGAGGTTCACACTGGCCCACTTCTCAAACTTATTAAGGTCCCTAAAGATGTTATCCCTTCCACCAAGTGTATCAATTGCACCACTGGGCTTTGGTCACCTGCAAGCTTGCTAAGGGTGTACTCAATTCCACTGTGCCATTAATTAATTAACTAATTAAGGTATTGAACAGAATCAGTCCCGTTGAGATTCCATGAGGAACACCACTTGATGCAGGTCCATTTGGACATTGAGAGGTTGACTGCAGCTCTCTGGGTATGGCCATCCAGCCAGTTTCCTTTCTACTGAATGGTCCAGACATCAGTATCCTTATCTCTCCGATGTCGGGAGACACGTGTTGTGTGAGACTGTGTCAGAGACCTTAAAGAAGTCAAGATAATGTCATCAGTTTCTCTTTCCTTATTCACCAATGCAGTCACTGTAGAATAATATATAGAATAAATCTGTCATGTTTTGATGATTAATGTTATTTGGTCCCTCCAAGCCAAGTAGCATACATAAAATGTGAACAGGTCACTGAGACTACCATTGTTTTTCATCACCATATGCTAGAAATACTTTAAAGGAATTTTGGTAAAGAGTAGATCTTAAAGTATTTTTAGTTAATATCTTGGAATAGGGTTGTACACAGACAAGGCTATTGCTATCAAATGCTAGTTTCTTATTTCAAGAAAACTCAGTTTCAGATGCTCAGGCAATAGGTTTCTTTAGTTTTACGGTTTCATCTACTTTAGAACATTGACATAAACTCTGTAATTTACTGTTAACTATGCTACCAATGTATCTAGCTTAAACTATATCAAAGGTAGTGTTAATTTTAAATTTAACTGCAAATGTACTTATTTCCACAAATAAAAATGTTGATTTTTGTGTTAAAAATCTAAAATAAGCACATGTCCCACCACCATCATCCATAGCTATTCATCTTAGATTTCTTCAGGGCTGTTTGAATGCAAAGGGAGGTATCAGAGTCCTGCTTCCAAATAGAGAAAAATCAATATGTAGTCTCAGAAGCCTGTGCTTCTATAATATTTTAATTTTGTTTTTCAGTTATAATCAATATCACCTATTTTGCCAATGCTAGCAGTGAGAGAAAGGCCCTAAGACATTGATGGGCAGACAGACTGAGAATAGCATGAACTATATTTATGTTTCTGACATCAGTGTCCTGGTTTATCTAATGTTGTATGATATGGTGACTAAATTCACCATACTATCCCACCCTTGGTGAGCCAGTATTTTCTAATACTGCCCCTTGTTTCAAAAATCATAGGAATTTTAAATAAAAATATGCTAATGTGAGGTGTTCTCTTACAGTCTGTTTAGAAATCTCATAGTCTCTTTGCTTTTCATAAACAATATTCCTACATTACATTAATGAATATTCCAAATTGGATACTTCTGGGACAGTAAGAGATAATTAATAAGCTTCCTACTTCAAATACAGCATTTATAAAACTATCATGAAGTTTTGTGGAAACAGGATGTCTCTACACTCTTTAATACTTACTTAGATAGGTGTATTTAGTTACCACTGTAACCATGATTCCTGTTGTGTCCTTCACCTGTTTTGATTATATTTTCTCTGTATTGAAAAGCAGCATATTTTTACTGCTGAAAAAAACAAGCGCTCCTCCTGACAGATCCTAATTTTTCCACCATATCTCCTTTTATCCTGCAGATACCACCTTCCCTGCCCAACTGTCACATTACCACATCTTTACCTATTCTCTTCAAGAGTTTGCTGGGTTCTTTTATGTTTCAAGAAATCAAGATTTTAAAGGTCTTTTGCCTTCCAGAAAAGAAGTTGCACAAATCAGCCTTGTTATAGGTCTCCCGTGTGAGAACTGGCAGAACTGACAGCTGGTAAAAAAAAAAAGTCAAAAAAAAAAAAAAAAAAGTCAACCTGAAAAATGAACTGTGCCAAAAATTTCACTTTCCAAATGGCATAAAATGCCTGTTTTATGCAAACAAAGCGTTTTGACTGTTCACTGCTCAAATAAGCCCTTCATCTTTTAATTGATGTAGAGATTTGGATTACAACCGCTTAATGAGTATTGACTGAGTCTGTAGCATCCTTTTCGTAGAGGTTTATGTGAAAGGAACATTAGCTGGAATGTTGTAGTAAGGTGCTAGAGAGGTGGAGCCCTAGGACCCTTCCAAAATGCCTGGCCACTGTGATTAACCCCTTCTGTCTTCCAACAGGCAGATGGCACATGGGAAGTTAACTTTCCAAAGATAGCAGGAAGTTGCAGGATCAGCCTGAATGCTTCCCACACATTTAAGCAGCTTCTGCTTTACAATTGCTGTTCAAACACAGAAATACACAATATATGCTGCAGCTTCCTTTTCCCAATCAAGGTTTAAACAGACCTGTTGAGGACTATGAATGCAACCCTAAAAGTTAGTCTGTCTCACAGTATTTATTTTAAGCTTCAGATCCTGATCTCCCTTCTATGTTTAATTTGATTAATGGTTAATAGGGCCATCCAGAGTTCTCCACAGAGGTTTATGTCTTTAATTAAATGCCCAGAGACAGCTAGCTCCAGCCAACCTCTGCCTCTTTTAGCTGGACAAGGAGGAAGAGAACAGAGCTTTAACCCTGCTTCCCACACAGGCTCCTGTTCTCTTGCATCCTTTGGGCAGCCAGTGGCTGCTGGTGTGGCTTAGAGCAGATGCACTCACTCGAAGGTGCCAAAGAGTTGTGCAAAGAGCTGCCTGCCACCACAGGCTCAGCACTTCCTGGGACAGCTCTTCTTCAGCAGGGGTTTTCCTCCAGCCAGGAGAGACCTTCTCTTTGGGATTTGGACACTGTTTTGTTGACCTCACCTGTCACACTGGTGTTCAAAGTATGTGTTAGGGTCCCTGCCTCATGGCATTCCTAGCTTTGGAGATGTGCTCCAGCTGGACAGAGGCATGCAGCTGTAAGGTGATGAGGCCCTGTACCTCAGTGGCACCTTCAGCAGAGGGGATGGGAGCAGGCAGGGTGGACCAGGGAGTCCGTCCCTTTGACAGACAACAGAGTGAAAGGAAAGCTCTCCCTGCTCACCGAGGCTTCTGTGATGGCAAAAGGGAGGTCCTGGGCTCTGAGCTGTGAAATTGTCTGATCCATCACCGACTAACTTCAGAATGGGTGGCAGAACATAATAAAACGCTCATAAGCTTTTTAAAGGCTCCTGACAGAGAGGGAATTGTATTACTTCTGAATGGGTGAGGGGCTTCCTGTGTTTCACGCAAAATTGCGGGTTGTATTTTCCCATGAAATGTGCAGACTTGCTACAGAGTATATTTATGTGCTTCACCAGTTCTTGGTAAGGTGGTATTGAACAGTTATACCTCTCCTATTTTTCATGGCACTTAGGATATTTAAAGAGCTCCTACAGTGGAGAGCACTAAGGGATTTGAGTGTTTTGATTCCTGTATCTTCTGTAGGAAGTAGCTTGTTTTATTCCAGGGCATTGCATTTTGGGGGCACCTGTGAAAGGCCCAGGAATGTAAGGAGGAAAGAGAGACTGCTGCTTGGTGTCTGCAGGAAATTGGTGAGAAAAATCAGCTAGAGGGCACCAATATTTCTTCTTAGGGCTGTTAAATTAGGCCATGTGGACTGGCAGCATATGGATGCATGAGAGAAACATGAGGGCTTTATGAAACAGTTGTGCTAAAAATAATTTTTGGTGTTATTTTTAATAATGTTATCACAGATGAAGAAAGTGAGGTAGAAGTTCGTAGCCTGAGACAATTCCTTCTCCTGCTTTACAGGGTAAACACTATAAATCCTTGAGTGTTTGTTTGACTAGGTAATGCTTTCCAAAAGCGTGTCAATGAAATAGGCATCAGAGCCATAAAATATTTTCCTATATTTATATTCTAAATGTGCAATAAAAAGTCAGTAAACTTTAGACTCCTAAGCACCAAAATTGCTTTCAAAAAGGGGGGTTGGATGTTAAAGTCAAGTATTAAAAAAATTAAAGATTTTAGTATTGCCAGAAATGTACAGTCGGTGGTTCATGCTGAGCGGGGTTAGTAGGCTCAGCTATAGCCTAGTAAGTTTTGTTGCTGTCTGGGCATGAGAGGGATCCTGAAACTGTTGGAGGGGGCAGGACTATTGTAGGATTATCAGTTGATTGGTTAATTTAGAGGATTATGTTTTTAATGCCAAAAAATCCAGCTGCACAGAATTGCAGAATAATTTAGGCTCAAAGGGATTTCTGGGGATCCTCTTTCTAGCCCCGGCTCAAAGCGGGTGCACGGTACGTGGTTTTGCATGTTGCAATGACTTACCTTTGCATGGTTTTGATTTGTGCAAGAAAGATTAACTATTTGGGTATTTTTCTTTTTTGTGTAGTACAGAGGCAAATACCAAGGAAGGATCAAAATTAAGGCAAAAGTTGATCCAGATAGCATTTAAGCCGCACCAAAATATCCCATACCATTTTGCATATATTGTTTTGGTTTTTTAATGATTAAAAAACATCGCTCTAGGGTAGCACAAGGGGCTTAGTTTAAACATTTGCAAATTAATTTTAAATTGTTCTTTTCATTGCTGGCTAATACTCAGGAGGAATTGGAAAATACTGAGAGCAAAGGCTATGCAGCATTTTTTAGCCAGTTTTTCTGTTTAGACTTAATCGCTATAATGCAGTGTTAAAATTTACAAAACAGCTTGTAATTGCAGTAGCTTATTTAAACCAGCTATTTGTGGTTATGTCTGCTGAGGAAACTTAAACTTCAATGTTCCCCAGCCATCTAATAGCAGCAAATTGACTGCGGGTCTCTTGAAGGAATATCTAAATGTAGGCTGTTGAATAATCCCTTTGGGGGCCCTGTAACTATTTTTGTGCCTGGATATGCGTCATCAGTGGGTATTTTCTCTGGTGACTAGCTTACATCAGTAGGTCTCCTACCATACGCTCTATCAGTGAGTGACTTATGATTGATGGGAGTCACGGCTGCTGTTTAGCTTTTATCTGTGACCTCAAATAATGGACAACAGGAATTTCCAGGCTGTTAAATTCCTTGAATGACTGAAGACGCGGGATGGCTCCGCCGATAAACGCAGGTAGTGCCCAGATGCTGGGTGTTCACCGGGGGCTGGGGCGGGGAGGAAGGAGAGGGGGGTTCCTCGGCTGCGGGGCGGTGAATCCGCGAGTTGCGCGTCCCCGGGCGCCGGGAAGCGGCCGCGCCGGAGCAGCGCCGGGCGGCCGTGATGCTCCAGCTCCGCCGGCTCTCCAGCCACCCGTGTCCGCTGCTGGCACTGCCCAGACATGTGTTTAGCTGGCTCATCTTCAGGGCACTTTGTCCGTTCCCTTGAAACCGGGGAGACGCGCAGTTTGCGGCTCCGTGGAGGGAAAGGCTGTGGGATTTTCAGCTGCAGCCTGGTTGGTTTTTAACCCTTTTTATTACCATCAGCAGCGAGTGGATTTATTGGCGTGCTTCACCCAGGTGCTGCCTGGGCTAAATCTGAAGGTGCAGTAGGCTACGTGGTCTTAAGGTTAAGTTGCACCTGCCACAGTGACCCACTGAGCACGTAGTTCATTTCCTGGTGTTCAGTACTTCGTTTTAAGGAAATAAGGACTGCAGATACTGAGTTATCTCCTCTTTCCATGTCCACTCTGCCTTTCTGTCTGACATGTGAAATGGGGCTGCAAGACAGCTACAAGATTTTCTGTGTTACCTGTGATGAATTTAGCAGCTTGAGTCAGCCCTACGGCGAGGCACTTCGATATTTCTTCCTCTTTCCCTCCTGTTCTTCCTGTCTCCATCCCTTTGGTAAAAGCTATGATTGGGAAGAGGAGATCTGCTCTCTGTGAAATTGTGCACAGAAATTTCTCAAGCCCTTCTCCTGGTAACTGGGAGTAAAGACGACAGATACAGATGCTCCCAGTGTGATGGAGGATTAAAAACAAAAACCCTTGATGCTGTTTATCGCGTGGCATTGTTTGGCTGAGGGAGGATAGCAGCTGGATCCAAATTCCTTCTCACCACTTCTTCCTGTTGGCAGGTGGCCTTCCGCACAGGCTGGGCTCGCAAACTCTCACGCGGGTCTTACTTATTTCACTGCCTACTATTGTTTTTCATTCAGGTGACAGCGGACAGGGTTTTGTGCAAGATTTTGAGACTTGAAAAGTTTCAGAGGGAAAACAGGAGCTTTGTTTGAACTCGCTTGTGTGCTCCCTCCTCCGCATGTACTAGCCCAGAGGTCGTAGTTAATGAATGAAACCAGGCTTCCTGCAGAAGCTGGTTAACCCCTGTCTGTGCCTCTGTTGACACAGTGCTCACAGGTGTGTGCTGCCGTGGCGTGGATGCCCTTGCTCGGAGCAATACGGGCTGTGCCTGCCTTCCTGATCCCTCCACACAGGTGCCTGGTCCAGCACAGGCACTGGGTCTGCAGTAAGTTTCCTCATCTGCTCTGGCTAGTTGAGTGCTGGTTAAGAATTGCATTCGGCAGATGCAGGAGGAAGAGAAGCGTCAATTAAAAAGTGGCTTGGAAAATCAAGAGGGGGAGAGGAGGGAATGGAAAGGTCTTTATTGAATTGTGATTTACGAGTGTACTCTTCCTTTATTTTTGGTTGTTTGTTTTTTTTTCCCAGTCAGTTCAGTAAGATTTTGGGATTCATGACAAGCTGGTTATATAATTCAAAATCTGTGAAAGGTTGAGCACAAAAATGTTTGACAAATCTTGAGTCACTTGCATTAAAAATCAGTGGATTTTTCTAGGGTGTGCTTTGAAAATGCAAAGCTTGCTAACTGGTTGATGCTACTGTATGTGTCATTTACCTCAGCTTTCTAGGAATCAAAATGCCTTGCTACAGGGTAATATCTTCTGGCTAATATTGACCTCATTTGCCCCCATTTTTAGGGATATCATGTTTTAGGGTAGTGATAGTATTTTAGGGTAGCTTTCATTTGCAGTATTTGTGCAAGAGCTCAGCATTACCACCTTTCCAGAAAGACTCTGCAGACCTTCAGAACATTTCCAGAAAGGGTTGCCGTTTTCTAAGAAAAAGCGTTGGCAAGTTGCCTGCCGTTTCCTGATGCTTGGCACTGAGGCCAAGGCAGAGGGATGAATTCCAAACTGGCATGTGGCAGGGTGTGTAGGTACCTCCCTGTGTGCTGTAAAAGAGATGTCGTGTTGGGGACAAACTTAATTTAGGTGCTGATCCTGCAGTGAAGTCACGCCCCGTGGATGCCTGGGTCTGTATGCCCACACCCTGTTGCCTTCAGTGACTTCAGTGCAGGCACCAAGTTCTGCTGGCACAGCTTGAATTGTGGAATGATGACCGCAGAAGCTAAACCCTTGTTTTTCCAGAAGAGCCTTCACTTATTCAATGGCGGCCTTTAAAATCTTGAAAGTCATGTTGCACAGTAGCTAACCAGATATTCATCTATTCAATTAAAATAGTTAGGTGTTGTGAGCAGAGGATGCGGCACATTCATCAAAAGTCAGAGGATTCACTGCTGCATCTTGTAATATCTCCATCGGCAAACCTCTCCCTCCTCCAGCGAAGCGTGTTGGTGTTTCAATGTGCAGCTAGTTCCCAGTGGGCACAGGACTGTAATTACCATACCTGGGAGGCAAAAACGGAGACTGAATCTGACACAGGAATATCGGGGCTTCATTCTGAAATCTGTTTAAAGATTAAATGCAATTCTTTTCTACCTCTCCCACCTGTTAAATCTATGACTGTGCACTCTGTACAGTTCCTGTAGTGTTGGGTATTAGTTGAGGGTCATGAATTGGTATTTAGTAGTTTTTTTATCATTTTTACACAAATCATACTTTCAGTGCTTAAATACTCTTGAGAGTAAAGAGGTTCTCTGGGACAGAAAGAAGAGAAAGAAAATAGAAAGCTCACCTTGCCATGGCCCACTGTTTTGACGGCACTATTTTCTTTGAAGAGTGACTGTGTGGAGGCAGTGCTGCTCATTCATTGGTGAAGTCATAAACACAAGTAAACATATATTATTAGAGCTGGCTGTAGGTTGTAAAAATACTCTAAAATATGGGGCAAAGCAATGATTTGACATTTTCAGGGGACATGGTATATTTTGTTTGTTTTAGTTCAAAATCATCTATTACAGTCATAAATACTTGATCTCTCAAGGTGATCTTTGTATTTCCCTGAAGTCTAATTGAAATCAGTGAACTAGTTCCCAGATGCTTGGAAATTGCAATTTTGGTCAGCTTGTGTGAGCAATAGCTTGTATAGTTTCATTGGTTTGTTTTGGGTTTTGTTCCTTTGGGTATCATGGAAGAAATAAAGTTTAGCCATCACTTCATTTAGGCATTACTTTTCTGTAGGGAAAAATAAGGAGTTACTCATAAACATCGCTCTTATTTGTAGTGATCAGAGTAACAAAAGTGAAGAGGAAGAAAAATAATATAGTGAGATGAGACAAGAAAAATACAGTGTAAAGAAAAGTTGGAACAGTGAAAAAAGTTACTTTATTTCTGTGAATACAATTTTTAAAATCCACTTGTTCCAGTGACTGAAGAGCCTTCCATCTTTTTGATGTTACTGTATACAGTAACGTATAGTGAATAGAGTCAGATACACTTCAGCTCTTCCTGTGTGTTCTGTGCCTGATAGCTTTGGTCCTGAGACTTTAGTCATCAGCTCAGTCCTCCCTGTGAGTGGCCAGTGACTTTAATAAGATAATTGGAGATCCAGGACTAGGTTGTCAGTAAGTTCATAGATTTATAAATGTTACCTTGGCATCAAACAGTTAATTTGAACAAAATCCACTTGTTTGTTGGCACATGGGGAGAAGAGAGAAGGAATATTCTGCAGGTGAAGGCTGTGTACTGCGACAGACAGGAAGGTTTATATCAATAGCCTGGCACTAACTCCTGTAAACTGTGGCAAAGTCTTTTCTTGGTCACCTGTCTTGCTTCCTGTGTCTACTCAGAGCAGTAGTTCTTGTAGGGATTTTTCACTCTTGGCAGTATTTCTCTTCTAGTGCCACAAAGTGAGCATTTTTCCTGCAGGACCTCAAACAGCTCAACAAGTGGTGAGCTGCCAGTGACTCAGCCCAGCGTCCCTGTCCATCTGCTTTCAGCCACCAGCAGTCCCTGCCAGCCGCCTGTTCTCAGAGGAAAATCCAGGCGAGCATCCTGGGACAGGAGCGGGTAACGGACAGGGTTATCCTGGATAAAGAGGTCCTGTGCTCCAAGGAGACAGTGAGGGAAGAAGCTTCCTTCTAACCCCAGGTACATTTTTTCTGAGTCACATCCTGGCCTTTTGCACATCCTGGCTTGGAAACTTGCTGTAAAGGAGGCAAGAAAGAGAGACCACATGCTGACATCCCCAGGAGCCTTGAAAATGTCAGGACACCTGACGGTACAGCGGCACTTCAAAAATGGCACTGTCATGAAGGATTTACATGATCCTGCAATAGCTAATAACACAAGGGCAGTACAAGGTACTTATTCAAGATTGCTGAGGAGTTTGCCAAGTGTCTGTAGTTTCATGACATGACTTTGTCCCTCTGCAGACAGGCCTTTAGCACTGAGGAGTTTTCCAAAAACACAACCAGTCTTTCTCAAGTACAATTGCTAATTGCTACCCTGCTAGTTAAAAATAATAACAACCAAGTTAAAAAATGAAAGTACTTACCTGGTAGTAATTTTGTTTTCACAAACTTATTCCAATATCCTCAAGGATTAACTCTCTTTTCTTCTTGTACGCTTATTTATCCTTTTGGGTTGTGAAGTGAATGAATGTTTGAGGATTGCTCTGTGTGCTGCTTGGGACCATCTTTGTTCAGGGACAGAGGAGATACAAAGTCAGTCCATGAGGTCATGACATCTTCTGTCCCTTGCCTGGGACGTAGGATAACAGTCTGTGAAACTCCTCTCTCTCCTTCATGGAATGCATTTCTTTATACTAAGGCCAGCCAGATATCCTAATCTGGAAGTCCACAATTTGGGAATGAAAAAGAGGTTATTACAATGAAGAAACAAAACTCATCAAACTCCCTTTCATAAACGTGCAGGGAAAAGTGATAGTAAGCAAATTTTCTCAGTCTAACCAAATCATAGATCATCACATTGACTAAGGAAAATAGGAGCCTTTTGAGGCTCTCCATCCTCCGTAAAGCTCAGAGCCATGCACTGATGAAATACAGCCTGTCTTTAGAAGCCAGGTAGTGATTTTCCACCCTCTTGACTCTTGACCAGGAGCTCAGGTCTCATGCAAGCAGCAGCTTGCTGCTGGATACAGAGGGAGCAAGGCTGCAAATCAGAAGGTCAGTTGCTCTTTTTAGTTTAGCATTTTATACCTTGATTGCTATTAAATTAGATATCACAGTGGTATCAGAGCCAAGATCACCTAGAAGGGAATGTCCCAAGGAGGTATAAAGTCGTAAAATAATGCAAATGAGCAAAAGGAGTATTAGTTTAACTGCTAGGATAAAAACCATTATGGTGAAAGTCTGTTCTCTTGATGGAAACTAGACAAGCTGATTAGTTTGGGCAACTCAAAAATGAACTGGACAAAATGCTGAAAAATATGCTACATAGATTTTTCTTCTCTAGATACAATTATGATCTAATAGACTTTCATAATTTCCCTTTTGATCTAATTTCTGCAATTCTATGACCACTTTTTAAAAATGCTCATTTTCTTGCCTATCTCACTGCAAACCTTCTTTGTGATTTTTTTTGTCAGTTTTACCACAGAGGGAGGCATTTGCAGTAGTTCAGCATGATGATATTTTGAAGACTCCAAACACATTTCTCATGGCCATATCTTGCCATTGCTCCATTGTAAAATTCTCAGAGTACTTGATAGGAGTTTTGCATTAAATTGTAAGGTATTTATATCCAGCTGCTCTTTGGAGGCCTAAGTCATATCCATGCTGTATTCCCATGGTAGCCTTCTTCCAGTTCTTTAAAGATACAATTTGGCTTTACAGGAAATAATAGTCATGCCTACCACACTGCAACTAAAATATTCAGACACATGAATCTTTTTCTTGACTTCCTATAAAAATGTCATTTGTAGCTTTATTTTGTTTGTTCTGGTTTGACTATAGTATAAACAAGAGTTTATTAAAACATTAGCTGTAAGTTACAGTTCTTTTTTGAGACTGCCAGGTCTTACAAAAAATATGACTGAAACTGGAGGGCAAAACCACATATTAACAGAAAAAAATGAATAATGAGTCTGTTTTCATATGGATTTTTTTTAAAAGTACAGCTTGTAGTTGGACTAAATGTACTATTTCCTCCACTTCAGTCAGGAAGCCCTCACAGGCTTTTGACAGTGCCGCCAAAAAATTAATGCTTCAGCTGTTTAATAGGTATCAAAAGCCAGTTTGACAATTGTAATCTCTTCCAGGAATTCCCTTTCCCATTTTCCCTCCCTATAAAAACAGATAACAAGATGCTTATATAGAAATGGAAAGTCAGAGCTATTTTACGAAGCGTTGTGCATTCCTTCCAGCCTTAGGAGATGAGGCATGACATCTTCATGACAGGGTAGGAAACGCAGGCACTCTGTTGTGTAAGTAGCATTTGCTTCAAGGATTAGCTGCTTGCCAAGATAGCGCAGATTTAAATGTTTCCTAAGCCATTTCTGAGTTTTTACGTAACATGGCAGTGACAGGAGAGCTGTGGAGATGGCTGGGTGGGGACTCAAAGCAGCCACCAAGGAAAGACAAAACCAAAGGAAGCGGAGAAATATGCTGCATGTGCCAGCATCAGCTGACACAGCAGATCTGAAGGCAAGGGAAAGCAGCACCAGGCTTCTCTTGAATTTCTGTCCTCACTTTTAACGTGCGGCAAGATGAGACAAACTGAAAGGAGATGCCACTTGAACTTTTGTTCTGAAGCATCTCAAAAAGGCACTGAAATATAGACTCAAAGGTCAGAAGTGTTCCCTTTTCTGGAACGTATTCCCAGGACAGCTGTTAATACTACTCTGTCTTTTAAGGCTAATCTTTAATAGTATTCAGTGATACATATTAAGAAATACATAGTATTACTGTGGCGGTGCTGAGGAATGGTTTGTTCTTCTCTAATGACAGAAAGGAGGTTCTGTGTTAGGAAGAGTGAAATAATTGAAGAGGTTGCCAATAAAAAAGCCACTGTGTTTGCAGAGGGTGCCCTTGTGTTCAGCAAACGGCAATTAGAGAAATGTCACTTTATGTGTACGATGGGTTATTGCTGCACAAACAGTTGTACAATTACGCCCTGGGTCAGAAGGGCAAGTTAGCTTCACCTCACAGCCATTATTCTAAAGCAAACACAAATACCAGGCACACAAACATCAGGCACTGTGGCAGTAAAATAATGACTCTTTGAAAATGTGGGCTAAAGAAATAAGAGTCCGTGTAACAAGCCTTGGCATTGTGGAAGGTAATTTTTACCATGTCTGCACTATGTGGATTAGAAGCATCATCTTTATGTAATGGAGAAGCACACACTTCCTTCCACCACTTGAAATACAGTTTACATCCTGTTATGTTTTTCTGATGCTTGGAAATACAAGGAGACTATACAGAATATGCATTTCTTTCAGTTACCTTCTTTGATACTGAAATGTCTGTAGTCCACTTGCCCTTGTAAATGAGTTTGTGCACTTCCTTCTGCTGTGCTACCAATGGTCTGATGTCACCATCCTCTGATGCACTCTGCTCTCAGCTCTTGTGTGGCTCTGACTGACTTAGTAAGTGGAATAAAAGGCAGTCCTGCAAGTAACCTTGTGCAAGACATGTCCTTGGGTGTTCATTACTTGCACTTCTTTGTAGGTGTTCTACTTCGGTGTTTTATTTTGCATATTTTGCCTGAAGCTTCATTGGATTAAAATCTGAACAGGCAGAATGAGCTAGGGATGCTGTGGCCATCCTGGGTGCATACACGATAGCTGTGCTGTGTGTGGATTCATAAGATTTGCTCTAAGGCTATCAGGTTTGCCTTCTTTTCTAATGTGGTTGCCATCTGTGCTTGTTCTGGCTTCTCTCTGGGTTGTAAGAAAGAACACGGTTCGTTCATCCGGGATTGTGTTACCTTCAGTGGCCTGAACCTTTGTGCTCACTTGACCTCATACCTCTAGGAAGCTCAGCTGGCAAACATAGCACAGACCTTTGTGGCAACACCCTCTGGGAGCATGGGCAGCCGCTAAGGTTATCCTGCTCCCATATATGCCGAGGTATTTTCATTGACATGCTCTTTTCACGGGTTTGAAATCACTGTGGCTTTAAAGAACCAGCTTTCCCTAAAGCGAAAGCACTGCACTCGCCCGAGGACCTGCTGGAGCCCAGCATCTGCTGGGGCAGGACGGGGTGGCAGAAGTTAAATGGAGAGCGTTAGTTTGAAAAATGTTATGAGGTCACCATCCTTTTAAATTGGTTTACACAGATGGCTGTCTGGTTTGTTGCTTTGTCCTTGCTTAATAGTAACTGTTTATGGAAAAACGAATTGCTTTGCAGAAGGAGGTCCAAAAACTCATGCTGTTGTTTCCCTCACTGGAGATCTTCGTGTTTTTATGGGCATACAAAGATTTGGCCTGAAATGGAGATTAATTAGGAAGCATAGTGAATAATTAACTGTTTGACTTATTCCTAAGATCTGTGGTCACCGGGTTAGAAATGATTTCCCAAACTGCAGGAGATAAGAGAAGGTTATTCCTATTTCACAATGTCCATACTGTTAGGGCTTTGTGCTGTGTGTACTCTGACATCAGCTGATACCTACGCAAGCTGGGTCCAGCTTCTCATCCAAACCACTTCCTGGGGTTTTCTCGGGTAATGGCAGTGATTCAGAAGACACCACAGTGCCTCAGAAAGCCATTTTTTACACACTGCACCCAGACTGTCTGACCATGAGGAAACGAAGTTCTTAGGAAAGAGTTTTGTTCTTAAAAATACACACTCTTTTTGTTTGTTCTGCATTCAGATTTAGATGTTCATTGCTTGGCTTGCATCCTACTGACCTGTTCACAGGCCCACCTTCTGTTTGGTGGAAGATGTAGGAATATGATGTACACATATGTGTGAGGCAGAAGCTTGAGGCCAGTCTCCAGGCAGAGATAGTGATTTTGTATCCAAAATTGTTCCCACCTGGAAAATAATTCTAAAAAACCACAACCAAGTAATACGCAGGATTACATCTTTTAAAAACAAATCAAATCTAAATAATGGCGCTCTGCACTTTTGCAGAACTGTCTACTTAAGAAGCTGAGAGTGAGTTAGGAACATTGATGAAGCCTCTATTCTGTGAGGTGGGTATGTGTTTTTTATTATGATTTTGAAAAAGCATAAACAATTCAAACCATTTGCCCAAGTCCAGCCACAGAACTATTTAAGAGCTGGGAACAGAGTCCAGAAATTTTCTGCCATGGCACGTGTTCCAATCAACAGTTACAAATAAGGTCTTTTGTCCTTCTCTGGAAGGAAGTGATGAGTTTTTGCATTCTGTTAGTGTTTCAAGTGTCTCTTTTGATTTTTGATTTCTGACTAATGGAATAAGTGACTCTCACAGATACTTTTGCAGTGGCCTTAGATCAAAGTTTGGAGAGATAATGGTTTGTAATGGGGGAACCAGTGGTATCAAACACGTCCACTGGATCCAGGCCAAACATAATCTGGGGCTCAGAAATGTTCTGTGCCTTTCATTACTTTTTCATTTTTTAGCATTCCGTCATGGTCAGATGCACCAGCAGTCTTTTAATAAATACCCTTCCATATTCAGACTTGCAGCTCAGGTTTGCAGGCCCATGGGGGCTGGATTATTTGAATAAGTCTGAGAAGTGAAACTGAACATTTGTAGGTGCAGCAGTTACAGGCAGCAAATCTAGTGAATCTTGTAATTTTGACAACCTTTGTTATCACAAGATGCTGCATGCAAAACCGTCAGCTCTCCTTGCCCTCTGCCTGAGCAGCTCAGATGTGGACCCTCAATGCTTCCTTGTGCCAAGGCTGGTTGCCCAACCCTGCTCGAGCATCCCCATTCCTGGGGAGCTTGTCTTGGGCAGTGACCTGGAAAACCTTTCTCTTGGGTTCTTGGCTATTTGCACCACTTTCCCTTTTGGCATTGTGAGGTAAACCCTGTTGAGTGGGATTCTGCCTCCTGCTTCATGCCATTGGGATCCTGGGTTTGCTGTGGCAAGAAATAAATTGGGATTGGAATTTTCTTTAAACTGGTGTTCGTTTTTAAAAGCCTATTTTGGAATAAATTACTCTGACAGTAAGTACCAAAATAGGTATCGATAAAATATGAATTTATGCATGCCAGCATTTATCCCTTTTGTGTCTATTCACAAATGCATACCAAAAATTGACTCTAGCTCCATATGGCTCCCAATCTCTTCCCTCCCCCGGCTGTCAGCTTCTCCTCATCTGGATGAATAGAAGGGAGCAGAGTGCTGGGCCATGAACTAAAGGTGGGTGTAGCAGAAAAAGTTATATTGAATATGTTTCCGCTGGGACATCACTGTGGCTCCTCAAGTGCCTCTCAGTTTGGTTGGAAAATGCATCAAAAAGGTGATGTGGTTTGATGCCAATCTTAGTTTCACACTCTGGAAAAGGAATGAAAATACTCAGAGGGTGAGTTATTTCTGTGCTGATTTGCTTTCTGGACAGCAGTGGTTGTGTAAAAGCTATTGTTTTAGAAGCTTTACAGTACACATTATGGCTATCAATTAAAATCACTCATTTTTTAATCTGAAATTTTCACTTGACTGAAGCAGAGATGTTGGGCCTGCTTGTAATATGTTCAGCAGGGCTATAAGGAGGTTGAGACACCTCCATTCCAAGACATTCCATTATCTGAGCGTAAGCACCATTTATTTTGCTCAGTTCTCAAGTGTTTAAATTCCAAATCTGTGGTGAGATTCCTAATACATAGTTTGATTGAAATTATGCAAATCCATTGCCGTAGTGCAAAATGATGTGAGATCTTTGGGAGGGAGAACACCCATTTCTTCTGCCCTAAGGTGTCTGGAGGTGAAAGGCTCAGGTTTCCCATGGTACTGCAGGACGGGTGGTGGGCTGGCACAGCTGGAAAACCCACACTGCTCACATCGGTGTTTTGATGTCAACCAACTCCTCAGAGCCTCCAAAATGGAAAAGTTATGATCCAGTACTAGGTGTTGTTGCCATCGAACAATGATCCCAGTGTTACAGGGTTACCTCGGCTTCTGGTGCTGGGTGGGCGGGAACCCAAGTGGACTTCTGTTGTTGATGTTTTTCCTAAGGGAGCTGAAATGATCACAGCTGATTCCAAGGGTTTTTATCCAAGATTGCTTTCTGTCACTTCCTTTAGAAACCAAACATGAGCCCACAGCTTTCTGTCCTGTTAGAACATTAAGTTTTG
Source organism: Parus major (assembly GCF_001522545.3). Classification (NCBI taxonomy): domain Eukaryota; kingdom Metazoa; phylum Chordata; class Aves; order Passeriformes; family Paridae; genus Parus; species Parus major. The sequence continues at coordinate 51,856,730 of NC_031770.1, read as the reverse complement.
TTGTCTAATTCAGAGCAGTTAGATCAACTTTTGAAAAAATCTAGAGGAATAAAAAGACAAAGAAGCAGCTAAGTAGGAACAGAAGACAAAAGTGGTTGAAAGAAAATTTAGATTGCAAAAGATTCTGAAACCCTTTACCTCTCCTCTAACTGGTACAAAACCTTGACAACTCTTAAGCAGTGCGACATCTTATTTCAGAACATTTTAAATGTTGCTTCAGTTTTATTTTGCACATTTTTATGTCATGAAGGTATTCCAACTGATCTTGTATGTCTTGTTAAATTGTAATTCTCGGAGTAGCACAATACCGTCAAACTCTTAGTGATGATATTGTTATATCATGAGGCCTATTATATTAATTTATCTTCATTTAAACCAGGGACAAAATTTCTATATTTTATTGAACTTTTAATTTCTATCAAATCGGTGTGTTTTTCTTTCAGGAAACCCCAGTATGAAAATTTTGGATGAGTAACAGTTTTAGAATTTTTTTCAATTCTTATTATTCAGTTTCCCTTTTTAAAATAAGTAAAACGTGTCTTCTTTTATTGTCTATAAGCCCCACAAATCCCTAGAATTACATATTTATGAAAGCATAGGATTTCAGCACAGATAGGACTGACTTTCCATTTCTGTGAGAATGTTTACAGTTGAATGGTCTCAGGAATAAAACTGAAGCTTTTTTACGTGTATGTTTTGTGAATGTAAAACTTGCTCATGCTCCGAGCTGTGAACCAAAAGCTTCAGACTGAGCCAGCAGAGAGGAAGGAATTTGTCTGCTATACAGCAAAAGGAAGTATTTGCTGTGTTATTGAAGCACATGGCCTTTTGCCATCTTTGATAAAGTATTTAAGGGTTGTACACCCAAACTCTGCTGCCCTCTTGACCCATCATTCATCACTGGCTGTAGATGAGGTAGATGAGATGCAGCTCCATAGGAGAGCCATTGTTTCAGCCCTGCACAGTTCCTCAGAGAGCGGAAGCTGCAGACAAAGCAGCTCCCTGTGATTCACCACGCTGCTCAGCCTCCTGGCGTTTTTTCTTTCACCTATACCTTTTCAGGTCCTGCTCTGTGCTGGCCAAGGTGGAGAGGCAGCCACACGATGAAGCCGTGGGGTTGATCTGCTTTCCACTCAGCTTCACTGGGCGCAAATGAGATGAGCGTCTGGGATTTTTTTTTTTCTGTATGGAGAAGAAAAAAGCAGATACAATTATCACAGCATTTGCCTTGGCAATGCATTCAAATTTATTCCCCTTTTGACTATTCAACACTGTTGATAGATGATGCTTAAAACGTGGAATTGCCCATAATTTTTCTAGCACACTGTGAATTGCCCAGTCTTTTTTTTCTCCTCTCTGTTAGCAGTTCTGGTTACAGAGATGCCAGCATCCCCAGTAAGTATGCTAAGAATGTAGAGTTATACTTTGTACTGCTAAATTAACAGACAGGAATAGTCACACCAAACCAGATTCAGCTCCCAGACGGGAAAGCGTCTCCTGTAGCCCAAATTTTAATGACTTCTTTTACATGAGAATTTTTCACCAGTGTAGCGTGCTGTGTGATTTAAAACAAATGCTATCGTATCTCTCTGTTGGTGAAAGGTAACTTGTAGAAAATACAGCTTTCTTCGTAATGACCAACTGGGGCTTGGAAATGTCTGGACATTTAGGTAGGCTGATTAATTAGGTTAACTTTTATTATCTATTTTTATTATCTATTTAAATTTAAAAAGATAACTTTTAGTTTAGAAAATATATTTTTTTTTTGAGCACTAGGAAGGATCTAGTTTCTTACTTGAATCCTCCTAGCTTTTACATTCCTGTAAGTGACAGAGGAATGAGTCCTAGCTGGTGTAACAACAATATCAGAAGAGTTAACTTGGATTGTTGTAGGATGTGGTGCGAAATATTCTCAGACATTTCTGCCTCCTGACTAGGAAGGGTCTGTTCATGAGATGATGGAATCCACAGTCTTTGGCAGTTTGCCTGTGCCAGCTGGAATATTGTAGGAGATTTTGGCCCCCTACAAATTTTAACAATGACTGTGTTATGATGAAGTGATGCAGAAGTTTTATGATTTGTTTAAAAGAAGAGAAAGGGTCTTCCACTTCTTGTGAATGCTTTACCTAAGAGAGAGCGCAGTACTTGGCCTGACTTGTCCCTGGAACTCCTTTATGTTTCTGCCATGAAGTGAGATGTGCACATGCTGGAAGGAAAAGTTAAAAGAGATGTACGTGGGCATTTGGACAGAAATATACAGTTCTCTGTAGCTGTACCAGACACTTTAAATACCCTACCTCCCAGTCACTGCAGCTGCTCAGCCACTGAGGAGATACTTTAGATGTCATTACTTTGTGCTCTTCTCCAGTTCATGGTATTTCTAATTTTGAGTGCACTATATTACCCTATTCCTGTTTATAAATCTTTTAAGTGTGCACATTAAAAAAGTAATTAAATTGTCATTATAATTTATAGTATGCCTGAAGTCAATCACCTAATTAAATGGAAAAAGCAGAGAGGTAGTAGGTTCATAAGCATTTATTAAGTACTACAGTATTAATTATGCAGGACTTTTGAACCAAGCAAAAGAGGAAGGAATGGAAACACCCGTCTAAAAAGGCTTTCCATTGCTGGCCTTCTCAATTTAATAATGTGAGACCCCCCCCTCAACCCTCAGTTGGCAGGACAACACTAATGCTTTCTTTTTGTTAATTTTTAATGAAATTATGATGAGGGTTTTTTATGACAATCACTTGCAGCATTTTCCTGTAATATTTTTGAAAGCATAATTTGTCCCCATGCAGGGGCCTATAAATACAGGAGTAGAATTGAAGGTACATTTAGAGTTATGGTTTGGGGTGGATTGTGCCGGAGCAGACTCTTGGTCGTCACTCCTCAGCATCTCGGGCAGGGAGTGGAGCCTGTGCTGGCCCCGGGGGCTTGGGGGCTGCTGGAGGTAGGGGCTGAGCCCAAAAGGGCAGGTTGTGAGTGGCACTAGGAGAGGTCAGGCTTGGAGGGATAGTGTGGACATGACAAGGTTTGCACTTTGTTTGCAACTGTTCTCTCTCCTCCAGCTGCAAATCTGTGTCACTTGTCTGACGTTGGAGGGCATGAAATGCTGGCTCACCCTGCGGGACTGGGGTCAGGAGGAGGCTCCCTAAGGTGGCAGACTAAGAAATGGAAGTGCATTATATTAGTGAGCTTGTGAACCAGGGCTGTCTCACTGTGCCTGGTTTGCACTGTGCTGCATTAGATGAACTGCCTGGAGCAGGACGAGGAACTCGATGGAGCAGAAGCCCTAGAGTTAGAATTCCTTCTCTTTTGCTAGTTTGTTAAAAAATTAAAAACTCTGGTAATACACACACACACACTGAAATAAACTTGCCTGCATTCTATGTTGTTTCCAGGATTTTCATTTCAAGCTCAGTGACCTTTACACCTGAACATTAGTCATTGAAAGCTCTCTTTTAGGTAGCAGGGAGGTCTAATCCATCAGCCCAGGCCCTGAGCCCTGGATGCACGGAAGCAGACTGCAGGCTTTAGTGGGGAGAGAGACTGAGCATCAGAGGCAGATGCTGTGAGCATTGCAGCAGCGGTCCATGATCTCCTGCTGATCCATCGGCCTGCAGTGAACAAAGCCCGGCTGGTTCTTGGGAATACAAAAAGCAGGCAAACATCAGTAACAAACCAGGATAAGCCCCAGTAAGGGGTTTGCAGAATCCACAATATGCTTTGCAACTCAATTGGATATTGATGGTAAGGGATACAGTGGAAAGAAACACCTATGCTTTTTTACTGCAAAAACTTGCAGCAACAAAAGCTGGTTCACTAGAGATGGGGCCTTTAAAAGACCTTCAGATCACAGGTCTTTAAAAGAAAAGATGACCAAAAAACTCACTACTGTATAAATGGACAGGAAGGAGTTAGAGACTTACCTGCTTGCCCTGTCATTATCAAATTGATTTAACACATTTGGAACCTAACTGCACAGGTATCAGTTTATCTTGCAGTATATAAATAGGAAGTCATTGGCAAAACCTAATCACAACATAAAGGCAGCATCTGAAAGTTGGACCTGACTTATCTGAAAACTGAAGAACCAGGTCAATAGCTCTTTTTCTGGAAGAAATTGAGATTATGTGAATGGAATACAAATCCCCGCTGAAGACCATTTCTTCTCACAGTCTTTAACAGGCTAAACTGAATTGACAGCGAAGATGACCAAATTTACTTTGTATAGGTATTGTATGTTTTATACAAAAAACATTGAGTCTGTTTGGCCATAAGCACTGCAGGATTGTGTACCAGCTTCTTCAATACAAGGATGGAGAGGATTGTACACTGAGGCCAGGTCCAGCAGCTGAGGTTGCAGCATCCCTTTTCCTTGTCCCACACACCCCCTGAGTTGTAGGCTTGCGTGTCTTGCTGGAGGGAGACCTGTGGTTACTGTTCTAAACCTGTTTATTACCGTAATTAATGTTTCATACAGATACAACTGGGATTCCCTTTGCAAGAAAGACAGTGTTTTACCTTATATGGAGAAAATTAAATTATTGACAGCTCTTCATCCCAGAACTCATAATAACCCTATAATGAGCACAGTCATTATGCTTCAGGTTAGCACTGCAGCAGTGTTATATAAGGAATGTAACTTGACAGTTGTCTGGGGAAAATAATTATATATATTATATATATATATATCTCAAAGGTAGTGGCCTAACCAAGGTCTCAGATGACATAATACAAGCTGGGTTATACAATTCATTTTATGGTCAATAAGCTTATCTTCTAAGCTGCATGTTGGAAAATGTAATGCTTGTCTGTTTGTATCAGACTTTACAGCTCTCTCTTTAATAGAGAAATTGCTCGTGCCATGCTATTGTAATCTGTTTTCAGCTTCTCATGCTGGCTCTAGGCAAAGGCTGTCCCAGCAGTGGTGTCCTCTCTTTGTTGAAACAGTGAAAAACTGGGAAACCCAAACCTTCTGTGTTTTGATTCTGAAAACAAGTTGGATGCGTCTTATATTGCAGCCCTTTAAAGTAACAGTGGAGCAGAGCTGTTCAGATAGGCTCTGCCAGTCTTTGTGTCTAAACAGAGGAAAATAAGTCTCCTCTTCATGTGTCTGTAGCACTTTAGGCATGTATTTTCCTTGGGAAAATAGACTTGTTTTATGTTACAGGCAAATAATTGATTTGCCTGTAATAATTCCCAGATATCATGTTACAATGACACACCAAATGAATGCTGTATTTTAAATCCACAGTTGTGGAAACTGCATTTTCTCAGGTATCAAAACCAGCACAGGTGTTCTGTCACAGATGGAGAACTTGACCACCCTGGTCTGTCTTTATGGGTTGCTCTGACATCACTCAGAGGGGTCTGTGTTAGGCATTGGCAGAGTTGGGACAGGTGGATGCTTGGTGGCACACACCTTGCACACACAGCGTGTGACTCCAGGCAGCTCAGCCAAAGACTCCCTCTGTAAGCATGAGGAGGCCACCAGCTTCTCCTGTGCTCCTGGAACTCCTCTGTCTTGGGAGCACAGGTGTGTCACATGTATCAGGTGAAGGGTGTTACTTAGAAATCAAAGTATATGGGCCATGACTGCAGACCAGGCATATCAGAAGTAGCTTTTAAGCTCCTGCTGCTGGAATTTAGTGTGGTCTCAACAGCCTCCAGATGTTCTGTGTAAATATTCAGGTAATCTTGGTGCTGATGTGGCTTCATTCTCAGCAATCCCTAATGGAGGTGACATAAAGTTATGCAGGGAGGTAACACTCTTTCTTTGTGTGGGTGGAAGTTCTCTGGAATTACAGGGCACATCCTGAAGAAGAGTGGTATTAAATTCCAGCTATTTCATTTATCTGAGTATTGATCTTGTATGTGGGGTTTTCTTTAGGTATCTCTTGGGAGAACAATATTAAATTTGAAAGAACAAATGCCACTATAAAGCAGGGAGTTGTGCAATGACATATTTTTAACTTCAAACCTCATAAATTAAATTCCTAACTAGACTTGGTACCAATATTTAAAATTCTCTTCAGTCCACACAATCAAAGAACCAAGGGGCAACCTCAATTCACAGCACTCTTCAGGAAGATGGAAAACTCCAAAATCAAGCTGAGAGTGTGTTTGAGGAAAAAATCTAGGTACATTGGGTCTGGAGAGAGCTCAATTGAGAGCTTTAGGTGCACATATGTATCTGCAAGGGCTGGAATGAGCAGGGGAAGGTATTTTTATATGTTGCTGAAGATAAATTGGGGGGAAATACGGTGGTTAAACTACAACAGAGAGTACTTTGCTCTAGGCTGTTCGATATTGGAAAGGGGTTACTACTATACAACATCTAGGTCAGTGGAGCAAACTGCCATGGGAGGGTGTGGAGTCAGTCACAGCTCGACTAGATAAGTGACTATTAAAGGTGACCTAGGATGACCCCTTTAGAGGTGGCTTCCATCCCAAATATTTCTGTGATTTTTGTTCTCTTCAGGTTCAACTCTTGTCACACTGACTTGTTCTTTCAGTTTATCAGTTATTACAGCCTTATTGACAAAAAAGCCCTCTGCACTAAGAACAGCATGTAAGATAAAAATATGAGCAATATTGCTTTGCATTTATTGCAGATGTAAAATGCCAAATAATTATTACATAAATTGAATAGTGTGTTTGTATTTAGGAATAATCTCTGGAAATTGGTATTAAAAATAAAAATATCTTATAAATATTTAGGCTATACTTAAAACATTTGGGTTTTTTTTTGTAGAATTATACTTTTTTTTTTTCACAGGAATGTCTCCAAATTTTAAAGATAGGAAATTTATAGAATTTTAGAGAATAATCTCACACAGGAGGTGAGATACAATCTGTGTCCCCATGATCACATGAGCTACATCTCTCCTGCTACAAATGTCTATTGTGGTGCAGGTTCCCAGGGGAGGGTTTAGAGGACCTACAGATCAGTAAGCTGCTGCATGCGTTTGTATGTGTGTGCATACCCTTAAGTAATAGTGTGAGAGTCTTACTCAACAGTGACTGTAGTCAGTGGAATTTTTAATTGAAGACACGTTTTCTTAATGCCAGGTTATGTTTTCTTTCATGACACTACATTGTTCAAAAGCAGGCTCTATTGTTAAGTAATTAAAATTGATGCATGGGCAAAGATTCACTTTCATCCACAGGAGCAACGTGATGTACAGCTAATCACGCCTGGCAGGGAAGAGCTTTTCTCTTTGGTCTCAATCCAGGTTCCATTGACTTTTATGATATTTGGATCAAGTTTTCTAATCATGTTGTTGTGATGATCTGCAAGCCCACTGAGGACTTTGTTGCTTATTGCCAGGACTAGCTGTAATGAAATGGTATGAAAAGCAGTGGAACATAGGTGCCAAAACTTGCATCTTGCAGTTCAAGTTAAGAATTTTTTTTGTCTTGTCAGAATGAAAGAAATGGAGTAGCCCCAGCAAAGTTATTTCTGACTCCTTTTACTTATCCTCTTTTAATCACAATTGAAACTGCTTTAGGGTTGGTGTATTAGTAAGCAATCCTTAGAGAAGTGGTGAGCTTTACCTGTCCTAAGGTCATGCAAAGTTCATCAGGCTCTGCCTGGAGCCTCTTCCTGGGATCTCATTATTCTGCTTGTCTCCCATGAAATAGTCCTGACAGAAAAAATAGCTTATTTTCTTTGAGTGCTTGCTCTTCTATAAGAGTGTAAGTAGTTTATGGTGGTCACAAAGGTTCTAGAACAGTGCAATAATGGTTTGGAACATAACTGACTAAATTTTAATATATCTGTTTTAGCTGCCTGAATCAGAATTGATGGTATTAATCTCTGGAATGCTCAAGTCAGAATTTGAATAATTCTTTGGAGATGTAGAGTTCAGTAGGGATCTGTTTTGTCCTTTATTTCCTACCTTATCACTTTTCTTAACCATTCATTATATCTGAATTTCTGAGTGATCACTGTGGTTTGTTGTGCCTTTTATTCTTCATGAGAAGCCTTTAGCTTGATTTCTTATGTTTCTTAATAGTGGCACTATGTTTTCCTGGTAGAAATATTTCTTTGGGCCTTATGTGTTAACTCTGTTATCCAAAAGCATTTTTAACTCCTGTGCCACCTTTCTTATCTCCTTTCCTAGGGCAGTTTTTCCTTGGTTGAATCTTCTACAGTCAGAGTGGCCTCTCACCATTTTGCTGGTTCTACTAATTTTTAAGTGGGAGCCCTTACATAAAATCAAACCTTGAGGGTTTAAGGGTACAAGTTTTAGTGAAATTGGCACCTTATACCCCTTAGTCTTTTGCTTGCAGCTGCACCAAAGCTCAGCTGAATGCAGCAGAGAAAGCAAAGGTAGTCTAAAAACCTGTTTTGCCATTTCTCTGTTTCCTGGAGCAACCAGGCCTTGAAGATACCATACGTTAATGTGAAACGTCCTCAGAAACCAGGTTAAGCTAATCTCTGCCAGTCTCTTTAAGTCAGCCAGTCTCTTTCTGCCATTTAGTGTTATGGTATCTGTCCTGGCACCTAGCTTTTGGAGCACAGGCATCAAATTTAGTGGAGGATCTGCTCACCTGCACTATCATATGTGTTTCAAAGGTCAGTAATTTTTTTCTTAAAATATATTGCTTTTTAATGAGCTTTCTGGGCATTATTAAAAAGACAATTTAGAGAGGGATTGGTTTAGTACACTATTTGGAGTCCGTACTTTATTCTTTCTTGTCTTGAATATCACAAAAGGATATTCAAGGGGGTACTTTGTCTACATCAACATTCATGATCTCTGAAAATTCAGGATAAAACCTGTGTGTCTGCTCTGAAGAAATGAGTCTTCTGTCTTGTACCACATCATAGTGGTTTCCACATAGTACCACACACAAATTTTTATTTAGTGCTTTACGTTCAGTAGTGTGTCTGGTTAGCTTATTTCTTCAGCTATTACTTTAGTGATGCAGCAAGTTTAACTTGCCATCTTGCCTTTTCTATAACTCTTTATCAGTGCTTCAGATCTCAGACAGTGGACAGGAATTGCAAGGGACTGCACAGGTTAAAGATGACCCTCTGCCCATGGGTCATCATTGCTTACAGGCTGGAGATTACTACCCCACCACCCTACCTTGTCAGAAGAGCTGTAGAAGTGCTCTGCTTCTTACTCCAGACAAAGCCATCTGGGTTGGCTTTGGTTGAAGGTCAGTGGAGGGCTCACACTGAATGAGGTAGAAATGTGAGCCTTCAGCCAGCATGGAACAAGTAGGGACAGAAGGACCTTCAGCTTCTATAGCTAGAGGAAGACGAGCTGTCACAGCCCTTAGCCAACAACATTTTCCTTTAAATGAGATGTGCCGGGATAGCTTGGATAGCTACAAGCTTTTATATCATGTTTTCCAACATGATGCTAAGGAGAAATTCTTGAAACTCTTACAGAAAAGTGTACCAAAACCTGTCTTGTAACTGTCCTTGCAGGAGCTTTCCACTGGCCTCCAAAACCTAGCCTTTTATCTGAGGTTATTCTCCAGGCTGTTGATTACATTTTTCAGAGCTGCAGTGTGCTCGGTGATGATTGCGTCAGGACTATCAGTTGTTATTTCCAGGTCCTCAATTTTCTTTGCAACCTCCTGCTGTTTTAATCCCAAACCTTCAAGCTTCCTGTCTATGGAAACCATAGTAGCCTGGAGTAAGTCCAGCCTTCCAGAAATAGGTACTGTATGTTTTATAAAAAATTAGATAATACTGGGTGACCAACGACTGCAGTTGTAGACATTGTCTAACCAAAGGCAGGTAAGCAAGTAAGCCCTTTTAACAGGCTGAAAACCATGTATGAGCATGCTGCCAGATCGTTTGCTGGTCCTAATTTCTTCAAAGGCATGTGAAAGTCACTTATGAGAATCACAGACAAGAGTCTTAAAATGTTAAATCGCTTAAATAATGGTGACCAGTAGGTCATACCATATAGCACACCTGGAAAATAACTTTTCACATAGCTCTTGAAAGCTATCTAATAAAATTATTTTTAAAATACATCCTAAATCAGTTTTCATCGTCTTGGTGAATTTGGTTGTTTTCTTGAACTGCCCACACAGTATCAGACACTTGGTTTGGCATAATTTTCCCCCCATGTCTCAGTACATCATTGTCCTCCCTTCTCCATCCTGGGAGAAGGCGGTGCCTGCAGCAGGCAGCAGCACCAAGCCCAGTGTCTGCTTCCCCCTTCCCGTGGCTCTGGGGAAGGGTGCTTGGCCCGAGCTCAGCCTCACTGATGTGGGCAGGGCCAGCTGGGTGAGCCTTCCACAGAAGGGGGGTGGAGCAGGAGCTGGGGTCAGTCATGGGAGCGCTGGAAACTTCTGCTTGTGGAAATAACATAACCTTTCTGATAAGGGCGCGTGTGGTCAGACATTTTATCTCTGCATTTCTGCAAAAGTGCATGAGAAGGTAAGATTCCCAGTAAGGGCAGAAGCCAGTATTGAAGCCTTTACAAAGGACTTCTTACTCCAGTCAAATGAAGAACATGCCTGTTTTAAAGATCATTGTTGTCTCTGCTGTCTTGGCCCAAGGTGTAAAGAGGCATGGTCCTTGACTTGATCTCTAACACGCACAAAAGCTCTCACTGTGGATACACTTAGAACAAACCTTCACTTTTACTGAAACACTTTTAGTGTGTTGGGTGAGGGAAGATGGACCTCAGGAAAAAGCTGTGCCAGCAAATAACATAATTTTGCTGGTACGATTGAAGTGCTGGGAACACTGTCAGTACAGTGTGCTCAGACAGCTGCACCAGCAGAGCTATCCTATTCTGGATACAGCCTTGTCTTCTGTTCCAGTTTGTCATGCATGATTTATCTTTCTGTCACCTCTTCAGAACCCTAGGCACCTCTCGGCATAAAAAGAAATTAAAACACAATACAGATGAGTCTGCTCTGTATTGGAGTCTTGACCTTTAATATATCAGGTTTTCATATTGCAGCTTTTCCAGCAAATAGGCTGTCCTACAAGAACAGAGGTGCTTTAGTGATCTGCAGAGGTCCTACCTTCGCCATACTTCAGTTTTATTTGCTTTCACCTACCAGCTCTCAAGCTGCCTGAAATGCCTGAGAAGAGATAAGGTTTTCAGATTGCCTGTGAGGTTATAAGCATGAACTCCAGCAGTCCAGCAAAGCAAAAAATTATCATTAAAAATCAGAGAAAACAGCCTGGCAACCTGAGTATTAGAAGGATTGCTTAATGTTTCATCCTGTTTTACCAGTTTAATTTTTATCAGCCTTTGGGGTTTATGTTTTCCCCTTGGTGCTCTCATTACATTTTCCTTCCCTTATTAAAGAAAGTGTTTGCATCTTCCTCTGTGTCTGCATTCCTCTCGAGCAGACTGGTGCATTTCTCCAATAGCAGCTTTGCTGTCAGACCCCTTAGATCAATAAACCATCATAGTTAGTTGTTGAGTATACCAGATCTGAATTTTAAAGATTCACAGTCACACTTAAAATACCTGATGTAAATTTAAAGAGGCATCCGAAGAATTTCTGTACATTGCAGTCATAAAGCTTTGCCAGTAACCTTTTGACCAGATCGCTGTTTGATCGGGTTTTGGTCTCATGTTTTTCTCTGCAACTATTCATGGTGTTGGTGCTCGGTTTTTTTTCTCCAAGAGACAGACAACTCTGTCTTTAGAGAAACAAAACAACTGTGTCAACAGATGGGAGAGAAAATACTGTGTCTGAAATAGTGCTAGGAATAAACCATGTTAAAAATAGGTAGTCTTGCCACAACTGTTTCTTTGGCCAATGTGGAAATCCTTCTTTCCCATACTTGCATGTTATCAAAACTATACTAAAATCCTACTAGAAAAGCTGCCAAATAAACCTACAAAAACATTGCTACAACAATAACTACCCTTTTCCTGCCTAATTTTAACAGTCATGCTAGTAAAAGAGAAAGACTAAGGAAGTTGTGCTACCATGGGAGAGATCTGAACAGTGCCAGGGACTGACCCCTGGCCAGCAGCAACTAAAACACAGCTCTTTCACTTGTGGCTATAGATTTTATTGATGTGACCTTCCTCTCCCCTCCCAACACTACTAGCACAACACCAGAGGTTTGTCAGAATTTTGCCCTTTCTTAGAAGTGTTTCTGCATTCCTAGGCTTGGAGAAAAATAATTTTCCCGTCCCACAAAATATCTGGGGAAAACCCAGAGCAGTTCTGCTAACAAGTTGGGGTTTTTTAATAAGAAAACTCTTTTCCTCTCCAAAACTGGAAAGCAAACTGAACTACCCTTAGCTGTGACTATTACCAGCAGAATTACAGCTGCAGTTTAGACTTTGCATTTCTGCTTTCCATCTGTTGTCTCACTTATTTTTGCTTATTTTATTTTAAGTTTGTCTCCTTGCTTTCAATTGCCTCTTCTGCGTCTCAATTTATCCAATTTTTGGGGCTGACCAGCCAGTTCAGCATTATCACTGTCCTAATAGCTGTAAAGAGGGCAGAGAAGCCCTTCACTGAATGAGTTTTTTTCCATAATGCCTCAGTGTTTTCTTTGGTCCATTTTTGTTTGTGCTTGGTGCTCCATGTTGTGTCATCTGGGAAGAGAGAAGATGTTTGCCTAATGTGCATTTTTCTGGACTTGTTTAATTTCTGAAAACATTTATGCAGTTGGCAGCACCTTTGGGGCAGGGACAGATTGCAATCTCAAACACAGAACAAGTCAGTGCATTGACAGCAGCTGGAGGAGCGGAAGAACAGGTAGAGCCTGGCCCTCAGCGCTCCCTTCCCCACATTCCTCACAGCTTTTTTCTACGGGGACTAGCTTGGGAGCTTGGCAGAAAGCAGCCTCAGGCAGCAGAGCATAATTTAGGGCAGCCCCATGGTATTTGTAATTGATTCTGATATCTGCAAAGGTAGATAAGGCTCCTTCATCTGGGGAGAAGGGCAGAGGCAGGCAAATGGTGCAGCCTGCTGCTGGGCATAAATTCCCCATGACTGGTTCCAGCCCTTTGCAACAGGCTTTTCCTTTCCCACTTGTCTGCAGTCGAGGAATGCTCCTGGGGATCTGTGCTTGGCTGGAAGTTGTCTCTGTTAGATTAATGTTGCTTGCAAAGACAGAAGGAAATTTAAAGGAAAAGAATGGGTTTCAGATGATGTTAGAGGCTGCCCTGTTACTTCAGTCCATCAAGGGAAGAGCCACATTCCTTAGCAAAGTAGTGTGTTTTTTATCCCCACTACTGCCACATGAGGAAAATGTAAATGAATAGTCAAAAGGCCCATTATTTTTCACTATTCTTCCAGTAGATAAGAAAAGCTCTCAATTCACTCTGTGCAAAGGCTCAGTGAGGCTCATCAGCAATATCAGAATATCCCATGGTAGCTTCTTACCTTGTTTTTTTGTGTTGGCTCCTGCCTCTGTGGTCCCTGCAATCCATGAGTAGTATGTATATGTCTGTATATATATGTCCACTCCAAGTATATGTCCCATGGCCTTTTTAAAATTTGTTTTTACTTAACCAGGCTATGGATGAGTTAAGCAGACTAGTACTTTACATGGATTAGTGACAGTTTGATTAACAGCTGAATTCTACCTTCTTCCAACCTGATGAGCTCCAAAGGAAATCAAGGGAAGTTTTGTGCAACATCCTCACTCTGTGAAAAAATAATATTCAAAAAGATGCACACTACCTATTCACTTTTGACTTGAGTACATGCTTTGCTTTGCTGAATTGACTTTACTGATTAGAGATGGAATTAAACATATGCTTAAATGACTTGTTTAGCTGTGAATGAGGTTGTGTAATTTCTCCTCCAGAGCTTTCTTCCCAAATCAGTGATAGTAGGCTCAGGCCACAGTGACAGAGAGGTGATGCAGTTGTAATGGGCAGGATCAGCCAATTAAGACTTATGCCTTTTGTATTGTAAAATGACATTTTGCTTCTTCATTGCTGCCAGTTTCAAATTATGGTTGTGAATTGTGGTAAAGTGAATATGGTTTTATGGGGCAAGTATAGCAAAATATTTTGCTTCAACTGTAGAAGTACATAGCTAAGAGCTCTTGTGTGGCTGTGTCCAAGCTAACTGCTGTTACACTGCCTTGATTTTCAGGTTCTTTCATTCTTGTGTTGGACACAAAAATCATTAGAAAACATTCACTGGCAGAATTTAATAGCATATATTTAGAACATGAAATAAAGAAGCCAGACATTGGTGGTGCACCATAATCTTTTAGTAATTTGTTTAACTTCACTTCTCCACGCATGCAAGAGAATAAAATAGAAGTTATTAAAATAAAATTGATTAAAAAAAAATAAAAACCTTCACATTTGTGATTATGTAGGGTTTTTTCCTTTAAAACGCCACCTATTTTTCTTTTTCTTAGAGTCAGTGGTGATCGGAAAACGTGAAAAATTGCAAACAAAACTAAGGAGAAGTTCAAGTTAGCTGTGGAGCCAAAAGTGTGATTCAGTAGCTGAAAATATCCCTGCGCTTCATGCATCAAACTCAAACACCGTGCTTTGGCAACGCCCCCTGGATTAGAAGCGGAGTTTGAGGTCATTCCTCCTCCAGCCTGCCATGTATGGATAGGGCCCACGCTCATGACAAATTACTGGCTTACTGAGCACACCCCAAGAGTGGTGCAGAGGGATCTTGCCTCACTGAGGAGGACCAAAGACTTCACTGCTGCCTTTCTCTTGGTAGTCCTAAGACCTGGAGGACCAGAGTGGAGGGACTGGGAGAGAGGACACTTTAAAAAGTCCCTTTCTAGATGTGGCAATAACAAGGGATAGTGAGGTAGTTTCCTTGTAAAGAGATCCCATGATGTCCAGCAGAAGTGCTATAGAAGTGTGTGCTCAGAGATGGTCTGGTGGCCGGGTCAGATTTTCAAGACAAATGATCAGCTGCCAGTGATGGTGTTACGCTGGGGCTGCCAACCTGAAACAGCAGTTATGTAATCCTGTGCTGTACAAGTTGTCTCTGCAACTGTCCAAGACTGATCCCAGCTTATCTGGTCTAAATTCAGACTGCCTTGAGTGCAGTCTATACTTTTAACACCAGACTCATTGAGCTCTTAGTTTTATTTTATAGGGAACCTTGGCTTAGATTTTGCAGGTAACAAAACTCTGTAAACAGACCCTAGGTCCTTAGATTGTTTTCCCTGCTGACAAAACTATTGCTCACAGACATCCCACGTCCCTCCTGATATCCTGCATGTCTGACCAGTTGCCAGCTTCTCAGAGACAAGTTAGCTTTCACCTATTGCTGAGATTGTCCAGCACTATGGCCATTACTCTGCCATGGGCTTGATGTTGCAATGGTCTTTCCATGGAGATGGTTTTGACAGCTCAGGTGATTGCCATGGTCTAGGGATACCTGCTATGTTGCAGCCTACCTGCTTAGTGGCCTTAGTGACCACTTAGTGCCTCTGCCTCAGTTTTTTCATTGTGCACCTGGCTACATTGGTTTCCCCAAAGTTTTCCCAAACCCATTGGGTTTTTTTGGGTGTCATAGCAGGGTAGTCATTAAAAGAGAGAATGGAAGCCAAGGCCACTCAGTGTGGGAGGTTCCTCATGCTGATTTTGCCAGAGTCTGTTTTGCCAAAGAGCGTGTTTGGATCCCATGGAGCGGGAGCTTTACCTAGAATCCTATCTTGGGCTTGGCTGAGACCTGATGTTTTCATTTTCCCGGCCTACTCTCGGAGGATCGCCAGATGTACTCCCATCTTCCTGCCAGCTGCCTGCACAAACAGCCCTCTTGGCAGCAGCAGGCTGGGCAAATGGGTTGAGCAATGTGCGTTTGAGGACACCGTGTCAATTGTCAGCTTGACCATTGTCTAAAAGCATCAAGCCTGGTTGGTGAGGGTGCTCGTCTCAGCTGGCAGTGTCTAAACTGTTATTTGCTGTGAGGTTATGGACCTATACTTAGGGGGATGTGCTCTTGCTAATTTAGCTCCTGGCTGAAGTGAAAAAAAGTAACCCAAAATCATAGTTTCAGTGGTGGCAGCAAAATAAGCTTCTGTGCAGATTGGGCTCTGAAGACAGAGGAGATAACATAGGGAGGCTCCCAAGAAGAAGTTAGGTTCTTGGTTTTAATAAAGTGAATTACCTATGTGTAAAGTAAACAAAGTTCATAGATGTTCCATTTAGTTAAATTTTGTTTGAATTGCAGAGCCTGAGAGACAAAAAAAACAGCTCCACTAAGATACATGCAATAGTAAATATGTCTATTCTTTATTTATATAATTTGTATAAATATGCATATATGGATATATACATATAATTATGTGGATAAACACATACGTATGCATATAAATTTATGCATGTACAAATTTGAACTAACTGAAATTTTACATGGATTTCTTGGTGCTCTTTGCATTGAGATCTGCAACATGGTGTTAGCAGGATACCAAAATGAAGAAAAGCTGTCTACAAAACAAATTTAAATGGACTATCATACTCCTACTGAGAAAATTGTGGAAAACAAAAGAAGCATATATTCTGAAAAATAAATCAGGCTTCAAATCTCTTCCTGTTTTAATAATGAAGACAAAAATGTTTACAGCATAGAGACATTTGAATCAAAAAATAAATTATATGCCTTTTACTTTGGAAGTAGCTCAAGATTTGAGCCATTAATTTTATCAAACTGGTTGTAGAAAACCATATTTCTGCTGTATCAGGAGCTGACAGAATGACCTGGAACTAAGAGGGCAAAGGTAGAGTTGCTTTAAGTATTTTAATTCATCTATTCAAAGATGATTTGTGGGAACACATTAAGAACACCAGTAAACTAATGGGAGTAATTTTCTTCCACTTTTTCCAAATTCAATTGCATATGGTATGATTGCATTTGATCAGGGCATGAACATCATTTCACAGATGATTGTCTTCTGGCATTGATCATACGAAGTCAATTTAAAGTATGACATTGCTTTTACCTTCCTCATGTCAGGAGACTTTTTTGCTTCTAGTCTTAGCTGGGGTAGCTATCAAATTGTGTGTATAATAAATCGTTTTGTTTAGAGAGCGATAACTATAAAATATTGCTCATTTGGAGCAAAAGTGCTGCGATTGAGATTGATGCCTGGAACTTAATGCATCATAGCTGCAATCAAACAGATTTTAGACTTCTTATTTCTCCCATTACAGATGATAATTCACAGAGTCCTATGGACCTTCTGTGTTTGAAAAGGAGAAAAGGATCAAAAAGAAAAATGAGAAAATGAAAAAAATTAAAATATTAAAAAATCCACTCTGGCTTCACCCTCTCTGCATATTACAGTACAGAAGTTTTTATGGTCAATTCATTGCATTAAGTCAGAAAATATCTATAAATAGAGAACTCATGCAAGATGGTTTAGAGTGGGAGATTTACATATAGCCCCACTGTTTTGAGTTACCAGATGTGAATTCAAGTGTTTTGTTGATGCACTGCAGAAGTGTGCACATTTTTCTACCTGTATTGCCTGGCTCTTTTTTAGTACAAATTATTCTGTATAATCCTGGAGCCTGGCTGCAACTTCATGGCACCTTACAGACCTGGTCAATGTGAGGCTTTAGGTAAATTCCCAAACCATGGTAGGTTACAGTCTGTGCTGGAATGCTGTCTTTTGCAATACAGTCAAGGAGTGACACAGGCATGGCTTTATTTGCCCTTTGTACACTTGAAGCAATATCCCCTGTTTACTGTACTATTTCAGAATCTTTGAATAATTAACAGTAAAATATTATCCAGTTGCTTTCCAAAAATGTTAGTTTCTGATTAAAATACACATGAGATTTCTGACTTTTTTTGCTTTGGAAGGTGCACAGGAATCTATATCCTTGTATACCCCCCTACCCTCAACAGACCTTACTGTGTCAGTTTAACAAATACATAGGAAGTAACATAAAGCAAAGATTCTGTTGTTGATACATGGTATTGATTCATTCTTATGGTCAGATGATGCAGATGTCTCTGTTACATTTTTGTTTCACCACTGAAGGTGTAGTTTTACAACTAGAAAATGATTACAGAGATTGCCAAGGCTGCTAGCAGTCTTTCAAAAGCAGATGGTGTAAGAGTCATTATCAGAGCACTTCGGCCTGTGTTTCCAGGTCCCATGTAAAAGGCTATTCCCAGAGCGTTTGAGAGGCAAAGTTCAAATTGGAAAAGCTCTTCCAAACAGTGAGACATGCTGTGATTTTCATACTCTCATTTCCCTTCTGATGAGCTTGTCTATTCATAGTCCCAGCAGCTGGCAAACAACTGCAGGAGATTAAGAGAGTCATGACCAGGTATGACCAAATAGAATCACAGAATCATTTAGGTTGGAAGTCCAGCTGTTAACCCAGCACTGCCAAGTTCATGACTAAGCCTCATCCCCAAGTGCCACATCTGCATGCCTTTTAAATACCTCCAGGGATGGTGACTCAACCACTGCCCTGGGCAGCCTGTTCCAAGGCTTTACAACTCTTTCCACAAAGAAGTTTTTTCCTAATATCCAATCTAAACCTCCTCTGATGCAACTTGAGGTCATTTCCTTTTGTCCAATCATTTGTTAGTCGTAAAAAGAGACCTATCAATTTATAAACACTAGAAAATGCTCAGCAGTGGTGCTTGCATTGCTGTCTGTCTTTGGTGGGCAGGCATTGGAGACACATTAATTTTCTTCTGAAGCAAAAGAACAAAGGATCACTCAAATTTTTATTAATGCAGTGATAAAAACAAATTAAAAGTTCCTGGTTTTACTATCCAAACAATAATTCTGGGAACTTTAATTAGGCAGCAAAGTCCTGTTTGGTGACACATGTGTTGTCTGGGCTTGATAGAGACAGAAACAGAAAGCAGGTTTGCTGTTCCTTCAGACCATGTCATGCTTGCTAGAGCCAGTGCTGCTGAGAGATGCTAGGTTAGTAAGGAGATGCACTTCTACTGGCAGGACAAAACCCTGCTGTCCTTAACCAGATCTGGGTTTGGATAATATTTTGCCTCCTTGTAAGTAATGATTAAGTTTCTTAAATACTCGGAAACTGATCCAGCCTGCATTGAATGCATCAGATGCTAGAGTATTCTTTGAGGAACCATGCTGAAGACAGTGAGATAACCACAGCAAGAGGAAAGACATTGGATCCCATCAGTTTTGAGCTAAAATAAGTTAAGGCAAAATGGAATATAGTGTGCCTTATGGATTTCAATTTAAACCCTCTCTATGAAGTCAGAGCAGCAGGAGTGTAGTTTTGTTCCATAAATGACATCGCTTATGGCTTTATTCTCTTTTCGTGGAAGTCTTTTCTTCTGCCAGGGTGCCATAGAGAGGATTGAGTGTAAATGAGATTAAAACCCCTTGTCTTTAGGTTGCAGATAGGATAAACAAGTTCATGATGCATATTAATTAAAAATAACTTTGTGCAAGTGTAGCTAGCATCACTAAAAACAGTTCAGCCTGTGGAAGTAGAGGGGGATCTGCTTTAGGGCTGGAAGGTGTCCATGCCACACCAGGGGGAGGATGCTACAGTCCAGAGTACCCCATGGTCCTTCTGAAGGATGAGAGAATAAGGACTTGTGACTTCTTTATTGCTTTGCTTTGCTTTTTTGGCTGGGACATGTTTCAGGTCAGTTGTAAGAGTAGCGATTGTAATGCTGGCCCTGCTAAATACAGTGTTTTGCCCTTGAGTAGAGCTGTGCCAAGGTTTCACCAGCAGATTAAAACCATATTGGGCCGTGTCTGTTCAAAGGTTCAGAAGTGATTCCTGGCTTTACACCCAGACAATTTCCTAGAAAGCTGTAGATTGGTGTGATAAAGCGCCAGGGGCTGCAGCCAGAGCATGTGTTATTTCATATACTCAGATGCCTGTATAGACTGCTGTTGACATTGCTGGTCAATAACACATTATCATTGCTATTTGTTTTTGTTGCTGGTAGCAAACATTGCAGGGAAAAACAGCAGAAGTGTATCTGTTTTGCTTCCAGCCAGTTCAGGCCTGCTTTACCTTTCAGCTTTTGGCACCCTGTTTCCACTGGCTCACATCTGTGCTCTGGTAGCTGTGGAACACCCTGTGTTGCCCACCCCACAGAGGACAGGCTTTCCCTGCTGGAAGCAGAAGGAAGTTTGCTTTGGCTTCAGGGTATGGTATGGTCAGGCCACAGGCACAAACCTGCAAGTTAGGTGTGATAAGTTTGAGATTTTCCTCTCCAAGTCCTTTGACATGCTCCTCTACCATGACTTGTGTAAGCCCTTGAGGAGCACATACCTTCTTCTGATCACCTGAGATGGTAGCCAGCCAGGGCCCAGTGACACAGCCAGGGAAAAAGAGCAGGAGAAGGGGTGACATGAGCTGCACTTCTTGCTGGAACCCTGTGCAACCCTGTAGTGCTGCCCTGTGCAGGAGCACATCCACCTGGGATGCTCACACTTGTTGTGACCCATCACATCACCTGGGATCTCACATGAGGGTATTCAGGGATGCAGGGAAGCCTGAAAAAAAGTGCCCTGAGCAAAATGCATGTGATTGTCTGTATATTCACAGGAAGTGCTTTCTTTTTGGTCTTTCCCAGAGTGCCATCATATGTAAGGAGAAATGTAAGGATTATGACTGTTTTTCATAGTGTATACTAATAACTTACTTTCTAGAACATACTAGCATCATATGGAAAAGGGAATTCCTAGAGGTGACCTCACTTTTCTAGCACAGTGCTAAATAGGAAAGAAGCAGGATGAAAGGCAGTCACGTTGCTCTGGTTCAAGAACAGGAAAGTATTTGCATTTAATTAAAAATTATGTTCTCTTAAGTTAGGATTTGGGCATGATGTTTTCAAAATTAGACAGAAATTTGGCAGAACACTTGGATTGACAAGGCCTAAATGTAAAGGTGCTCCAAAGACACTTCATGCTTTGTGTTATATACCCTGCTTTTTGTATATATTATGTTTGAAAAGACGTCATTTTATGCAGCTACTGGCCCTGTATGTCTGTTGTTTTCACTTTGCCATGCATTAGTTGATGTGTATTCTAGCCCACAGCAAGCTGGAAGCCACAGGAGAGCTGCTGATTTCTGGTGCCACATTGCTCTGAAGGTAGCAAGAAGGACTGTGACAATCTCTGAGGTTCTTACATGTACTGATGTAGCCAACACCACAATGTCAGCTAGTTACAAAATCAAACAGCAAGCTGAATTGACCACAGTCGTTAAAAATCTTTAACATTTGTTTTCCAAATAGGTGGAGGAGAGAGTCAACAGCCATATTTGCTGGAGTAGTGAACCAAATTGCTTTGACTGGAACCATTACTCACTTGCACCTTTGATGGCAGCAGCCAGGTAGGAGAGCGAAGGAAGGGTGGTTTTGTGTGAGCTGAGGGAACGGGTCTGAGAGCACAGTTTTTCCTTCTCAAAGGGCTTCATGTGGAAGTCACTCACACTTAAATCCTGATTACGTATTCTTTTGTTACAGCTGAAGTCAGCTTTTGCTGAAATTAGAGACATTTCTCTTTTGGGGCAGGTTTTTGTGAATTTGGAAGTGATGTCTTTGCTTTGTCCACATATTTGGTTTTCTGTTTTCCCTTCTCTTACTCAATTCTTGTATCAAGTATCCAGAGACTCTACTTCTTGAACTAAACAAGAAGAAAAGTATGCTTGTGGAATACAAGATATGGGGGGGGGGGGGGGGGGTGAGGATTTTATATCTGACATATCTGGGGATTTTTATTTACTTTGTCCTAAAATAAAAGTTGGTGATTTCTGCTTGTCAATCTTGCCATTTCAAGTGCACAGTACTTTTCAAGGTTTAATTTTTCCTCTGGATCTTGAACACTTGGGCATGAAGAAACTGCATTTATGAAAGTGCTGATGTTGTTGTATGCAATAACACCCAACATAGCTTAGAGTTGGTGGATCCCCAGCAGAGGTCTTACTGTGACATCAGATAGTTCAGAAGACAATTTATCTTGTCAAGAAAAGGTCAATTTTCAGCTACTGATTGCAATGCCATGTTTATTTGGGTTGGTAGTTCCAAGTCGGTCAGTTTTCATGTTCACAGTCTCAAAAACTGTGCCTGTGTACACACAGTTACTTTTGTTACTTTTGTTGCTATAGGAGACCTGAAGCACCGAGAAGCTCCTCCTCTCTCATCTTCTTTGGTCAAAGAATTGTTAGCCCTTAGAATTTAATAAATTTAATAAGACATGCTTGAGAGAGTGAAAGGTTAAGGAAAGTTTGATCTCTCCCATTGATCTTTTTTTTTCCTTTTTTTCTGTTTTTTTTTGAATTATCCAATATTTATTTTCAGCCATAGAACCTAGGTGTCTAAGGAAGACCCTGGAGGTTCTCATGTGATATCATGAGCACAGGAGAAGGTGTTCAAAGAAAGCACAAAACATATTTTGAGATAACCCCGCCTGATTTTTCAGAATTATGTAAATAATGTTGGACCTATATTCCATTCTATATATGAACTCAGTGAAAGAAGGGATTAAATTGAGAAAGGCAATCCCTTGAACCTTTGCTCAGCACTGGAACTGATCCCAAATATTCTGCATCCAGGATGGTGCTATATGGGATATCTGTTCTTATGGGTCCCTCTCAAGCTCCCTGCAATGGGAGTTGTGGGTATCTGCCTTGCTCTCTTTCCCCTCTGCAGTCTCTGAGAGCAACCGAGATGTTTCTGCACAGCCTGGGATCAAAGCTGGGTGGGCGAGAGGGTGTGAGCTGATGGCTGTCAGCAGGGCTGTTACCCCTGCCAGAGGTCCTGTGGAATTTCTGTTTAAAGTTCAGCAGGAAAATAAGCTGTCCTCATGCACCCCTGAGCTCTGTTGCCAGTTTGGAAAGCATTAACAGCGTGTGAAATTTATAAGGAGGAGTAATGGAACACTGCTGCAGTATGGAAACCTGGCCATGTCCTGACTCACCAGGCAGGATTTAAGTGGAAAATTGAGAACTTTGGTACACAAGGGGTATGGTGGCTGTCCTCTGAAATGGGATTTTATCATACATTTTTCAGGTTTTGTTAGCGTGTAACTTAATGGCACTTGTGTGCATTGGGCCCTCATTGCTGTGGCTCTTGTACACTGGGAGCTCTCCCCCATAATGCGTCAGCCAAGTAATAGCACACTTCACTTTTTGTTTAGAACAATTGAATTTTGGAATAGATGCTCTCAATTAACATAGCTCAAACCAGTGTTATTGTAACTATGATGATATGTGCCACTACCTCCTGTGCTAAGGATATTAAGGCAAGCACTTAATACTGGTAGGGTGGGAAATATGCTGTGTGAGCTAATAAAAGGCTCCCATTAAGAAATGGAACACACAGGTGAGTTTACAGGTGAAAGCTTGCATGAAGTCTGATTCCACCACTAGGCACGGGGTGGTAGGGAGGCACATTTTCTCCAAGGACCAGAGCATGCAATGCTGCCAAACCAGCAGTGCCAGGCATCCTTCAGGCAATGTTTCCTGCAGCTGAGCAAGATTGCAAGCTGTGGTATGGAGGACTAGCTGCTTCATTTTGGCTGAGAATCCTTTGAAGATACTGGTCCTGATTCTCTACTGCCTGAAACCTTTTGCTATTTATACCTGGGTAAAGTGAATGCCGAGCGAGCATAAAATACCACTACGCTAGTGCTAAAGGAGCTGTTATCCACTTTGCCCAAATATAAATGACTATGCAAAGGGTGAAGCAAGTTCAAGGTCTCTCTTTTTGTTGTGACATTGCCCCTGGATCCTGCTGCTCATTCCCGACAGTGTGAATAGAAGGAGGCTGAATCTTCCTGTAGGTTTGAGCTTAAGATGTGCAAACTCGGGGAAGTGAGAGCACTTGCTTCTGGTCCCGCTTGTAGCCAGAGGGAGGCAAAACACGTTTCTTCTTTCACGGAGGGGGCCGAGCGGGGTGGCTGGACAGCAAATCCATTCGGCAGCTCCCTGACAGCCTGTGCCGGGAGGGGGATGAGGTCCAGAGGAGGTAGAAGTGGGCTCTGCGCTCTCCAGCCTCGCAGCTCCGGGCACGGAAGGCCGGGCGGGGGCGGGCGGGATGTGGAAGGAAAAGCCCGAGCGCAGCTGCCGCTGCCAGCGCTCGTCCCCTCGGGCAGCTGCGGCACCCTTCTGTTCGCCTTCTGCTTATTTCAGAGCCTCCCCACCCCCAAAAAACCGAAACCAACGCCCAGAGCCGTAAAAATCAGCGCTTGTTTAATGAAATCTAACAACTTCATTTCCCCCCCACACACAGTGTGCGCGGCCCGTGCAGCCGCAGCGCATCCCGCCTATTGGAAGGGCACGGTCCTTGAAATGCTCTGGCACCGCCAGCTGCTGCTCTCCAACTGCAGCGGAGACAGATAAGGATATCGTGGAGGAGAAATTTGGCGTATTATAAAACCGAATCCTTAAAAAACCTGCGTACTTTTGGCAGGATTTCATGTCTTGTAAATAGAACCCATATATATTCATGCGTATTTTAAGCAGAATATAGTGTACTGCAATTTCTGCCATCCAAGCAGATATCTTGGTAGAGGAATTTTAAAAACGGAGCTTTTTTGTTGTTTTTGTTTGGTTTTTTGGTTTTTTGTTTTTTCCCTGTAGCCAGTTAAATACCAAGGCCAGCATTCCGTGTCAGGCATCCTGGCCCAGGGGCTCCCAGGTGTCCACATACCTGCCAAAGGCAATGCAGGAGTTCAGGAGATGACCCTGCACAGGGTGAGGGCATCAGTGGCTGGCTCTCCCTCAGCTGAGATGTGTGGGGATGGTGTGCTGCAATGGACACTGCTGTGAGAAAGGTACTTTTAAAAAGCAAGACATGCAAATGGTCTTGAAATACAGGCAGCTGGAAGGATTCTTTAGAAATAAACCCAGATAAACCTCTATGTGTTTAATTTCTTTATAATGCTGCAAGTACCCTACTTTTTGCTGGGGACAGGGGGTCATACCAGCATGAAGACTTGAACCACTGAATCCCCCACTTGATGACATTCGTTTTATTTAACTTCCAAGACATGTATATACTTATTTGCATCTATATTTCCCTCTGTCTAAAAATATCTTAAGATAGATTTGAGGCTTACAGCTTCAATTACGGCATGGAGGGAAACATTGCTATTTTAAATCTGCCAATGGCATATATGTAGAACTATTGTTACATACCATGCCATAGTAACCCTAAATAATTTCGAAATATAAGCAGGGCACTATACTACAATGTCTGTCTTTAAAAGTAATCCTATGAACCTTGCTGTGTTCTAGACAAAATTTGAAGAATTTACATTTTTGAAAAATTACACTCCAGCGCCCCATGCAAATCAGTGTGAATGGAGTCTCTTGCTCACTGACACTTCACTGAAAAGTTCTGAGACTGCAAAGTTTCAGCCAGTTGGGAAGCTCAGATCCACATTAGCAGTTACCTCCAGATGGCTGCACTTTCATCTGGTACTAAGCCTTCTAGCATCTCAGCGTTTGCATGTTTGGGATGGTGATGTGTACTGTTCCACTTGTTTTTGCCAGAAAATGTACAGGGCATTGTATGTTAAGTTTTGACACATGGTGTAGCTCAAAGAAGAGGTGAGAAAGAGAGTGTGGGGAGAGAGAAGGGACAAGGAAAAGAGGAGGACAGGAAAAGAAAGGAATAAGAAAATGTAGCAAGGGAAGTTTTTGTCAGTGTAATGAATTCAGCCTGACTGGCAAATAGAATCTGACTGCAAGTTGTGAATTTCATTGAATTTGATCCAAGAAAGACACAGCTGAGCAATCTGCAGGAAGCAATCTTTTCCTAGAAGTATGCAGCTCCAAACTGTACAAATTCTTCCACTGGTCGTAAAATGTCTGTCTGCCACTGAACCTGTGCAATCAGATACTTTTGAAGAGAAAGTGTTGTACTGAAAGAGTCAACTGAAGAATAACAAAAATATCACTAAATGTAGAGTTTTGAAAGAAAAAAAACCTATATAATTTGAAGTTGGCCAATGAAGCCTTAGTGATAAGGACAGTTAATCATTCTGGTGCAGCTGCTTCCTGACATTTCTGCAAAATGTTGTGGAAAAATTAATGAAGGTTTGTTCAGTAATGGTTTCAAGCTTGGCTAGTGGAAAATATGACAGTATTTCCATCGTCAATTAAGAGCAAGCAAGGCCCTTTTTTTCCGTAGGGGAAGTGGTATGCAGTTTGTAGTGCACAGGAAACTGTAGACTTGAGAGCAGCTGTGTGATAGTAACAGGTATGCAGAGAATATGGAGAAGGGCCCAGGCCCTCTTCTCTTATCACATGTGCTTCAGTGTAGTACAAGCAGCTCTGTTATATACTGGAAATGCGGGCTGCTTACGCTATCTACCATGTGGGGGTATTCCTTCGAGTGTCTGGCTCTGAAAATAAATGCCCTTCTTGTCACTTCAGTAACAAAGCCTGCATTAATAAGGCCTTCATTGCAGTTTTATTGCTGTGACGTCAGAAGAGATGAGTTCTTTCAGGTGGAGAGAGACAGAATTTTTTTTGCCTATCTGAAATTCTAGTTACTTACAATTCTCCCTCGGGGTGTCTGCTTGTCGTAGCCGTGCAGCATGCCCTGGTGAGCACATCTGGTTGCTGCTGTGCTGCCTGGGTGCAGAGCAGCAGTGGGGCTAGAGGGGAGCTCGCTGGCCTTGTGTGCAGTAGGGGCATGGGCTGTGTGTGCCAACTCGGTGTCGTGTCTGTGTGTGTCTGTGTGTGTGTGTGTGTGTGTGTGTGTGGTGTTGCAGATAGCCAAGGAAGCATGGCCAGCGGGTGCATTCTTGTTGCAGATCAGCATAGCTGAAGGTCACCGTAGCAGCTGAGCAGTGGCCTTTGTCCACTCCTTCACCCTGCAGCCCCTGGCAGGCAGCCAGCTGCCTAAAGCCTCCTCCAATGGCACCTTGGGGCTGTGGCTTCTGCCAAAGCTCCGCTGTGCTTGAGCTTCTTCAGCCCAACTTGGTTTGGGGTATGCTGGATCCTCTCTGTGCTTGAATAGACTGTATGGGGCAGAAGGCCGTCAGGAAAGAGACAGTTTCACTCTTTGGAATAAATTGTGAAGACCAGTCCCATACAGCCAGTAGAATTTTCTTTTTTGCTCAAAAGGTTCAAAGTTTTATTTTGTGTTAAAAATGCATTAGTGTGGAATGTCCAGGTCTGGTACAGAAACACTGTAAATCAGTGCTCAGTACCTTTCTAGTACCTTTCTGGACTGTGAGGTTTTGTACAAGCCTGCCACCTTTTTTCTTCCTCTGACTTTCTGAGATACTTTGAGCTGTACCATAAACATGATTTCTAGCCTATTTTCACAGTATGATGATCCATGCTGAAGTGGTGGATAAAAGATGCAT
Organism: Parus major; assembly: GCF_001522545.3. NCBI lineage: Eukaryota > Metazoa > Chordata > Aves > Passeriformes > Paridae > Parus > Parus major. The sequence continues at coordinate 51,829,477 of NC_031770.1, read as the reverse complement.
TATAATGAATGGTTTATGCTTTCCTAATATCACTCTGTAAATATCACTTACTCAATGCTCCTGCAAATTTGGAAGACCCTTAGCAAGCTTGCTAAAATGTTTGTCTTGCTCTCTCTAATGGTAGCTGTAGAGTGTGTAGTTCTTATTGACAGGTTTAAGCCAGTGTAAAACAGTTAATAATGACAGACTTGTATCCATGATTTGTGACTATTCACATAAGCACATAAAAGTCAGCAAAGAGTGAACCAAGTTCTCTCTGCCTGATGCTTCTCACAGGCCACTATGAGAAGCTTCATTATCTTAAATGAAATGAATCTTAAATGAATCATTATCTTAAATGAATCTTCCAACCTGCAATCCCTAGTGCAGGTAAACCTGTTGCTGGAGTCAGTGACAGCTTTACCAGTATCAGAGTTATCAGAGCATTAGAGACAGCTCATGTAAGAGCCTCTAGTTAGTCTTGATTTGGGACATTAAGAGATTAATCCTGCAAGCACCCCATCTGTAACCACGTGCATGCTGCCACTGCAGTCAGTATGCCCTCATGCCCACAGTGAGATTGCTTGTGTGCTGCAGGGTGTGCTCCAGGAGTAAGGGAAAGACGAGGGCTTTGCTTTTGCAGTTTATCTGATGTGGGAAATCTGAGGGTGCTGGGTCAAACATGAGCTGCTTTTAAACGTCTCAGCATGAGGGCTGTGCCTACAGCTGCTTAGGAATTTCCCATAAAAACAATTTGTCGATTGAAAGCAGAATTTCCACAAGAACAAATTTTCCACTGGAAAATTTCCATATTGCTATTTTTATTTTTTTGTTTTCCCATGGAAACCTCTGAATTAAATACTTCCCTTTAAGTCACTTTACTCCATGAAGAAGACCTTTGTTTGGCTGATCTGAGCTAAAATGGTTTCACTTGCCATTAAGTTGCATCTGCCTGTTACGTCTCTCATCTCATTATGAACAGCAGTACAGAAAAAATAATGCTTAAGAAGTTCCTGTGGGCAGATCACCTTGACAGTCTTCGTGTCCCACACTGGGTTGTAGTCACTTGTGTGAAAAGTCTACTCACTACTGAAAAAGCAATGTAAAAAGGAAACAAATTCTAAAATCGAGGCCCCAAACCCTGGGAAACCAGAAGAACTTTTTTCATTTGTAAGCTTATATCTTTGCTGTTTAAGCTCAGTTTCCCAAAATGTTGAGTATATTATACTGGTTATTTAAAATGTCTGTGGGGGTTGTAAAACTCTTGGACTCCATTTTTGAGATTAATGGGGAATAAAAACTATGTTTAAGTGATTGTAAAATTGACTAAGATCACACTGTCAAGATGAAGGACTTCCACTTGTCTTAATTTCTGCCCTGACCGCCCCTACCGAGGGCAGGGCTGAGACATTACTGGAGGTGACTGGGCACCTGGTGCTGAGCATATGGGAAGGGAGGAGAATGCTGAACACCAGGGTGTTCATTGTATGACACAGTGACCTCTTATGGATGAACGTTAAAAAAGAATGAGCTCCACTTTCGCTTTTTAGACTAATGGTCTGAATAGTACCAATATTTGTAGTAGATGCTGGATTCTCCTTATGGTTCTGTGCCTCTATGAACCATTTTCTTTGTCTTGCTATCTCTCATCCGTTCTTCATTCTGTTCTCATTGACACACAGAGCAAGTTCTAGTCACAGCACTAAAGCTTTGGTTATATTGCATGGTGACCAGCTGGCAGTTTTGGTGATCGTGACTGGTGGCATGCACAGAGTACCAGCCCCTGTTGTCCCTGAGGGAAATGTCCCCCAGAAGGAAATGGGCTGTACCAGAAAGTGCACTGTGTGACAGCTGCTGCACCAGAGGAAGCTCGCTATCTACATGAGCCTGAAGGCAGGAGCAGATTTTTTCACCTGGTGCACACAGGAAGCAGCATGGCCATGTCTGACTTTCCTTCAGGCAGCCTCCCCAGTGCTTCTCAGAAAGGCATGGGAGTTGTGGTTAAATATCACAGTCTAACCTTTTACTTGCTCGAAGACTGAACAGGGGCTAAGTAACTTTAAGCCAGGAGCTCTGTTTTAGGTATCTCTTCCACTGGATGAAAGGCAGCTGACTCTCAATCACATCTTCCAAACATTTTAAGTCACTTTGACTTAAAATCCTGGGCTACCTTTGCCTGCAGAAAAGCATGGTGCCAGCACACATTTAGAGCATCTTCCTCTGTCCCTTTTTCTGCCCCTCTCATAGGATTCTCTTGAGTTCCCTTTTCCTCTTTCTCTGTCACTGATTTGTTTTGACCCTCATACTTTTTTCTGGGTAGCCTGAATTAGATTTCTGAATGCTGGTTGTTGGATCTAAACCTTCTTCCTTCTGGGAGGAGGATAGGACTGACAGCTTATGGAGAACTTGTTTGACTGTGAAACCAGGAAGGGTTTTTGACAGTTACCTTAGTCATTTATCCTTCCAGCATCCCCATTCTTACCAGATGGTGCTGGGAACCCTTTTGCTTCCCCACTGCTTAGCTGCCCCAGTGGTGCTGAAAACAAAGATGACAGATCTGAACAGAAAGAAGAAGGGACACATAAGGACTGGTTATTAATTCTTTATTTAAATATGTCAACAGTTGCCTTTAGGCGATACCAACATAATTTGCTGGCGTTCAGGGAAACACCAATTAGGCCTTCTGTGCTAACAGCAAAGACTTAATTGTAGCAAAAATCTGAACACAGTTTCAAAGAACATAATGTATCTCCACCATTTCCACCTCTGTGTTGTTCTTTGAGAAACACAATAAAGCCCACCTCACTTGTAGTCTCAAATACTAAAATGGAAGGTTTTCATCAGGTATAATTAAAACTGGAGTTTTCATTCACCTTTTAGAAGCTGAAGACTAACTGAAGGAATGGTCACAGCAATTATTCACAGTGTTTGGCAAGGAAAAAAAAAAACCCACAATTGGCAAAACCTACATTTGTGACAATCAGTTGTATTTCACAATTCACTTTGCATTGCAAAGGCCTTGGTTCTAAATATAAGATAGGCAGAAATTGTTCTGTTTAGTGTGTCCTAAAATTATCCAGCACAGAAATAGTTTAAGGAAGTGTAAAAATGAATTCTCAATTTCTCAAAAGGCAGCTTAAAGGGGAAGGCATGCTGATGTGGAAGTATTGAATAAATGCCATCTCGGTAACAATTTTACCAAATGTAGGGAAGAGTCATACACGTCATGTCATTGTTGTAAGATTCATGGAGAAAATACTCCCACTCAGATAGAAATTCACTGTAAACAGCTCTCTTGCTGTTAGAGTTGATGTACTTTTGAAGATGCAGTGGCTCTTAGAAGGAAAAGAGCGTGTTGTGCAATAATGTGACCTTACGTTGCATAGACACTTCCAGTTTTGGAATGTGAAATGTCTGAAACTGGGAGTGGGTGGACAAGAGGTGGAGCCAGTCAGGAGCCTGGGTGGCTGCGTTTCTGAGAAACTCTCTTCTCCTGGTGAGTACTGCTAATTCGCCAAGCGCACGGCTAGAGCCCTGAATAGTGCTAAGTTGAACCACTAAACAAGATCAAGTTTCAAATGGACATGGAGCTATAGGGTGATATTTTGGAAGTTAATTGTATAAAACCTCATTGAAAACAAGGCTGAATTCTTTCAGACCTGAAACCACAGCCTCCCAAAATGCGTCAGAGACTCTTGATGCTGCTGCGAGGTCAGCTTCCCTCCCCCCCCTACCTGTGAGTCAGGACAATTCTATTATAAGAAGCTTTTATTGGAGGCTCTCGATAGAGAGGTAGACAACATGCAGATGGTGAGGACACAATGGGACAGAGTTTGGATCCTGTGCCTGCATAAGTGGTCACCAACAGGCAGCCAACAGGTCAGAAGAGTATTTTTTCTGGAGAACAGTGGGATACTAAGGAAAGAATAGTATTTGAGCAAGAGGTAGGTTCAACTGATTTCACCTTCTGTCTAATTAAAACTTGGATTCAGAGTCCCCTCAAGCTGGCATTGTATTGATTTCTCAAGGGGGACAAAGGCTAAGTCTCTCGTGGGCTTAATACTTGTCTGCAGTTCCTTCCTTATCTACTTTTGCTGAAAATCACAGAAAAATAATTTTAGAGCAGCTCAGTTCACTGTAGAGAGAAAAAGAAAACCAAGGAGGAAACAGAATGTATTCGACAGGTGGGAATTTCAGAGGTGTTATCTTGATTTTCAGTCAAGGCAGACACTTTTCAAAATAGAAACTTCCTGTGGGGTAGTCATCCACTTACTCTTTCCTTTTCTATAAATTCAGACCTGCTCGTGGGTGGATCAACACTACTGGGACTTAAAAATATCTGTGAGCAATGCTGCCCCATTTATATTAGCGTGCCTATAACTTTTTCCTTGTTGTTTGTTATTGCTATTATTACCTGGACTGCTCTAGGAGAGTGTTAGCATAGATGAAATTCCTGCAACAAGCAGTATTTTAACAACTTGGAGCTGTGGTTTTAGATGTGCTCGTCTTTTAATGCTGGCAGATGCTCTGGAGTACTTCCTGGACTCACTCCTACTGGAGAAGAAGTATCTTACAGCAGTCTGTGATTAAAAGGATACCTCTAGAAATAATTTACTCCATGAGGATTTTTATTATTTCTATGTGAGGTTTCTAACAGCAGGTAAGAGATCCTGGAAACCCGCTGTAGTTATTTAATTCATGACCTGTCAGAAAATAAGGTTTTGGTTTCCACTCCTGATGAGCACCTTGAGTGAAAAGCAGAGCGAGCAAAGGGCTGACCTGCCTGAGCCCTCAGCACAATAGGTAGTTCTGCATTTGAGTGATTTTCCCAAGAGCACCCCATGTGGAGTTTTCCACTTTATTGAAGGCTTGTGTTCTACTGGTTATATCCACTTTTCATTTCACTGGTGGAATATTTCTACTAACTTTCCTACAAGCTGATTCAAACTGCATAAAGAGGGGAAAAAAAGAAAAGATTCAGATTTGAATCCATGGGTGGTGCATTTTATGAGCAACTTCATCAAAGCTTTGTTCCTAGAGGTGTAAACAACCTTTTCTTTAAAAAATGAAAAACAACTGGATGCACTTTTGGTGTCCCTCTGAGTGCCAAGCATTCACTAGTAAACACTCAGGCAAATGGATCTCTTTATGCAGATGTGTCTGAGGCTGTATGTGGACCTATTCACATGTGGAGCTCGAGCTGGAGAAAATAAGGTGTTCTTGATAGGCTTGCTGAGGCAGTTACCTGCCTGAGAGTACGTTTGTGTTTTTCATTCAGGAAGTTTTAAGTCCAAAGATGGTTGTGATGGAAAAAGAGCTACCTTAAGCATAAAGCAAGGCCGTGGTTTATCTGAGCTTTATGATGAGGAGGGGGTGGACAGGCAAACCCAAGCAGAGCAGTGTGGTCTCCCAAAAGGGGTGTAGAACTGCCCCAGACAGAGAGAGGATGCTCCTGGACATTTTGATGGCACTTGCTGCCACATTCCCCTTTAGTGTGATTCAGCAAATTATCTCCCTGTTGGATAAGATGGAAGTAAACTTCCTTTGCTGTCTGCCTGGTTGCCTGCTGTCCAAACCTGCTGTGACCAGTCAGCAGGAAATGTGAGTGCCTTTGACCTCCACCGGCCCTTTTCTGGCCTTCCTCTGCCCTTTGCTCTTTCTGGCAAGGTCCTGTTGCAGTTAGACTTCAGGATAGCAGCCTAAGTGCCAGCACCTTCCAGCTGTCATGTGAAACTGCTATTTGGTTCACATCAGTTCTGTTGTTTCTCTAAGCAGTTTATACAGAATATAAAGTTCATATCCTTTTTTATGATTAGATTTGACATCCTTGAACAGATCAAGGAGAAAAATGAATTGTTGCCCCGAAGAAAGTTGTGAAGAAAAATATGTGTGTGATGAAAAATGAGTGATGGCTTTTTTGCTTTTAAGTTTTGATGATCAGAAATCAGAGGCTGAATTTTGGATCAAACATCCATAGCGATTTTGCAATCAAATACTCCCAGCTTGTGAAGATGCAAACAGCAGCTCCTCCAGCTTGCTCTAATGAACCAGCATCTCTTTGTTGATGCTAGCAAAGCAATTAGGCTCCCTCTTACGCAGTTGCATCTGAGCAATTTGGTTTATTTTACTCAAGCAGACCTCACCAATCCACAACTGAAGTGGCATTTTCATCTCACACTTAGGGGTTGAGAAAACGCTTTTGAAGGTCTTCATTCCTCTGATGAGCTTGGGAGAGGAGCAAAATTGAACAAGTTTTTTTTTTGTGGCAGGAGTTGGGTCGTGACTGAGACAGTTGGCTACTTCATTATAGCAAACACGTAGGTGGCCTTTCTCATGTTTTGAGATCCAAGAGAGGAGCTCTGACTTGACTGACATCTTTGAGGGGAGTGGAGTCAATCCTTTGCAGAAGGAGGGTCAGGTCAGCTGTGCCATATGCAGCACGCACTGACAGTGAGCCCTTTCCTCTCAGCTGCTTTGAAGTTACAGTCTATCTTTTTGGCAGGATCAGATCCAAGTGGTGAGATGGCCCTGAGTTCGGGCAACTTAACATGTCTGTAATTTTTTGCACCTGTTTGATTGTGGTATTTATAGCTCATTTTTACCCATGCTTTCTTTTCACTATAACAGTTACCAGTGGACTTCCTTGCTGGTACTGGTTCCATTCTGAAGGAAAGGCTGGATGTAATTTGAAGGATCATTAGGGTGAGATCAGTTCTTGAAACTCGAGTCAAGTTAATGATGAAACCTGAGTTTTGTTAATAATACATTGTAATTATTGCTCCCAGCAGGGCAGATACCTCATATATCTTACCTTTTTAGCTTGAGGATCCTAGTTACTTGTGATCTTGTTCAACTCGTCGGCTGTTCCTCCCCTTGCTTGCGTCTACAAGAGGAAGATACCTGGTCTCCACCACAGATTTCCACTTGAGCTTTCCCAGGTAGAGCAGTGTCTCTGCAGATGTCAGCGCATTACACAAGCTGGGGTGCAGAGGGGCCGAGAGGAGGATACATGATCAACAGATGAAACAGCAGAACGTTAATAATAAAAGACACCTAATTGGACGTGCCCTTTTGCCCAGCAACAAGGACATGATATGTCAGTGCACAGAAGGCACCAGGCCCGTGGCAACCTGCTCCCACCTCCTACAGGTCTTCCTGAGGACAAAATTGCATTATGAGCTGAGCCACTTGCCTGCTGCAATTGCCAATAAAGGATTAGTCCTAACCCTTTGTAGACTGCATCTGTGCTTGCACCTCCGAGGTGCTGGGCCAGATTGGAGAGGTGACATAAATCATGGTGTGCCTTACATGTTGGTGAGTGGGAGGGGAGCACACACTGGGGAAAATGACACCATGCAGGGGCGTGAGGGGGAAAGCTGTGGCAGGAAAAGCAACCTGCAGCAGGATGTAGAAAGATGTGAGATAGTGCAGACTCTTTTTACTTAATGTTGTATTTCCTTACTGCCTCCCGTAGCTCCTGCTGCAGCCTCCCCTGCTGTCCTGTGCTGGTGCCCACTGCCTCCATTTGCCCATGGTGGAGTGGTGTGCTTTAACCAACCATAGGCTTTCATTTCCTGGGAAATACCATTGTGGAACTTTTGTCCTGTCTGAAGTGCAGGACACCACTATATCCAGTCTCCCAGCCCACCTGTGCCCCATCTGTTTGTGAAGCTGCGACTTAGGGACTTTAGGACAAGGTGAAATGGCCTTAAGTTGCACCAGGGGAGGTTTATTTGGGGTATTAGGAAAATTTTCTCCATAGAGAGGTTGGAACAGGCTGCTTAGGGAGGTGGTGGAGTCACCATCCTGGAGGTATTAAAGTCTTGTAGATGTGGCACTTTGGGGCATGGTGGACATAACAGTGTTAAGTTAATGGCTGGGCTCTGTGAGAATAAAGGTCTTTTCCAGTCTAAATGATTCCATAATTCTACATTTGGGACAAGAAGGTTCAAACACCCATAGTTTAAACACTGGCCAAAGGAGAAAGCCTGTAGCAGAAACTTAGCAAAAAAGAAGACCTTGTTCCCTGATTTTGGGGTTTCAGTGTATTCTACAGAATTTTGGAAAATGCAATGAAATAGTAAGTGTTATGTGTTCTTAAATGTACAGCAAAGATATTTTTTCATTTTTCTAATTAATTTTTCTGCAATTTTCTTAGTTTAGTCTTCTCCTTTGTTCATGTTTCTTTAAATGGGTGCAATCTTAAAAAGATAGGTAATATATTAGTGTTAATTAAACAGAATTTCTGCTCCAAATCTGAGTGGGGAGATAGGCTAAAGCTGTGATCACTTTGCTTTTAACTTTATAACTTAAGATCCTCAAAGTGGTTGAGGGTATGTGGTCCTGTCTCCTATTAATGTTATGGAAATGTACTGCCAGAGTATGGTCTTCAGTATTTAAGCCTACTAATAGCTATTTTTACATTCACATTTCCTCTAATATAATAACATTTATTCTTCATTTCAGATGAAAATTAAATTGTCTGAAGAATAGTATCATCAGCTGATTTGTCTTGCCTCATCATGTTTATCTATTCTAGTAAAAAAGTCAGTGATGATTAAATTTGCCACTAAGGCAAAGAATGAAAAGACAAAACTATGATGCTGCTCAAAGAGAGTTCTTGCATCAATGGGAATTAATCACAGTATATCAAGAAAAGAACATGGTCTCAATTTTCCACTGGAGTTAATGTTAAAAATTTAATCTTATTAACGTCAATTACTTTTTGTTTAATGTTAAAATCAGAGAAAAATAAAAATTCTAATTTCAGAATAATCATTTGGATTGATTCTTGCATGTGAAGTTGGCAATATGTTACAGTAGGCTTTTTTCCCTTGTTGTAAGTGAGAGACAAAGTCTGGTAAGAACCCATGTGTTTTTGTTTAGCCCAGCAGAAGTGATGGGCGGTATTTGGAGGCACACAGGAAGGCTGCATAATAATGAAACAAACCCCTCTTGTACACGTGAAGCAAATGAGTCATGATATCAAATAGAAAAAGCAAAATTGTGGGAGAGACCATTTCCTTGCACAGCTCATGCAGAGCACTAGTCAGCACCAGGAATTTGGCATGAGTGTGGTTTCCAGTAGCAGTATCACAGTCATGGGCTTTAAATAGTTGCAGATGTTCTGAAGGGGATTGTGGGGACCATCCCTGCCTTCCCTTTGGGAAGCAGGGAGCGAAGTGCATGTCCTGCAGGAGCACGGAGTTTCTCTGGAAGGAAGCTTGGCTGAACATCTCTGAACACCTCAGCTGAGTGTAGCTGTGTCTCGTCCTGTTGCAGTCAAACCCACGGGAGGCTCAGAGCTCAGTCAGGATGAGCAGTGGGATGATGCGTGTGGCAGCCCGAGGCTGGCCAGCACCACCATAGGTCAAGGCCTCCTGTTGTTGGCCAAGGGGCAACCCTTTGGCTGCAGTCTGAAACAGCAGTAACTAATGTGTCCCTTCCTGGCAGGTCCTTGGTGCCAGGGAAGGGCTGTGCACCAGCCCAGGACAGGTGTGGCATGTAGGACCGGGCTGTGAGAGAGCCGCTGTGTCCCGCTGCCACTGGCCGGGCACAGCCACGCTCCAGGGCATGGGACCTGGCCCTGCCTTGGCCTCCTGATGCTCCCTAGAGTTTGCTGGTACAGCTCTGCTTTTGCCTCTCAATCTATTCCCATGTCTTGATGGGTTGTTTATTGGGACGTCTTAATGGAAAGCTTCCAGCTCTTTGTTACGGGATGTCAGGATGCAAAAGCCACGTGGAAGATCTGCCTGGTGTTTTCACCTTTACTCTTGTTACAATGTCAGTGAAAAGGGGATGATTTCAAAATCTTTTACCCTCCTTGTGTTCTCAAGTTTCTCAAGTTAGAGACAGGAAGCTGTTTTGCATAAAGGTAAGATTGTGTTTTTAACAAGAAAAGTTGGTGTTAGACAGACTAAATATACCCACACAGTCATACTCAGTGGGTAGTCCTGGCTATTTTTAGGCTTTATTTGTGCCTCTATTTGGTTTTGGTTTTTTTTTAGTGACACCTCCACTGTACCTTCAGCTCGTAGAGAGGCACCACTTCCTGCACTGGTATGAAACTGGCAATTACAGCCAGCCTTGTCAGGTGTCGTTTATCAGGCATTGCAGAGGGCTGGTTTCAGCAAGGGAAGAACAAAGCTTAATAAAAAGAGAGAGAGGCAGAAGCATTCTGTTAATAATTTGCCCTTTGGAACAACAGACCCTTATCAGATCCCACGCTCATCTGTCTGCTGATGCTGTACTTGCTTCATTAGTACGAGCTATTTTTACACCTTTTGTGTCTTTTGAGGAACCAAGTGGGCCTGCTGGCTTGTAGTGATTCACCATCTCCAGGCGAACAGGGTGTCCTCAAGTCCTGTCAGTGGGGGGAGAAGGGAAAAGTAGGGGGAAGAGTTCAATTGAATAAGCAAGTCATTTAAGTCAATTATTTATCTTATGTGGTCTGAGAGCTAAAACTTTGCTCTGTAGTCTTAAGGAAAATAGTCCTATATGTTTTTGGTTTGCAGTGCAGCATTTCAGATTGTTAGGATCTATCCCAAGGAATATTTAGTAATAATTAGTTGAAGTGTAGCTTAGCAAACATGAAGCCCTGCATGCTTGTGCATATACTCTATGTGATAATTTCTCTGTTTATAAAGGGAATGCTGAGGGCTAGACATGGGGATGACTGGGAGTTGAACTTGATCTTTAAAGGTCTCTTCCAACTCAAAACATTGGGCTGGATGTTGATGATACTTCCTTTTATTTGTCGTGTACAAGTGTTGTTGGTGTATCACAAGCACCCAGGATACTTTTGGTCCAGACTGTTAGGTGATTTCACTTCCACTTCTGATAATGGAAAGAAAACCTAAACTTGGTGGAATGAGCCAGGCAGGATGCAGGAGAAGGAGAAACCTGTATGAAGTTGTCTGGATTTTTTTAAAGCTGAGTAACAATTGCTTTCCCTTTTGATGGACCATCAGTCCTGATAATCTCAGCTTAGAGCCTGTTGAGCTCTTGCCTGGTGGCTGAAATTAGGAATCTTTGTTGCCCTTACTTCAGTTTTTCATGGATAGGAGTAATTTGGTGTTCAATGGTTTCATGTTGCAGATTTCCTTGGAGTAGTTTCAAAAGTTAGTGGTATGTTGGATACGTATATGAAACTTTATGGCGATGCACCCTGGTCTGGCCTTGTGATAAAAAGCCATTATGAAATCTGAACAGTGTCTTTCCCAAAAAACGTTTTGGGTTTTATTGTGTTGTGCTTGTTGAGAATCTGTAACATAGCTGTCAGCTTGGTCTGTGCCTTAAATAGCAACAGCTCTGGAATAACAGAGGTTCAAAATGCAGTTACAGGCCTTTTGGTAGACATTCATGTCTTCAGAAGTGTTCGTTTGGGAGAGTGATAGTAATGTTAATAAACACAATTGATTTGTGTTTTGTAGAAAGAAACTTAAGTGAAAAGAGTGAAATTTCATGTTTAACTACAAAACACAGCAAAAGGCATATGCATATTTTGCTGAATTTTTAGGGGGAGTTCTGATGCAATTGAATGTTATATATACTGACTTTCAATGCTTCATACAGTAAAAAAGAACAATGAACTGTAAAATCTGACCAGAATAATTTTAAAGAGTTTTTTTCCCCCCTTTTTTTCCTCTGCTAGGCATCCCAAGGGCTATAAAGAAAACAGCATTCTTAAATATGCAGTCTGCTTAATGTATCCTACATTTCCACTATAGTGATCAGAATATTTAGGCAATGCTCAGTGACTGGATTTGCTACACCAAAATGCTTGTATTGAGTCATTAGTCAAAATGAAACATTTTGGCTGCTGAGTAGTGACTGTTGTGACACCTATGTGATATTTAGGATTTGAGGCTTAGTAGCTGATCTCAGCTGAATTCTTGCACAATATTCAGGATGGATTGAAATAAAATTTCTGTGAAGACCATTCTACTTTGGGAGCAAAAAGCGGAAAAAAAAATAAGTAGTAAGGACATACTGTTGATGTTCAGCATGTGTCTGTTTTTGTTTTGACATATGATGACCACAGAGCTTAGTAAACAATTGAGAGGTTTTAAAATAAGCTTGTATAATAATTGGTATGAGTGAAAAACAAATGCAAGCTCAGGTACTATAAATGTCTTCATATGTAATTCTTCCCAGGGTGAGGGTTTCAGTCAGAGGCAGTGCATTTGCTCATTCAAAAAGGTGTTTGAAAGATACTGATATTTTCATGTGAAATGAGAGTGGTTTCTTCTGACATGGTGTGAAAGGATGCCTGGCTGTTCACAAAATCTGCTGCGGTTGCATAATTAGGATTGTGTAACTTTTTAACTTAAAAAACCTCACTTCCCAGAAAATTCAGTTATATTTTCCCTCTGAGGTGAAAATGCTAGGCAAAGGCCTGATTTGCCTAGTAATTTCCTTTTGGCATGAGAAGAATGGTTACTTTGTACCTAAAAATGTTGCAATATTTACTCAAATTTTAATATTTCTTTTTTTTCCCTGGGAAAACCTGGGGGAAATCTGTATGATACCGTAACAGGGATCTACCAGTACAGCTGTGTTCTCCCCAGTGGCTACCTGTTTGCAGTCCTTGCGTGAAAATGATGAGGCATTTCAGCCTTTGCATGTCTTTCAGTCAGGAAAATTCTTATATCTGACGACTTTAATGGTTTGAACTCTTCAGTGAAAATGTTCTTACCCGTCCTACTGTAGGTGATGTTTTATAAGTCTATAAATGACTGCAAACCACATCCGCATGGGAATCTTGCTCTTTGCATACACTTTATCCTTCCCAACTGCTGTTAAATTCATAGTTTACTTAAATCTGTCCTTTATTAGGTGTGAAATTTCCCTTTCCGATTAACACGTTCCTTTGTGTTGAACTGAGAAAAAAATTCTTTAATCTCAGTAATTTACACCAGTTCCTCCAAATGCAAGACTTCCATTGCAAACCCGGTGGCATCACGTAGTATCATTGGTTGACGTCCGAGCCTTTTCTTTTCAGAGGTTTTTAGCCCTTTTTGGGCAGGGCCAAAGCTCCCTTTCTTTTCTACATGGTGAAAAGTAACTCTACCAATGGTGATTGGAAACTATTTGACACTTGGATGCTTTGGCACAGTATCCTTATGTTTAACTGCTGCGGCTCAGAAGGAAGTGGGATCAAGTTGAGTTTCTGCTGAGAGAGAATAGTCCCGCAATTAGGAGCTCATTTGTATCTCAGGGCTGTTTTGGATACTCCTGTAATTGATAATGTGTATTTAGTAAATACTGTTGCTTACTGTTTAATTCACCCTTAAGAGACACTCATTCTTCTGCAAATAGCGCCAATGGGATTAGGCATCATATAAACCTTGTTTCAGCCATCAAAATGGTGTTTAAATAGGACCTTGGTGGGCATTGGTTTCTGACTGTTCTCTGCATGGGAGCTGTTCTCACTCTTGTAAGTCACTGTGTACTACAGTTCAAAAGAAAATGAGGAGTTGGGGTAGGGGTATGTGCAGGGCAAAACAATTGTGGTATTTTTGTTGCCTTCTGAAATTTTAATAATCCTGGAAGTACTGCCTGTCAGATCTGCCATTGCTCTGCCATTACATTTTAAGGTCCACATGGGAAATGATTGGTATTTTATTAAACTGTTTCCATTTTTAAACTTGTTTCCCCAAGGAAATATGTACCAGCGTGAAACAATTAGCAATTTATATACTTCTCTTCTTTAGTTTCATATCTGAATAATCCAAATATTTTGTTTTTTTCTGATGTACATATCAGAAGGCAGTAAGCCAGAACAGGTAGATTTTGTGTTATCTGATGTGCTCTGTCAGACTCTTGAAGTTCACAGCAAGATCAGGCAACCAGAAACAAAATATTTACCTGATCCATTAAAAGCAGTGGGATCAATTAACTGCTAATTGGTTGACAAGATTGTTTGACTTGCTGGCTGTTTTGGCATTTCTTTGATAGCAGGGTTTTGTTCAGTTCAGAACAAAATTCAGAAGAAGAATTGTGAATTGTTTTCAAATTTCTACCTATAAAGGAAGTGTTTAAGATTAATTTGGCTCCTGCATAGTTTTTTCTCTCTCTTTTTTTATTTTTTTTATTTTTTTTTTTTCTTTTAATACTCATCCTGTGGAAATAAGTGTTCAACTGGTCTTTGGCAAGGTTAAAGCTTTTTTTATATATTTTTTTTCCATCTGGTAGTAATGTGTACATTGTGTATGATGCTGAAACAGGAAATAGTGATATACTTTTAAGTGAGCAATCCTTGTCATTACACTAAAAAGGTCACTGTTAAAACATTTCTGCTCTAGACTTCTATGGCTTCTTAAAATACACTCAATTTGAAGTGAAGAGTTTTGGTTGGTGCTGTTTTTCTACAGAGAACAGCAGTTTAAAATTATATTTGAGATGGTTAACATACCAAAAACTGAGTATTTTGCTGCAGCTGTACTCAAATCATTTGTGATACAAACCAGCATGTCTTAATGAAAATCCCCCATGTTTTCTTACTACTGTGTAATTGAACATTTCTTAAGATACATGTTACAATTTTCTCTGTAGACATCTTTGAGGTGTTGGATTAGTTTATTTTCACCTTGTGACAAATGACTTCAGGTATTTTGTATAGAGGATGTAAAATCATAAACCTGAGTGATCTAATTCTGGTTTGTTGGTTTTTTTTATGGGGAGTAAATCTGGAATGATGTCCTTGAATTTGTGGTTCATTGCTTCAGATTCATACCAAGTTAATGTAAAGCAGAATTTGGCTCTCCTTTTTGTTGTTGGAATTATTTTTCTCCTTTTAGTCTCTCTGAGTCAAGTCTTGTAATGAGAGGCTCTTGTTTCATACCTGATTTTTCTGTTAGCGTGTACCTGACCTCTGACTCAGTAGGGTCAATTCAGAGTCTAGCTCTTCCTCACAGCAAGTACACAAAGACATTTATCTGAAATGTCTGAACAGGTCTAAGATCCTACAATTCACGTTATCAGGTGTTAGGGTAAAACAGACTTGATTATTTAATTTCTTAGTTGGTTTCAGTGTGCTTTTAAGTAGGCAGATTCCAGTTATTTCTTCAACATGCTTTTATAATGGTCTCAGGTAGTACTTTGAATTATGTGAAATAATTAAGGTGAATTTAGTAAAAGCATAAAATTAATTAAATACTCCATACTACTACAGTTATCTAAAATGTGTTAGATGCCAATTCTCAATGGCTGAGATTCTAGAACAGCTCTCAAAGTATAAGCCAGATAGAGTTCAAGCACTGAAATAGTAATTGTACAAATCAAAATTCCAGGTTTTTTACCAGTTCTAGTTTCATGCACACAGAATCTGTCCCTTGGAACCAGCATCTACCAGGGTCACCAATGTGCCCTCATGAGAGTAAAAGCCTGAAGTTGTTTTTTGGTCACAGTGAGGTGGCAGTCAGCCCTCGATGTAACTGGATCCTCTCAGTGAGTCCCCTCAGTTCCCCTCAGTTCAGGCTTCTTGGGGAATCCTTGTGAGCAAATTATAGCAGTAGAGAACAGATCCTGCCCTGTAGCTTGTCCTCAAGTAAACTTAGTACAGTTTGTTAGATCATTGTGTACTGCATGTACTCAATGAGCAGTGTTTGGGTTTGTGTTGGATGGTAATTTTAAATGACATTTTTTAAAGTATATTGTAATAATTAGTTCAGCTGCCCAAATTAAAAACAAAAAAAAAATACCTAAAAAACTACCCAAAAAACCCCCAAAACCCAACCAAGCCTGTATGCATTATTCTAAATAGTTCAGTTTTTTTCCAAAACTCTGGTGCTCTGGCTGGTTATGTTTCTTATTTCTTTATTTGGTGTACTTCTGGCAATACATTCAATATAGCACTGAAATCCAGAGGGCAGGCAGAATATCTGAAGTGGAATTAAATTAACAAATTGGAGTAGTATCTTCAGATCTGAAGAGGCAACAACAGCAGCTACAAGATAAAGTCATAGATTAAAATAAATACGTCTAACCTGTTGATTCTCATGTGCAAAATGTTGTCTTACAACTCCTGCCAAACTGTAGCAAAAGCAGAGGCATGCTCCCATTCCCCAATACTTCAGACTTTGCCAAGTGTCAGTTGGTCACCTTTCTTTTCATTTGTGTAAAATGCCAAAACTGTACACCCCAAGGACTGCATTCTTTCTGTTATGTTGCTACATAACATCCTCAGCCCATGAATGAATATATAACTATGGAAAGAAGGATGACCAAATGCTTATCTATCTTCAATACAGTTAAATCCTTTAGTTCTGATGTGCACACTGGAAGCTGGTTGAGAGTTCCTCTTCAGACTTAGCTCGCCTATGACTGCCTATGCAGGAGAAGCTATAAATCCATATTTTACTAGTGATTCCAGGCTTTTTTAATTTTTCACCGGGATGTCAACACCAAGCAGTTCTTTGGGGAATCTCAGTAGGACAGAGGGGAAACATGTATGACAGCAAGCTGAAAGTATGCTGTCTTTCTTCCTGAAAGGCCAAGGCAATTTTCTTCTCAGTTGCAGGTGGGGAAGAGTTCAGAGGTGGCCTTTCTTGTAAGGCTGCTGGGCTTATCCCAGACATAAACTAGACTTGCCTAATAAGGGTCTTGGCAGAGGTCTGTGCATGAACGTAAGGATTTCATAGGAGCCACTGAAGTTTGTTTGTGCTAACGCTTGCCTTATAGAACACAAATTCTTCAGGGGCCAGTTACTGTGGTTTTAGGCTGGCTTTGTGCTGGCAGAGCTGGACAGAAAAGATTTAAAACAAGGCTGGATCTGACCCTTAGTCCTTACGCTAAGTCAATATTTATTCTGCATGGTGTACTCAGGATTTAGCCTGGAAGACATAAGCTTCCAATTTGTTCACTTGCAAGAACTGTAATATGAGCTACAAATTGAAAAGCAGTAAAAGTAATATTTTGCCAAATTTTATTTTAAAGTTGTTGAGTGTAACCATTTTAATGGTCTGCAAAAAAGAGAAAAAAACAAAAAAGAAAAGAAGGAATAATCTTGGAGCTCTGCAGTCAATCAGATATACGTCCCCTGCATACAGCTCTCAAAGGCACTCTCATTAAAAAAGAAGCAGTAGGATAATGTTCCTTTCTAGAAAGTTTTGAAAATCTTGGTTTAATAGGAGCATCTGACATAAAAACAGCTCCTTATTCCAAGTAATCTTCTCATGTTCAAAGTTTTCATAGGAGTGAAATGTCCTGTTTTGAAGCAGTCAGATAGCACAGCTAATGTGACTAGGGGAACTGGCTCTTGGGCTGCATTCCTGCCAGGAAAGCTGGCTTGGCCCCCAGACAGGAAGGACTTTGCAGCTCCTGTCAAACAGTGTGCTCCGTGCAACTCCCATACGGCTTCTGATCCGTGTAGGTGGGCTACTCTTACTCACTCCGGCAGAGCTGAGCCGTGCCAAAGCTGTTAAAAAAATTGTGTGCTTCTATCATCCTTAGTTCCTTGGTTTTAAGTAGGTAGTACTTGAAACACAATGAGTTTCCGCCTATTGAATAGTATGTATGTGATGAAAAGCAATATTTAAAGGTATATTTACAATTTTTTTCTAAAGGAGAAACATTAATCACTTGGAAAAATGGAAGTCTTTTGTTGGTTTAAGCTAGGCTGTGGATGAGGTAGAGTCTTGACTGGATAAAAAAGACAGAATGCCAGCTAGCTTTGCAGTATCTTACATATCTCCAGTTAGGCCAGTCTCCCATTAGGGAGGGGGAAAAAGAACAAGAGAAATAATATTAAAGCCATCTTTGACACAGGATGGATAGCAGCTCAAACCAAACCAGAAAGTATTATGTTTCGTCTGGAAAGGGATTTATTTTCCCCAGGAGAGTGGCTTTTGCCATACATAAACCATCAATAATCCCTGTAATTTGTCTATACCTGTTTCATAGTGTAGGTTGAAAAATTGTACAGAATGTTCTGAAACTGCAGGACTGAAGAATGGCTTTAACTCTGTAACAGAGTTCTCAGTCCAGAACACAAAATTTTGAATGTATATTAGCAGCATCTTTTGCTGAAATAAGACCGTTGCTGTCACATTGCTGTGACTAGCAGATTTCTTCTATAAAGGTGCTCTCAGTAAAAGGAGTATGGAAAAGAAAGGATACTCTCTTCTTCTAGAAATTTCTCCTTCGCCATTTGCAAAATTGCCTAATAAGGAGAAGAGTATTTTTCTTTGAAGATGGAAAATAACTTTATGCTCTCTCAGGGAGGAACATTGGCTCATAGTCGCTGTTTCTGATTTCTCAAGCCACACATTTTCCTTTACATCTGGGCTCGTAGAGTGGCATCAGTAGCAACCTGCTATTCAGTGTAGCTCAGCTGCTGGAACTGGTTGGCCACTTACCTGCCATTTCCTCATGAGCCCCTGCCGAGCTGCTCTGTAGTAGCCACTTCTGATATATCGTAACTCATGAACAAGGATTTCTTTTTCCGTGTGGGCTGGCGCTTTTTATTTGAGGAAGTGGATTAGGAAATTTTTTTAAAAAAATAATTATACTTGGATGTCATTTTCCTTTTTATTTTAGAGAATCAGACAAGAGAGTTATTTTAAAAAGCCATTAGCCATCAAAGCTAAATGACATTATGACCTAAAATATTCCAGTTTGCATTTGATAACTTGCTGTTATTTTGTACTACAACAGATTTCTCTATAGTTAAAATTGAAAAAAAAAAATCAAACCAACGTTCCATCAGTTATTGCTGGCCTAACTACTGATATGTTATTTGTACTACTAGTGATGAATTCGTAACAGGTGACATGGTACTGATTCTATTTGTGTCAGGCTATCGGGCTTTGTTAATGTCTGTTTGTTCTTGGAAAGTGTTATTAATTTCAAAGAATTAGAAACTATTTTTCAATTTTTTTTCAATTTTTCTTGATTTTTTTTTTTTTAATTTATAGGCATTCATTTTTTATCATTTTTTGGTCGTTCAATGGAGAAAATATGAGTGCTCTAGCTTCTTTGTGATAGTTGCTAATCAAGGATCATTACAATAGTCTATATCCCCTACTCTGAAGCTGATGTTCCAGCTGTGTCTAATGAACTGTTCTTTAGAGATGCTCTGACTTTTGGCATAAATAAAATCAATAAAGAAATGCTGCCATTGTTGCTTTTGCTATCACAATTGAAGAAACATCCTTTTTAATGAAACAAAAGCAAAAGTCTGTTTTTGAAGAAAGATTTGTTGAAAACTGAAAGGGAGAGTCCTCCTTTGATGGGAGAAATGGTCTTAAGGCAATGAGATGATGTTCAGGCCTTTTCTCTGAGCTGGTCTTTTCAGCAATACAGAGTAGCCTGCAGTGTGGCGACAATCAGAGAGGTGGCAAATCATGGCAGTCACAGAAGTCTTTTAACCATGTATTCTATAATTTTCTTCTGTAAGTTTTGTCTTTGAGAAGGCAGCCATATATTCTGTAGTAGTATCACATAGGTGTTAACTAATTTGGACACCTACTCTTGTTTCACTACATTTTCTTGTCCCCAAATGGTGACACCCTGACCAGGAGTTTGTGCTGGTCCCTGAAACATTTAATGAGAGGCCTGGAGTCTAAAAGCATTAGCTGGAGAGAGGCATTGAAAAGGGATTTGCCAAGGGGATTCAGGGATAATCCAAGCTTAACAAAGGCATAGGAATGAAGAGGTACATTGGCAGCTCTCTTTTCACTGATTCAGGAAGGTGAGACTTTATTAGTTTAGACTTGCTGTTATTCATCTACACATTAGAAGCCTAAGTCCTTTAAAACTATTCATGCTTACGATCTTCAAATGTAGTTGCTCAGACCTCAAGACACAACATGAAATTTTCCAGTGGATAAGTAAATGAAATTTTCAGACCTCTGCTGTAAAGAAGAGAAGATTTTTATTATCATCTATACCTAATACCAAAGATTTCTTATAATCATATTTTTTTTTCCCCACAGGAAATTTGAAGATAGTCATGCCCATTAGATGTTTAGAAGATGCAGGTAATTACTTTATACTTTAAAAAAAATCAGAAGTGCCTATTACCTGTGTGTTTTCCTTCTCTTTGGTATTGTTTCTTTAAGCCAAATTCATTTTCTCTACTGTGGGAATGAAAAGTATGCTAGTATCTCTAATACTGACTTTTTTACCCGTTTTCTTGCTATTGTTAAATCATGGCTGTCTTTATAATTCTCACTATTTTATCCAGAAAATGTCCTGTGTTTGGATAACATGAAAACAGAAAGTGAACATTCTACTTCAAATTCAAATGCTGTACTTTTCTATGAAAATCATACCTCTGAGTCTTTGATCTTTTTAATAGAACTGTGGAAACCTGTGACATTTAAGCATTAAAAATGCATGTATACCTGGATGTAATTGTTTCAACAGTGAAATCTAAAATGCTAAAGTCACATAAGCACAGTCTCTAATACATCCTTTACATATAGCAAGACATTCTCACTAGAATTTAACACAGTGATTTGAAGATGGAGTTGGGGAAAGGTACCAGTAATGCTGTGTTTGAAAGGCCTCTTTGATGTCTCTTTTTTACTGTTTAAAAGCAGTTTAGAATGGTGAACAACACCTTCTTATAAAACCAGTTAGATGATCTAAGGTAAGAAGTACCTCACTTTAGCAATTTTTTAGCAATATTCAGTATATAACCCAAGTTGACTAGTTGACTGTAAGAAAATAGCATCTCCGTAGTGGAGGGCTGTGTGCATAGACAGCCAGAAGCACCTATCATGATAAAGAAAGGTTTTTTCTCTGATCAACCTGCTCTGACTTCCTGAGAGGAAGGCCAGGTGAACTAAAGTGTGTGTCTGAACCATAGGTGAGTAATACTGGATAAGATAATTCCCACTCACAGTGTTAGGCTTCTATTTTCAGCAGATATTTCCTGAAAGAGCTTTGATAGTATGTGGTGGACTTTTTTGTGATCAAGCCTTTAAACTGTCCCCCGAAAGCCTTCCAAAACTACTGTTTAATTTGGAAAGTGTAGGTCTCTATTTTCTGCTCCTGGAGCTGCTATTGAGTAGTGATTATGCTTGTGTGCAGTCTCTGGAGCCAGTCTTTACTGTGTCTGCTCACAAAAGGGAGTTTTGTGAAATGTAGTTACCTTTGCTGAAGTCCCTCAGTAATTTCCATGTAGGGCTAAATAGAAGTGCAACTGACTGCACCAGTGTTGTTCAGTATGGCTGTACTAACTGGTGTGTGCAGGTTTGTTTATTTTTTTGTTTTGTATTTCTGTACAGATAGCTGTGTCACCATGGAAGAGATGAAGAGAACTTTTCTCTAGGAGACCACAAGTATCTCTGGATCATTCTGCATCTCAGTATTTAATAACAATGGAACATGTCCAAATGCTATAACAAGTCTTTGCAAATGTATAATAAACTGTTTAGGAAAGTTCATGCCATGAACAGAACTGTGTAATACTCTCATTAGTGCACAGACACAAATCTAATGCCTATAGACTACTGTGTGGAAAGTTCCAAAGAGAACGAAAAGTCTGTGAACTTGCAACAGCCCTGGAAAAATGGGAGCAACAAAACTTTAAAAAGCACAGCTTTGGGCACACTCCATGTGTCTGCACAGCTTTCAAGTGAACTAGCACTTAAGACCTTGTGTAACAAAATGGACTCTGGGGACACGGCTATAGGGCAAAAAGCTACCTCAAGGTCTGGAGAAACTGCTAAAATACCAAGTAGATGGAGGCAAGAACATTCAGCTGTTATTAAGATGAGCACTTTCGGCAGTCAAGAAGTACAGCGGCAACCACAAATAGATCACGAGCAAGTAGGAAACACGGCATCAGCACAACTTTTTAGTTCTGGGAAACTGGTATCATCAAATGAAGCTGCACAGCAAGTCACAGAGAAGCAATATCCACAGCATCGTCCAAGCCCTTACTCATGTCACCATTCGCTTTCCTTTCCACAGCATTCATTGCCACAAGGCTTCTTGCACAACATAAAGCCACATCAGAGCTTGGAGGGCCCTCCGTGGCCATTTCCTAGCCACTTGCAATCAGTTGCCTCAGAGGACTTATTTCCTTTTCATATGCATAGCCATAGTGGAGGTTTCTCCAGGAAGAAGATTTCAAGTTTGAACCCTGCATACAGCCAATATTCACAGAAATCTTTAGAACAATCAGAAGATGCTCACAAAAAAGAGCACAAACCTAAAAAGCCTGGCAAGTACATTTGTCCTTACTGTAATCGGGCCTGTGCCAAACCTAGTGTACTTAAAAAGCATATTAGGTCTCATACTGGTGAGCGACCGTACCCTTGTGTCCCTTGTGGTTTCTCCTTCAAGACGAAAAGCAACCTTTACAAACATAGGAAGTCACATGCCCATGCAATTAAGGCAGGGTTGGTACCTTTCACAGAGTCAGCAGTCTCTAAGTTGGACCTTGATGCCAGTTACATCGATGTGGAAGCTGAAATACATTCAGATGGAGAGCAGAGCACAGACACTGATGAGGAGACCTCACTCCTAGTGGAAGGGTCTGACAAACTGAGCCCCGTCCCGCAGCTCCCACTGGACATTGCTAGCAGGAGTGGTTTTCACTCCTCCATGGAAGAGTCCTTGGTGGGGCCGATGAAAGTCCCCATTTTGATTATCCCTAAAAGTGGGATTCAGTTACCCAGTGAGAGTTCACCATATATTAGCTCTGATATGTTGCAAACCCCATCCTTAAGTACCAAGTCTGATGACTCTCATACAGTTAAGCAGCGACTTGCACTAAGACTGTCAGAGAAAAAAGGACAAGATTCTGAGCAGTCATTAAACCTCCTGAGCCCACACAGTAAGGGAAGCACTGACTCTGGCTATTTTTCCCGCTCAGAAAGTGCTGAGCAGCAAATTAGCCCACCAAATACTAATGCAAAGTCTTATGAAGAAATCATTTTTGGGAAGTTCTATAGGATTAATCAAAGGACAGCACTAACTGTAGCCACAACAAATCAGGAACACAGTTTAATGGGTAGAAAGGGCAAAACAGACCCATCACCTCTTTTAAATAACAGATTGGATATCAAGATGCTTGAGGAACATATTTCTCACCTGACTCCAAATAAAGAGGAACTCATTGACTCCGGCAATTTGAGCACTATTAAGTCTACACAAGTTTATCCAGGCAGCAATACTGAATGTAGACAATCCCAGACAATATCATCCATCAAAAATGAATCCAACTTGTACCAAGCCAGTCAGCAGGGTGATGTACCTGTCCTTCTAGAGCCCCCAGTAGATTCCTCTCCTCTTATTAGAAGTAACTCCATGCCAACCTCTTCTGCAAACAGCCTAAGTATTCCCCAGTCTCTGAGAGGAAGCCATTCATTTGATGAGAAGATGACTGGCTCTGATGATGTATTTTATCCTGGGACAGTGGGAATATCCCACCAAAGAATGTTGAGAAGGCAGGCTGCCTTTGAACTGCCATCTGTACAGGAGGGACACTCGGATTCAGACTACCATGGAAGACCAGGGAAAAATATCATTATTGCTTCCAGCAGACAGACTGCAAGTGACAAAGGACCATCCCTAAAAGAGAAGAAAGGAGACAAGACCTTTTATGACTATGATGCTGGTGGAAAGCACTACAGAAAGTGGGAAGAATTTGAAGCTCAGAAGAACTACAGGGACTCACCATCCTTAGGTGGGATGAGCAAAGGGGGAGAGTTTTTTATTGATGCTCTTGGGCAATCTCAGTCAGTGCCATCCATGCTTGGAACAACTTTTGAAAATAGAAAGCGCAGGAAAGAGGAGAGTGTTGGAGATGAAGAAGACAGTCCTATGATTTGCAGCAGTACAACTGGCACCCCTGGAGGAATTCAACCTTTGGACTTCGATCCCAAATCCCAAATTCAGGAAGTGCCAAGAAGTGGATTTGCCCTTCAAGGCCTGGAAAATGCTCCCCATTGCCATGCAGAGCGTTTTGAAATGTGCAGGCCTTACTTGCAGTCTGGAAGTCCAGCAGCTTCTTTGGAAGACTCATCCCTTACTGCAGAACAAGAAAAGACTGCAGAATCACTGGTTAGAAAGCCCCCTGGAAATGTCATCTCTGTCATTCAGCACACAAATTCATTGAGTAGGCCAAACTCATTTGAAAGGTCTGAATCTACAGAACATATTGCATGCCAGCAGGAAAAGATGTATTCACCATCTGAAACATGCGAGAGTGAGATTTGTGAGTCCCCGATGAGCCCAGACCGAGCTCCACAAATGGAAAATGTTGACACTGGTAAGCCATCTCCATCCCAGCAGCCTCAGCCGTGTCATATGCAGCCCAGGCTGGTTCGCCAGCACAACATACAGGTACCTGAAATTCGTGTCACGGAGGAGCCGGATAAGCCCGAAAAAGATAAAGAAGTGCAGAGTAAAGAGCAGGAGAGACCCACTGAAGAATTCCAGTGGCCCCAGAGAAGTGAAACCCTTTCTCAGCTTCCAGCTGAAAAGCTACCACCCAAGAAGAAGCGTTTAAGATTGGCTGACATGGAGCACTCCTCTGGTGAATCCAGCTTTGAGTCTACAGGTACAAGTCTCTCTCGCAGCCCTAGTCAAGAAAGTAATTTGTCCCACAGTTCAAGTTTTTCAGTGTCCTTTGAAAGAGAAGAGAATATGAAGTTCATCACACCTTCCAAACAAGATGAATTTGGAAAACAGTCTGAGTTTTTAACAGTTCCAGCAGGTGCTTACTCACTTTCTGTCCCTGGGCATCACCATCAGAGGGAAATGAGACGCTGCTCATCTGAACAGATGCCCTGTCCTCATGCTGCTGAAATCCCAGAGATCCGAAGTAAATCCTTTGATTATGGGAACCTGTCTCATGCCTCTTCAGCTGGAACACCTACCGTGGCATTGTCTCCATCCCGAGAAAGGAAGAAATGCTTCTTGGTTCGCCAGGCTTCCTTCAGTGGTTTTCCAGAGATTTCTCAGACTGATCAGAGCACAGAACAAAGTATAAAGCAGGAGCAGATGGAACATTCACAGGTTGGTCTTCGCTCTTCCCAGCTTGTCTGGCATCACTCCCCTCCCTCTGTACTTCAGCCCATTCAGGTAGAGGACTCTGGAAAACAGGCTATTGTCTCTTGTGCTCAGCTTAGTAATAGCTCTTCCCACCTTGCCCAGCAACAGGCTCTTGTTGCAGACAGCCCAGAAATGTTAAGGACTCCCTTAATCCAACAAGCACCTTATATTCCTAACAAACATCCATCAGAGCAGCAGCAGCTATTTGCACATCAGGAAAAAGTCCCATTTCCCCCTCTTCACAGCACCTTGTTTCAGTTCCCCTATCCAGCTGTCTGCATGGTTCACTTACCACCATCTCAGCAGCCTATCTTGTGGCAGTCCTGCACAGAACCTCTGCACTTCCAGCATCAATTTGTACAACAGCTGCAGAAATCTTATGTTAAACAGGCTTTCCAAATAGATGTACCTCCAAGTTATCACCTGGAACATGCACCTGAGCTTATTGGAAAGAAAGCAGCTGATTATGGGCACGCTAAAGAGCAAGCATACCAGCATTACTCAGGAACATCTGGGCTGTATTCAAAAAGTACTCTTGCTAAATACCAGTCAGACCATAGCATTAAACCAACAGATACCTCCTCTGAGCAACATCTTCAGACAGATTTTGATTCCCCAAGTGATGGATCTGTTCAGTCTTTGCCAGGGACAGTTGTTCCCGTCAGGATTCAAACCCATGTGCCATCTTACGGTAGTGTCATGTACACAAGCATTTCCCAGATCCTTGGACAGAGCAACAGTCCTGCAATTGTAATCTGCAAAGTTGATGAGACAGTTTCTCAAAGAACATTGGCAACTAACGCAACCATGCAAGGAATTGGATTTAATATAGCTCAGATGCTGGGTCATCATGGAGGACTGGAAAAATATCCTTTGTGGAAAGTGCCGCAGACACTTCCGCTTGGACTGGAGCCACCAATTCCCTTGTGTTTGCCTTCCACTTCTGACATGGCTTCTACCCTGGGAGGAAGCAAACGAATGCTTTCCCCTGCCAGCAGCTTGGAGCTCTTCATGGAGACCAAGCAGCAGAAACGAGTCAAAGAAGAAAAAATGTATGGGCAGATAGTTGAGGAACTAAGTGCAGTTGAGTTGACAAACTCAGATATAAAGAAAGATTTTCCAAGAATGCAGAAGCCTCACTTAGTAAGGCAGAGCTGTGCTACTGAGCCAAAAGAAAGTCTGCCATCCATGTCATCCTCTTCATCGCTGTCATCCTCAACATCTCAAGATTTCCCACCTGTCAGCATGGCGGGAGCTGATGCATTCCCACTGAGCAGAGAGAAACTTTCCAGTTTTGATTCCACATCACCGGGACAGAAGTCCAGTGGCCCATCTGAAGGAAGAGACTCACCAGAAGAGCTGGATGTGGATGAAACAGCCTCAGATATGAGCATGAGTCCACAGAGGTCGTCATTGCCACCAGGAGAAATTCAGGCAGAAGACCAACTGAAACATCAGAAATTACCTCTGGGGATGTTAGTCCAGATGTCATCTAATACTGTTGGGAAAGTCACAGCCTCAACCATTCTCCTGACAGATGTAGCAGATTTTCAACAGATCCTTCAGTTCCCAAGTCTGCGTACTACGACTACTGTGAGCTGGTGTTTCTTAAACTATACAAAACCCAATTACACTCAGCAACCAACCCTCAAAGCTTCTGTTTATGCTTCATGGTGTATAAGTTCATGTAATCCAAACCCATCTGGGCTAAGTACAAAGACCACTTTAGCACTTTTAAGGTCCAAGCAAAAAAACACCACGGAAATCTACACCCTGGCTGCTATGCACAGACCTGGAGCTGGTAAACTGACATCATCGAGTGCATGGAAGCAGTTTGCTCAGGTAAATAAGAAATTTTAACAAAATTAATTTCCTATATGTTTATATGAGAAATTTCCAGTAAGCTATAAAATGCAAGTTAGTAATTTATTTTTTTTTAAAAAAGTTTCACCATTGGGAAATCAGCCAGTGACATCTTCCCAAGACAACTTTTGAGCCTCAGTTTATCCTTCTGCAAGCTCTGCTACTTCTGCTGTCTCTGTCTCTGCCTCCATTTTCAAAATCAGATGTAAAAAGTGAGGCTTTTAAACCCTCCCTTCATGTGTGCCAGAGCCTGATACATTATCTCCTTTTATTTTGCCCTTTGTTTTTCCCAATTTAAACAGTGTCAGACACAAACATCCACATGTGTTTGTAAGAAAAGATTAAGATAAAATTGAGTAAGGATCTTCAGATCCATTTAATGTCTTTTACATATTGACTCTTCCTCGCAGATTAAGCATTTGCTAATGGTGACGGGGAAAATTCTGTAATGGCAATAAATTACCTTCTGAGGCTTTTCCATATCTATTTTCCATGATTTTTTTTTCTCTGAGGAAAGATACAGTATTGTCATTTCTGTCAAGACTCTCGTAAAAAATTGTCCATGTTGCCTCCTCTCTTATTTGCTGTCAAATTAAATGGGACAGATTAATTAATCCTATAGAGTTGGACCAAAATGAGAGTTTGGCTTTGACCTGGTATGTTAAAAGTATTTGAAATGAAGTGTGCATGTATTGTATGCTCCAGAAGTAACACCCTTCCTTGACTTTGTTCTGCAGATGAAACACGAGCCATTCTTCTTGTTTGGCAGCAAGCTTGAAAAGAAAGTAGTGGGGAATATTATAAAAGAAAGAGTAAAAGGAGACATTCATGGAGATAAAGACATTACATCCAAACAAACTGAGCCGATACGAATTAAAATCTTTGAAGGAGGGTAAGAAAATATAACTGGAAATTTCAAGCTCAGACTGTAATTTTAAAGACATTTGAAAATGAATATGAATTAATTAGAATGTGAACAGTCTCCTGTATGCTTGCCATGTCTTGTAGCTCCCAAGTCTCTTCTTTTTTGTGTATTTGTCAGTCTCAAAACGCACTGCAGGGTACCTGTATACTCACTTTGGGCTCTACTTTGTTAGTAAGACAATTGTTTTCCATATGTGTGAGAGCAGTCCCTCAAAATTGTTACTTTAATTCCTTAAGTCATAAGGAAGTGGATGAACTGGTAACATTTTGATATTTTCTATGCTGTTTCTTTGTATTTAATGACTTCCATGAAGATATGTTTCCATTTTTAGGCACAGTATACTTCCACTCAGTTTAACGGGTTGACCAGGCATGCATAGCCTTATTCTTGTAATTTTGTATTATTTACTGAGGTTGGATTTTGGAGATAAAATGTATAATGCCAGTGAAATCTATGGCATCTAAGACTAATCCATAGATCTGTCATGTATGGTTGATGAAATAATGTTTAATTTTACTGTGGCAATGTATCACTTAAGTGGTAACAGAAACAACATAAAGGGAAAAGCAATTCACATTGTTGTGAGGCTTAAGAAACTTAAGAAAAGAAAATGAAATAGACACTTGTTTGTCTCTGCAGTATACTCTAAAATGGAAGATAGTTTAGTTTCTTTTACAGAATTCTGACACAATGAAATTAGTTTGCTAGTTTTTAGTAGCGCATAGTCAGGTGGCCAAACAAGATGTGTTTTTCAGTCTTTCCAAACTCAAATGGTCCCACAGCACTGTTTTATTAGGGTAACTAAATAGGTCAGGAGGGAGATGTGAGAAATTCATACATCCATTTCCTTCTCCTGTCAGTCTGTACCCTTTAAAATCTCAGTTGTCCTTCATTGATGTTGTCTTTTTGTCTAAGATTGAGTAATCTTCATGAAATTACCTTTGCCATTTCTCTGTAGTCTGCAACACTGAAGGAAGATAGCCTACATCTTGCCTGAAAGACTGAAAAAGTTTTGGAGATTTTTATAGGTGTGCTGGCCCAGACACCCTTATCCTGACTCTTCTCTGTAGTTGTACCTTACCCTAGTACTTAAGCCAGTAGACTGGCTTTGCAAGACTGACCCAAATTCAGTGGTGAGCAAGAAATTTTACAAGAAAGTTGTAAAATTCTAAGTTTACAAGAAATTTAAATAGCTGTTGTTTCAACTCACACCTACTTTGAAGTATTAAATTTGCCTGCTTCCAACTGTATACCATTTCTGAATATAGTCCAGCTGAAGATAGTCTGCCTTGATGTAAGCTGCATGATGAGAGGTCAGAAGAGTAAAAGTGTGTTAAGAAGAGCAACTTAAAGGAGGATTCAGATGAGTGTGAGTTGCAGCAGTTCACTCTACAAAAAACTTCTACTAATACTTACTTCAAGAAATATTGTGCGTTACTTGCACTACCTTAAGTTTTTCTGTATACCAATAAGGTACATGAAACTATTTGAGTAAAATCATTTAATTCACACTTCACCTAGAAATGTCTCCTAGTAATACTTGACTATGTTTAGATAAGCTTTGAGTAAAACAAAACATGAGAAACCTTGATATGCACATCAGTTTCTGGAGTGGGGAGAACAAATAGTCTGTGCAATAGACTGGGACTTCCTCAATAGAAAAATATAAAGAGCAAAACTCCAGCAGGTGATGCAGTATCAGTAGGTCCACTCTACTCACACATCATAACTTTATGGTACATTTTACAAGAATTATTTGTGAAAGAATAGATTTGTTCTTTCCATTCTAGACATTCAGTTGGCTCTTTTTTAAATTGATGTAATATACCTTAGACATTATTGTCATGTCTTGCACTGCTTTCTGTCCTGGTTATTGAATTTTTCCTTCTCTTCAAATTATTGTCTATGACTTCTTACAACTAGTTTTTGATGCGGATGTGTTTCTATGCTGTCTTCTTCTTGGCTGTTAGATGAGCTATTTTGTTCTCCCCTCTTTGAGCACATCTTCATCTCCTCTTAGCATGTGGTGCACTGAACTATATAGCAAATGTCTGTTGTCTTCATGTCACATTTTCTGTTCTGGACAGGCAAGCATGGGTGGTCATATCTTGTTTCAGGAGGATATTTTCATTTTGATTTTATGTTTTCATGGGGAATGGGTTTCCTTAGGCTTTGTGATTGCTTTTGTCTCATAGGTGTGAAGAAGGTAATTAGCTGAGAAAGATCTGTGGTTGTCTGTTTTCGGTTTGTGGGAAAGCCTGTCCACCTGGCAGGGACATGTAGCTCTGCACAGCTGCCTTGTGCCAGTGGGGTGGATCATTCATATGACACCTGGGCAAAAAGCAGATAGCTGAGGCTGGGGATGAGTGAGAAGCTGAAGGATCAGAATCAGAACTGAGGCAAAAACTAGATCATCGTATCATGGCATTATGGTTGGAAAAGACCTCTAAGATCATCAAGTCCAACTGTCAGCCAGTACCACCAGATGTCACAGCACATCACCTCACTGCAGAAACCCCACCAAGAGCATTTTGTAAGCATTGTAGCAGAGGGAGTTTGGAAGGAAGAAGTTTAACCACTGTATTATTACCACTGGCAGGTGGCTTGATTCAAGTGAAATTATCTGAATCACAAAATCTGATTTCCATCATCTGTGACTGCAGATGTGACTGATGGGATATGAAGCAGTATTTCTCAAAGAAAAACAGTAATTTAAGTTCATACCTTGTTGCAGTACAGTTAGTTGCTAATGGTGTGCAAAGAAAAAGGGACAGGACAAGCAAGCCTGCTCATCTGACATCTACCTTAATGACATTATCAGCTGACAGCAAGAATTCACAGTTTGCTTCTCTTTGTACTTTCATATCTATCAGTAATAGACTCTAATTGAAAAACACAAATAAAATAATATTTTGGATAGAAATTGCAGGACTCTGAGACTTGTTAATGCTTTTTAACTCAAGGGTCCCCTCTTAGTCAAATTCAGAGCAGCAGTGGCCAAAGTCCTTTCATGGGTATTACAAAGTAGGAAGGGGAAAATTCCTCAAAGCTTTGAGAGAGGTGCAGGTTAGCAGTAAGATCGAATATTCCTGAGGTCTAAAAGGTAATCACCATAGACTCAGACTTCTGGTCCTTTAGTTTTTGCACCAGCCCTTCTTTAAATGTCAAGTTTGTGTGTGTCATTTCTCTCACAGTCATTGTTATGATGAAGCATTCTTAAAGAGTCAAGGTCAGTTGTGGCCGAAAACCGTCTATATGAATGATGAAGAGACACGTTTTATCATTGTCTTTGTGTCCAATGGGATTTGACAGGTGACAGAAGCCAGTGGAATGAGGTCAAGCAGAAGAAGAGCAGAGATGGAGCAACAGAAAAGCACATGTAATAGCACAGCATTTATCTTACGAGTATCAATCAGGGGTGGCATGGTAGACTCCATCCCAGCAAAATCAGACTGTAGGAAAAGATAAAGAGAAGATAAAATAGCAGTATTTCAAATAATAATGGGCTTCTTTCTTTTTTATCTGTGGGAGAAGGCTTGGAGGTAGTTGATGAAGCAGTGGATAGAGAGATGACTAGCAGTCATTGGCATGTGCGTTTGAAGGAAAACCTGGGAAATGGGGCAGCCAGACAACCAAGATCCCAAAAATGTCTTACAGAAAACCTGCTAGAGAGATTGCTAAATATTAAATTACATTAGACTATGCCAGTTTTTCCCATGGTGCCTGGGACAGTGAAGGAAATGGGAGAGGTACAGCTTTGCTGGAAATGAGATGAAAAAACCTGAATTTAGGCATCCACATTTGAAAGAGGAGCTAATGTGTTTAAAAGATAAGAAGATGGACTTGAGAACAGGACACTGTTTTATGTTATTCTAAGATACTAAATTCAGAATTTATATTGCCCATTATATAGCTAAACATATGGGAAAGTGTTCATCTAAGAACAGCACACTAGAAAAATTTTCCAGCTCTGTAACCCAAAATTTGCCACTTTTTTCTTGCAGAGTTATCATCACATTAACAGAATCTTTTACACAGTCCCTTTTTTATTTAAAGTACTGAATGTCGGTACCAGTGATATTTTGTGGACTGTGCATCCACAGAATGACTGAAAGTACTTTTGCTGCTTAGGAAGAGGGCAATAGAGGACAGAGGGCAGGAAAAAACCATCATTTCTCAGTTCTTTCACTTCCTGGATTTTACTTTGGATGAATGAGGATGAAATTCTTTCCCCAAAGGAATGCCCAGCAGTCTTCAAACCTCAGAGCAGCCTGAGTAGATTCCCTAGACTCTTTTAGATTTCAGTATTAACAATTCAGCATGATAATAAAGGCAATGTACAGCTTTACATAGATTTTCATATTTATTTTCTAACTACATACTATGTAATCAGCAAAAATAGCATAGAAATCTTACGTGAGTGCTAAGAAAAAATTCAGTAACAGCTTTCTTCAAACTATCCATGTTTGAGATATACCATTTTATTTCTAAAGCATCACATACCTGAGTGAACTCAACTCGGTGTCTCTTTAGGGAGCGATTTATCTTTGGGAATGTCAGGCATCTGTAATGTGAATGCATACATCCTTGTTCCCTTTATGCTTAATGGGAAGAAACGGGCATTTCCAGGATGTAATTTATCTGATCCCAAGGGATAAATACACTAAAATAGTTAAATGAACCGTGCTGGAAAACAACGCTGTTTTCAGTGGTGGTAAATATCTGTGCTGTACGAGACTACAGTGGGCTGAAATAAATCCAACCTGCAGGCTTTTATTTTGAGTTGTGTCTATAGGAATGGTTGTTCATTGGTTTCCTGACAAGGTGTTTATACTGTTCTCATACTGCAAACTGTTGGTCTCATATTGTTTAAATACACTGGGACCAGTACATTCTCTGAAAGCCAAATACTTTATGAGTTCCAGACTGAAAATTCAATTGTTCCTTTGGACTTCTGTGAGTTTGATGATGAGGATCAGATGCATAGAAGAAATGTTTATACATGTATGAGACCTAGAGTCTGTATGACTTAAATATTTGCTCTCTTCCAACAGGTATAAATCAAATGAGGACTATGTATATGTCAGAGGTCGTGGCCGAGGAAAGTACATTTGTGAAGAATGTGGCATTCGCTGTAAAAAGCCAAGCATGCTCAAAAAACATATCCGCACTCACACTGATGTCCGGCCTTACGTATGCAAGTTGTGCAATTTTGCCTTCAAAACTAAAGGTACTTGACCCTTTTTGCTGAACTCTTGCCACTTCTGGAGCTATTTTGTCTTCTGGGATCCAATCACCCATTGCAATCAAGGAGAATATTTTCTTCAGAATAAAATTGTTGTGTTTATATATACAGGAGTCTCTTACAGAGTTTGTTCTCTTCTGTTTAATTGATCCAGGGATTTTGTAAGGCTCTGAAACTCCTTGTATAGCTTCATTATGACCTATAGGCTCTTGGCTGGTCCTTCTGTCTGCAGAGAAAATGTAGTAGCATAAGAACCACCCAAAAACTAATACTCTGCCAACATTGTTACATGGTGCAAATTTTAATTGCAGCAACACTTAAATGCTACCAGGAGACCACACTTCTTATGACATAATGTAGAAGCAGAGCATCAGCTGCTGAGGAATACATGCCTTCACAGGCTTTACAGTGGGTCAGTTTCAAGTTTATAAATAATGTATGTCTCCCAGATGGGCTGCTCCATCCACTGTGGCATTAATTATGAATAGAGATCTGATAGCTTCTGTTCACATGTATTTATCAGCACAGAAAAAAGCTTCCATTTGTCACCCTGAGGCCACAGATAATGATATTCTTTGGAATTCAGATTTGTGATGCAACCATTTCCTTGAGAGAAAAAAATCCTTTCCTTGGTATCATTTCTTTGTAGCATAGCCTAAGTAAGCCTTACATTCTCAGTTTTTTAGCTTCCCTTTGGCAGACAAAAGAAATGGATTCTGGTCCCAGTGCAGTGAAACTTAACTCAAAGGGAGAGAAAGGAAGCTGAAGGAGATTTCTCCCAAGATCCCAGTGCAGCTTCATGGCTGTTTTGAGGATTGAGAATTGTAATAGTTTCCATGACTCCAGCATTTCTTCCTGTGCCAAAGGAATGGTAGAAGATCCATCAACCTAATTTAAGATGAGAACTTTCATGGGCATGTAGAGACAAAGACAAGGAGCTGCTTGTTTGTAGTCCCAGTAGACCATCATGAGCTGTTCTCATATCACTGCTTACATTTGACATATCTGGAGGAATGGGTCTTGAGGAGGGCCTTGAAGTACATGACCGTACTGTGGTTTTACAGCTGTGTTCAGAGAGGACATTCTAGGAAGAACAGGTGGCATGGAAAAAAAAAAATTAAAAAAAATAGAAATTGCTTGCTGAAGCTGGCATTTCTGACAAAGAATAAGAAACATGAGGCAGGTGGTTTCCTATTGCACAAGAAGGACATTAGTAGCAAGAGACTAGATTAGCCTTCCAAGTATAAGAAGTGTTTAACCAGTGTATTACTGATTATAAGCAGTTGTCAGCCTAATAACTATGGTTTCTATTTTGCTGAGAGCAGTAGGTGACAAACTTTCAGAGGTACTTAGGTTTTCAGTTTTTCTGAGCATTTAACCATCCAGAAGCATCAGTGGCCAAGTTAGCCTCTCCATACGGTGCACAGGCACAAGAAACTCCTACAGAGAAGGGAATTATTTGAACTAGCTGGAACTGAAAGTCTGAGAAGAGCCTGGCTTGTGAGTTTCTAAGCACACCTGCACTATCCAGCAGAGGGGGTTAAGTGTTCCTGCCCCAAGATGGTGTCTGGAGATGCTGGTTGGGGTCCTGGAAGCAGCATAAATGCATTTCCAGAGGGCTTTCCTTGAGCTAAGAAGCACCCTGTCTTGGTAGTGGGTTGGGTTTGCTTGTGCCATGCTTTCCCTTTTGGGTGTTAGAATGAGACTGAAGTGGCAAATGGATTAGAGCGATATTCTCCAGCTTGTGCTTTGTACTCAAGATTCTTTGTCATGAAATGTCTCTTGGGGCCAATCTCGACCCAGTTTTTTTATCTGTGAAAAAACAGACCAAGACAGGCACTCCAGAAAGTCAATATCTAGTATTAGATTGCTCCCCCAGGGGAATGTGAGATTTGCTTTCAAATCTCTGCTGTGTCTGGTTCAGATCTGTACTCTAAGTCTGGGAGCTGAACCTGAATTTCCCACATCCCAGGTGGATGCTGTGAGCACAGCTCCTCTCAGGTCAGAGACTGCAACTAGACGGTAAACTTGAGAAGTCTCTCATAACTGTTCTTTTGGTTTTTTGTGGCATACTTGTGCTTCCAAATGCTTCAAATACATGGAGCATTTAGAAACCATGTGCCAAGTAAATGGGAGAGCCCTTACCATGAGGGTGCCACTGTGCATACAGGAGCATGAGCCCTGAGTGGCTGCTCTGCTGTGGACTTATTTTGATGTCTAAGCAGTCTGTACGTATCATGAACAGTGAGTCCAGGAACAGGTAACATCCAAAAGTGAGTATTTTAGGAGTGAGTAAATACCATGTGGAAAATTGGAGAGATGCCTATGTACCTCTCAGGCCCTGAGTTTATTTGAATTTTGTATTCTCTTAAGATATAAAAATGCAGTCTCATTAAAACAGGCTCTGAGACCAGTGGTATAGATGAATCCGACCTATCTCTTGTGGGTTTTTTAAAGCTAAAACCCATTGTCTGCAGCATAGTGGAATTCAGATGTACCAAAACCTTACCTGAAAAGTGATCTTTGTTGTTGTTCATTAATTACATCAATCTCTGATCCATAGGAAATCTGACAAAACATATGAAGTCTAAAGCACACATGAAAAAATGCTTGGAGCTTGGAGTATCAATGACATCTGTGGATGATGCTGAAACTGAAGAAGCAGGTATGTCAAAATGATTTAATTTAGTTGGAATGGCCTCATTCCAACTCAAGTATGGAAAGTATGAAATCTGCAAATGACTCATTGCACTTTAGCACAGTGATGGGCATGGGAAAATATATTACAAGTATTTGAGGCATTTTTTAATTGAGAGTTAACTTTTTAATAAACAGGAAGTAAAAAAAGAAAAAATATCCTACCTAGTTGTCTGGGTTATACTTTTTTACATGAAGAGGCACTAGAAATAAAAGGATGGCCTATTGTCATCTGTCTCATACGAGGTTCCAAATCTTGCCACTTAAAATGTGAGAGATGGCAACATTTAGTGATGTTGCAAGGTAGTGTAGGATGAAGTTGCTTTTGTACTTCCTTTCAGAACTTTTTAATAGAGTTTTAAGGTATTATTTTGAAAAACATGTGGATTTAATCCGTGAGGAATGGCTTTATGCAGCCATCCCAGATGAAGAGCATCCAGCAATGCCAATGAGTGTGCTGGGTGGGGAATGGCTGTGGTGTGAGAGGTGGGATATATGCCAATCATTTGGACTTGCTGTGGTTGTTTCAGAAAATATGGAGGACATGCAGCAGGAAACAGAGAAGAGCAGCAACCTGGCCGGGCTGTCAGCAGAGCACCAGTTTTCTGACGCGGAGGAATCGGATGGCGAGGATGGCGATGACAATGATGATGATGATGAAGATGAGGATGATTTTGATGATACTCAGGGAGACTCGACACCAAAAACCAGATCAAGAAGCACCAGCCCGCAGCCCCCTCGGTTCTCCTCCCTGTCAGTGAACTCGGCTGGGGCATCGCAGGGGGCTTCCCCCGAGGGCTCCCTTTCCGTGGGACACTCTTCCCTCATCAGTTACTTGGTCACCTTACCTAGCATTCAGGTTACTCAGCTTATAACACCAAGCGACTCCTGTGAAGACACACAAATGACAGAATATCAGAGGTTTTTCCAGAGTAAGAGTACGGATTCGGAGCCCGATAAAGACAGATTGGACATACCCAGCTGCATGGATGAGGATTGCACGCTTTCCTTAGATCCCAGTTCTTCTCCAAGGGACCTCTCACCTTCCAGTCGACAATCGTCACCTGGCTACGATTCTTCACCCTACAGAGATAACTCACCAAAGAGGTATTTAATGCCAAAAGGGGATTTGTCACCCAGAAGGCATCTGTCACCCCGAAGAGATATTTCACCCATGAGGCACCTTTCCCCGCGGAAGGAGGCTGTGCTGAGGAGAGAGTTATCACCAAGACGGGACGTGTCACCAAGACGTCACCTATCGCCAAGGAGACCAATGTCACCAGGGAAAGATGTGTCTGTTCGAAGAGATTTGTCTCCCAGGCGAGAGAGGAGATACATGGCCTCCGTCAGAGCGGCGTCTCCCCGGAGGGGCTTGTACCATAATCCAGCATTGTCCATGGGTCAATATTTGCAGTCTGAATCTATTCCAGTGGGACATTCAGTAAGTATGAAGGAACATTTTCATTCCTCTTGTCAAAAACTGTGCTCTTACTGAATTTGTGCATTTCAGTAATCTCAGCAGCTTTGTAGAAGAAGTTAAAACTTTGAACCTTGGTGGGAAGTCCTAGGACAAATGCAAGAACTTTGGAATAGACAGGAACAAAGTCAGGATGCTGATTCATTTAGATGGACTAGAGTCAGCCTAAGGGAGAAGTGTTCACTTGGCAGAATTCTGAGTAGCTCCATCAACTTCAATGAAATTAGGCTGGTTTGCATTTTCTGCCTCCATATTCATTATATTATGTATATATTATACATTATATATTGTATATTATATATTAGATATATACACGTGTATATATATATATATATGTATGTATGTATGTATATGTATAATTTTTTTAAACAGTCCAGAAGGCTTACGTGGTTTGGGAGGCTTGCTTCTGCTCTGTAAAAATCTTGTATTTCCTGGACTCTCAGGCGAGATCAAGCCAAGTTCAAGGCTTAAAGCCCTGTTCTTGTGATATGGTGCCCATCACTGAGTATTGTTTAATGGAATAAAAATGCTAAGATAATGAAACCTCTTAGAAAAGCAGAGTGCACACTGAAATCAGGATCTGTGGCTGGAATTTAGATGCTATAATTGTGTGAGAGGAGCAGGAAGCTGTCTGCCCTGCAGAAAGTGCTGCAACTGTCTGTGTGGAAATATGCAAAACTTGCACAGCTGCTGTCTGTGCTCTTCCCTTTTGGTAACTTTTGACCAACCCTAGCATTCACAAAGCATTCCCTCCACAAATAGATTACATCTTCTGAGATAAGATGGCCTTGCTATGTGTGAATTTATTTACTTATTTACTATGCTTCCCTCGCCATGTTGCTGTTGTGGCTGCCCTCTCATTGCCTGCCTGTGTGCGGGTTCAACCTGGGCAAGCTGTGACAGTCTCAGATGATCTCAGAACTCCTTGCTCCCTGCTCTTCTCCTGGCTGACCTCTTCTCCCTGCTCCCCCATTCCCAGTCTTCTTGGCTCTCCATGTATTCTTTGTGCTCTTCCTCTGTGGAGGAGAAGAATTGAACCCGGAGCTCATACAGTCAGCATTTCTCAGCACTCTTGTGATTTTCTCTGCAGAGTCAGGATGATGTATTTATTATCTGCTGCCAGGAATGTAGTGAGGGATGCTCCTAGGGAAAAAATGTTTGGGGTAGGGATGGACCAAAAAGAGCTGAGATGCTGCCAGCCTGGCAGATCCAAAAGTGATTTCTCAGTATTTCGGGGGTATAAGGGAAAGCTGCAACTTGAGGGGCCATATTTATAGGAGAGAGCAACACAGGCACTTCTCCCACATCTTAGACATGGCCCCATGACCTAATAAGTTGTTCAGGAGAGCACTGGAGAGGGGTGACAGATTAAACAGCCCTTGAGAAAGGGCATGCTGAAACCCTGCTGCACTCTCATAGGAGTGATCACTGCACAGCTGAGAGAGGATACAAATCCCACCAGCAGTTCTACTGACTACATGAGGAAGCACAAGTAGGTGAAGAGTCACCAGTTTAATCAGTCATGATGTCTTAGTATCAAATGAGTGGGATCATGTGGGATTCTACAGCTGACATTGTGCAGGGTGCCCCAGTCCCTCATGTCCCACATGAGACATGCTGGCATCCTGTAGTAAAGATTTGGGATGTGTAATGATGCTAGCAAAAGCATGTTAACAGTCATCCTTGGCCATCTGACAGTTCTTGCTGTAATATTTTTCTTACGTGTTATGCACACCTTCCAGCAAGGCATTTAACACATTGTAAGGACTCTCTTAGCACTTCTCATTCCTTCTTTTGAAAAGTCCACCATGCCAGATGGACTTGTAAAGCTTACCTTGTTTTTGAGGTAGAGTCAGGCACGTGGCAGTGAAAAATACATTGTAAAAGATCAATTGTCTTACAGAAAGCAGCAGTAACTTGATGGCATGTTGAGTGTTTTGAGAGAGAAGGCCAGACCTCAGTAGAGTCACTACAATCTGAATACAGGAGGCATCACTGGAGCCCAGGCAAACTTAAATGAAAAAAAATGACAAATGAGGATGATTGCCATTTGCAACAAATGACTGCAGGGAAGAAAAGATGGATTCCTCGTCTCTTGATGCCTTTCTGGAAACTGTACTTTAGCCAAACATTAGACAAGCTTAAGTGAAACACAAGTTATTATACTCAGCATGTGGGAAGACAAATAACACCTGAGCTTGCTATAAATGAAAGCTGTCAGAGAGGAAAAAGGAATAAAAGTTGTTTTTCATATTTTAGACTAGTGAAATCCAGCAGACCAAAACATCATTAGCAGCTGCATTGGTAATGCATATGCCAGTTTACAATCCCTAAAACACTTTAAGAACTGCATTGGGTTCCCAGTCCTTGAAGGAAAAAGGGCAGTTTTGTGCATCTAGTGCTTGCAGTTCCCAGAAGAGGCCAGTTTTCTTTCTTCTCAACTGAAATGTTTGTATTTGCTCTAACCTCTTTGGCCAGTGCTGGTCTAGTTGCCCTTCATCTTGCTTCCTGCTCCATGCATTTTGGTGGTCTTGTACAAAAGGCTTGTAAAGTGCTCTGGCATTGAAAGCACCACATAGAAAGCAATTAAAATTATTTGCTGAGGAAGTGGAAAAGAGCATGGTGAAAGTAAATTCTTTTTTTAGATTGTATAAAAATACAAGAAAATACACACTTTTTTTTCCTGTGGCATTCAATAACAGGATACACTCTTGCAACAGAGTACTCTGCCTAAAGTAGCCTAATTCTCTAGTGTATACTGGGTCACACTTGGCTTTGACAAGTTAAATTGGTGTCTTTAAAATTAATGCCAGATATCTTCTGCTCTCTAAATACAGTTGGGATCTTCTCTTCTGTCAATGCCAGAGGTTTCTTCCCTTACTGAGAAGACTGATGCCATTATCAAAGGGCTCAGATTCTTCTTCCCAGTCACCTTCTGCCAGTACCAAGAAAAAGAGAAGGAATAGGAAGGCTTCATTTTTTCACACTGAGTGAATCTCTTTTAGCATTTTAGTTTGGATCAGGCATATGTCTCTGCTGTCATATTTTTTGTGCATTGACTCATATTTTCAGATCAGTCTTGGTGAAAGTGACCTGGATTGTTGTCAGATGGAATTAAACTGCAAATGTGCACCAGGAGGGCAGCAGGTGCACTTGAACTGTGAGTGACCGTTCAAGTGACTGCAAAGAGGCCACATAGGGTTAATCTGAACCAACCTTCCCTTCCAAACCCACAACACATGCATTGTGAATGTGGGATCCAGCACAAACAGTTTTCACTCCATTCCTGCTTGTCCCAGCCCTTAGTACACCCTGCTACTTCCTAGCACAGACCAGAACTTTTGCCTCTTCTTCCAGTCCCAGGATAGACACAACAAGATCGAGAAGGTGCCTTGCTGTGAGTGGTACAGACTTGTCTCTCACAACTATTTCAGCTTCTAGGCAGTAGTGGATTTTGCTTGTGTTGCCATCTTGTTGCTCATCTCATTCATTTTGAAGTCTTGATATATTCAGAAGAGCTGACGGGAACTATATGACCACTTGGAAGTTGATAGGACTTAAGGTCCTTTGGTCATCCCAAACATGGATATTAAATCCCTTCCCAAAAACTCACTGTTCTATCATCTTGAGTGAAATGCATTCTTGTACAGAGAGCCAGAAACTTATGAATTCCAAGTAAACTCTAAATATTTTCACTGGTTCATCTGGGCTACTATGGTGCATTCTCTGCCAGGCTGCAAATTGAGTTGATCCTGGAAGTGAAGGCCACATGGAGTTATAATCATTTTATTATGCATCATATCTTTCAGGAGGCACATTGGCGGTATGCTTTGCTACTGACTTTCACTCCAGAGTTCAGTGTTTTCTGTTTTTTAACTTTAAAAAATCTCAAGTACTTTATGATGTGCTAATCAAAGAGACTATTTTCTACCCAACGTGTCTTTGCAAGCTGTGGTCTGAGGCTGACCAGAGGATGTGTGAAGGGTGCTTGGCTTTGAAATGTGATCTTCCTCTTAATCTCCCACAGCCTGATTTGGGTGATGTACCAGATACAGGGTAAACCCTATCTCATCCCTGAGGCATTCTGGGGGACTTGTGAAGCTGGATATGGCTTTGCTCAGGGGTGTGATGTGGCAGTCTATCTTTGTGACCAGGTCACAGCATTTAGTGAAAAGCTGCTACAGAATACTGCTGCTTGGGAAATTATATGTCACCTGGAATTGAAGGGAAATACGCTAAGCTGTAGCAAATGAAGATTAATAGGAAACAAACTGGATTCCCATCACCTGACAATGAGAACTCAGTTCACAGCACTGGCAGCAAACCATTCTGACTGCAGTGCAAAAAGATACTGTGACTTCCTGCACTGTGCTCTGTGATCTAGTACTTGCCCTGTCAGCTGAAGAAAGTCTTTGGATTTTCAGGATGCTGGTTGAAAAAAGACAGTCTTTCCCTGTGAATATGTGTGTCTGCTTGTAGGAATGAAAATGCTAGATATTGGTAAAGGAAATAAAAGCAGGATAAGAGGTAGGACCAGTTACTAGTGATTGTAGCCATTTATGTTTTCTGTTTCCAAGCTTACCTGCCAGAGCTAGAGAAAAATAATCCAGTATGTGCCCAGCCAGGCTTGGAAGGTATCCAATGACATGCACACGCTGTCACTATGTTAAAATCAGGCATGGG
The DNA here is from genome assembly GCF_001522545.3 of Parus major. Taxonomy (NCBI): domain Eukaryota; kingdom Metazoa; phylum Chordata; class Aves; order Passeriformes; family Paridae; genus Parus; species Parus major. Next base: position 51,787,594 of record NC_031770.1, on the reverse strand, counting down.
AGACATGTCTTGGATGATGCTGCTGATTCTAAAGCACACAGCAGTTTGTGTCATGTTAGCCACCTCTCTCCAACAAGGACAGGCTCTTGCTCTATTCCCTTTTGAAGCTTTGGAAGGGTAAAACATGAAGCCAGTGTCTTTCTCAATTTGTGTGTGACTAAGTTTATTCTTTGATGAGTTTTACTCTTTTTTTTCTCTCAATTTCCCTTAGCCCAAGTTCACATCAGATGTAATAGTAATAAATGTCATGGTGTAGGAAACATCCAAAAGGACAATATGACTGAGAAACTGGTTGACAGACCAAAGATGGAAAAAAAATAGGGGGCAAGCAGCTGTGCAGAGGTGAAGTTAGCAATAGGAAGGACTGACAGAGTAGGTGAACTGTCTTGTGGCTTGGCAACTGCAGTTTATTTTATATAATTTTCCCCATTCAGCAATATAATGTGTTGTCACTGGGGTTTCTTGTGACAGTTTCTGTTTTATGAGACTCAAGTGTCTCACTTTCTGAATAGGAAAATTCCCAACATAGATTAGTCTCTCAATAATATCTCTGAAGTTTGACTCTGATGATTATGGGTCACCCTTTCCTGTCTTAACATTGATTTATATTAAACAGGACAAAGCATCTGAGCACAGTGAGATTGAGCCCTTGGGTAGCACAGAAACTGAATCTTTAATTGCCCCCTAAACCAGCTCCCTGGGATGGGATCAAGAGGTTGCTTAATGCCTTGAGAGCTAGGATTTCCCAGCAGTGAACTGCTGCCACTTCAATGCATTGGCATTTAGCAGCACAGTCCTGGGGCTGCCACACCAAGGCTGTGGTACCATTGCAGCTCTGGGGCAATTGATCCATGCTTGGTCAATTTATAGAGCAGAGATGAGAGTTTTCATTCATTTAATTTCATATGAGAGTCCCTGAGAGTTGTGTGGCCAAATCCCACATATAATTATGAAAATGTCATCCTGCACTTCTGTCATCATTACTCCTCTGGTTAGCAATAAATGATACTTAATCATCAGATAGCAAACAAATTTTAAAACTTAAGAATGGAAAAAAAAAAAAGGAACCCAAAAGCCCAGGGCATATTTAATACTGAGTGGAGATGGAGCTATTTATTCTTCCAAGGCAGGAACTAATGGGAAGGCAGTGAAAATGTCAATACTGTGAGATTGGCTTTTATTAGCCGTTACAAAATCCCTCATTCTTCTCAATCCTATTATGAGTTGTTGAGTCCCTCTGGGACAGAATCATCACTTTTGCTCACAGCTGATGCCTGTGCTTTTGGTATTATTTATTGTTTACACTGCAGATAAGCCAGTGGGGTGCCCCATTGTCTCAATGACTAGAAAAATTTGTGTCTTCATTGCACAGAGACACTTGAACTTGCATGGAAATACCCACTTGCTTTCACCAAGGATTGGGTAAAGCTCCCAGGAGCAAGTGCCTTCTGTGGGGCTCAAGAGCAGATTTTTCAGAAGGCAGTAAATACATACATACTGTCAAATATTCCCTGTTATGCTGAGCAGGGGTGGTGAGCAGGGGATGTTCGGACATGGACTTCTCTGCAACAAAGTTTAAATACCAGCATGGTTTTCCAAAAGAGAGGGTAAGATGGATCTCATGGCCAAATTCTCCTGGGGAATGAAAACCTATCTACCCCAAATTCTGTTCAAAGTTTCAGTTGAATATAATACCCTCCACTTCCTGACCTAAATTGCTGCATTGTGTTGCTGAACTCCCTTCACTGGCCACTGCCTTTCAGCTCAGAGGCATGAGCCCTGTAGGGCTGAGCTAAGCAAAACCTCCTCTGTTGTTTGGATATGCAATTAGTGGAGTTTTCCAAGTGCTTTGGGATCCATCTGGATGAAAGGTGCTTCGTGAATGGAAGGTTGTGTTAGACAGGAAAGGAGATAGGTGGTTTGGCAGCCAGACAAGAATTCTGCTAGTAGCATTGCTGACATGTCTTTGTTTTTTCTTCTGGTTACAGAGGAGGGGGTTGTCTCAGGCACCTTACTTCAACATATATGGAGAAAAAGGAGGCATGGAGCACCGCAGGCCTAGCCTGTTCCCCGAAGGTCCGAGCGACTACGTCTTCAGTCATCTTCCACTACACTCCCAGCAGCAGATCCGAGCACCTATCCCCATGATGCCAATTGGGGGTATCCAGATGGTCCATTCAGTCCCCGTGGCCCTTTCAGGTTTACATTCTCCGTCCACTCTGGCCCTGCAGAGGGAGGTCTCTGAGGAGAAGCAAAGAGGAACTGCGGAAACCCTTACAAAAGAATCGTATAGTATTTCTAAGCACCATGAGAAACGTACCTCTCCGCACAGCTTGCACCCCGCTGCTCCCCCCAGCGCCCCCTCCTCGCCGCTGCTGTTGCTGGCGCAGAGCACATCCGAGGACAGTGTCGTGGCTACCGAGAGGGAGCAGGAGGAGAACATACAGACTTGTACAAAAGCCATAGCCTCTCTGCGAATCGCCACAGAAGAAGCCGTTCTGCACGGGGCGGAGCAGCTGCAGAGGCCTTCTGAGCCTCACCAGAAACCCTTAGAAAGTGCACATTTTAGCATTAAACACTTTAGTGGATCTGAGCCGGGCCAGCCCTGTGCCTCAGCCACCCATCCTGACTTGCACGGTGGTGAACAGGACAGTTTTGGTACATCACAGACTGCGCTAGCCCATCCCACATTTTACAGCAAGAGCTTTGTGGAGGTCCAGCAGCTGGGCTTTCACAGCAGGAGCGACCCCCCATCAAGCACACAGGAAAGGAAAGATCCGTCATCTGAGAAGAGCAAGCTGCATTGATCTGAGATGCATGGAGACTTTCACCCATACATTTACCCCACTTTTCTTTTTTTTCTAGAGATAGAAAAAGTATTCAACTTTACAGCATGCCTGTTCTAAGTTACAGTAGTTTGCTATTATATATACTTTTGTTATATCAAAAGAATTAGATAAAGTAACAAGTCATCATGAACCTGACCAAAACTAAATTTGAAATTCTTATTGGGTCTGGTACTTTTAAATTGTACAGATGTTTGTGCCTTTTCTTTACTTTGCTTATATTCTTATAAGCATTTTTTTAGCAGTAATTTGTACATATTTTAGAATTTGTGTATCTGCTTTGTAATAAATGTAATTTCTTTCCTTTTTTGGACACTTGGATCTAAATGATGTAAAACAGAACAGCATCAATATATGTGAGGTTGCACTAAAACATATTTTTATATGATTAAAACTGAACAGCTTTTATGTACAGCTCTGATTCTGTAATACTAATATTTATTTACTTTGTTTCATAAATTGTAAATTTTTTTCTTAATGTTGTGGATTGCTTTTCTATGTGAAGCATGGGATTTACTGTTGCGTAATTAGAACAAAATGTATATTGTAAAACAAGATATTTAAACTAGAGTATCTTATCTTATTCTGCACTTATGCATTAGTTATAAAAAAAAAAAAGATAAAAGATGTATCAGTCAGTTCTTAACTCTTGTAATTTTTTTTGTCTCTTGTTTGCCGGATTGACTATAACTTAAGTGCTGATTGTGATTTTAAACTGATAGTACCGTAAAGCATTAAAGTAAAACAATGTGCTATTGTGAGTTTTTTCAAAGCTTTATAAAACAGTTATAAATATATTAAAAGTATTTGGTCTTATGTGAACATGTTGATCTATATACTCCTTAAAAAGCTATGGGAAAACATTCCACCCCGTGTAAATATGTGCATCACTGGTGCCATCTGTGTAGCTCACCGGGACCGGCAAGGTTTGCTATGCTGGTGCTGCCGGGAGTGGGGTGCTGCTGACTGCCGGAGGGCAGAGCCCAGCAGCGTGCTGACCCACTCCTGGCCTCCAGCAGCAGGGTGGCGAGGCCCCTACGGCCGCCTGGGGCTGGGCGAGGAGCTGGCCTGCTGGCTGGACAAACGGCGCCCTGCCGAGCCTGGCAGTCCCCTGCTCCTCAGGGCCGGCCAAGGGGCATAGGTGTCACGAAGAAGCGCCCTGGAGTATCAGAGAGGGGTTTGGAGAGGAGAAAAAGGTGTTTCCTTGCACTTGAACTCCACAGCTGGCCACTCCCTACTGCAATACCCCTGCCAGCTTCGTGGCAGCTCCCGTTCTGTCCCGTTCCGTCCTGTCCTGTGGACGGAGGTGTGTGGCCCTGCCGGCGAGGCAGAGAGCACCGCCACCCCGGCCCCTTCTGAAATGGGTTCATGGGCAAGAAAGTCACAGTCTTCCAGTGTAGGACCTCCACTTGGGCAAGGTTTGCTCCAGAGGGAAGGGAGGAGGAGCCCGGGCTTGTGTTTGAACACGTGTGGTGGGTTACCACTACCACCAGCAGCATGCGTGCACGCACGCACGCACACACACACACACTCAAACACACGCATGCATACGCACAGATGAAAGAAACCAACGACCCGGATTATATTTTGTGCTATTTAGTGGATTATAAATCTGTGAAAACAAGTTTGTATATTGAAAATACATCTAAGGAGTGTTCTTTAAAAAGAAATAAATATACAGTTACATGCATGAGGTGTCTAGTTTTCATGTGTTCTTTGAATTTTCCAAGTTTATTGGTGATCCAGCATTCTGCACAAGAAGCACCCTTAAAAATGTGAGTGGTAGTGAAAAATGTGAATCATATATTGGCTTTCTCACATCTCACTATCAAACCAAACCAGTTTATTTCTTTGGTAATACTGTGTGGGGGCAGAGCCACAGGTGGCATGTTGTCATAATTCTAGCATGATGGCATATGATTAGTGTAATACCATAATGGATGGTGACCACTTCAAAACATTAAAGGTTAGCTTCTCATACCCACTGCAATGTTCTGCCTTTATTCCAGATCACTGTGGTAACCTTGCCAAGATAAGCATATGCCAGAAAACTGGCTCATCTCAGACTGGAGAGAGGAGAAACAGTATATGTAGTTGGAGATGAGCAGCCTGTTGGATCATGCTTCCATAAAAAAAGGAGAACTCAATTATACATTTTAAATAAACAAGCTCCATCTGATAAAAGCCTCTCTCCTCCTGGGCTTCATGGCTGCATTGAGAACAAAATGCTCTGCACAATGATCAGCTAATCAGGTAATCATAGATATTTTATTAAAAGGGAACCAGGCAACCCCTGATGGTAAATGCTCTATTAACATTGCCTTTGTAAGCAACCCTCTTACTGTGGGAGTTACCTCTGACTTGTTTGATTATTTTAATTAATTTGCAGCTGCAATTTGCCATCCACCTTCTCAGCCTTGGGGCATTTTTTTTTTCTATAATCGGTGAGCAAGTATCACTGAAATTACATGTGATATTTTTGGGTTACAATGGAGCAACGCTGAAGAGGTTTCAGGTACTTACAATCTTAATTGTATTTTCTTAATGAGCTAATGTGTATACACTGCTTTGAAAAAAAACATACCCTCATACAAGGCCTAGGCATCAATGATGACTTTTCATGCTTTGGAAAGGGCGTGGAGGAGGAATGGCAGACACGTCTGACAAAATTTTCCCAGGCATGAGCAATTTTCAGAATCAACATAGCAAGTACAGCAACTGGGACTGGGGGACAAATAATTCCGTGAGCGCTCTGCCTGCGCTTCCCAGTGCAGCCCCCTGCAAGCTGCCTGCGGAGATGATGGTGCGGGGCTGTTTGTGCCCTGCTGTGATGAGCCTACAGCTCCAGCCTCCGTGCTGGGAGAATGCAGCTGCATGGCTCCCTGCCGGGAACATCGGGCTCCGGGCAGGACTGGAGCTGCCTGTGTGAGGCAGCCCCTCGGAGGGTGATGGGGAGGGGATCCCTCCACAATGCTCGGTGCGGTGGATGCACGGAGGTCTCTTCAGACCAAAAAGTGTAACCCTGAGCTCGCTGATGTAAGTGTTCTGTGTTTTCAGAAGGGGTGAAAAGAAGAGATTTAACAGGGGACTCTAGAATAAACTGCAGAACCAAACAAGGATCTTTATATGCAATGTGCTAAAAAAATTCTATGTCAGGAATATAATTACCTATTATATTGCTCAAAGAGGTTATAATTTTCCATGAAGATCCATATGTCTTTTCTGTAAACCCCAAGGGAAATACAGATGCTCTGGCAAGCTCTCTTTATTTTCCTCTCTCAGAATACTGTCACCAGAGTCACTTCAGGACTTACTTGCATCAGCAAGAGGGTGTATCAGTCTCTTATAACTGCCTGCACAATCCTCTCACGAAGCTTTAGATTCTGACTCAGGGTAGTAACTCCATAGCATGTTAAATACTTCTATGGGAACTTCCCCAGTGTAGGACACACTGCCAGGAGTGGATAACAATTAGCCCCCAATAAAAGGCATCATTAACTACAACAGACCCAAATGGAGTCAAGGGACTTAAGTACAAAAATTTCAATTTGAGAATGCTGCTGTCAAATCCCATTTAACCCTAGAGGCACCTCAATTTACGAGGTGCCCTGCCTTGTTTGAAGCTGTTTCCTGCTTTTGGGCACAAGGTGAACGTCCCTTCTTGGAACTGCTTCACACCTCTTCCCCTCCCACATTTACCTGGACACCAGAACACATGTATTTCTTGCCCTAGATTCTCCAAGGGACCTGCCCTACTGAGCGGGTCTTTGAAAATACCTGACATATGATGAAATATTCTTCCCTCTTGAATTATACTTTTGGCAAATGCTATCACCATCTTTTACAGATTAATTTAATGATTTTGTCCCCATTTATAAGTATCTAAAAAAACCCAAAACACCCCAAATCTCTATTGAAAATGGCTAAACCAACATCTCCAGTCTCCTAGGAGAGTGCCCTAAAGTGCCCCACAAGAAGTTTTTTCTTTCCTAATGAAGTTCTCCTACTGTGAAACAAAATATTCAAGATTCATTGGATCATCAATACCGTAGGCTACTGTCCCCAGGAGGAAGAGATGGATGTGCCCTGCTCAATAGGAAGAGAGCTGCCTGGAAAGCTGGTGAGTAGAGTGGTGTGACAGAGACTTAGAAGGACAAGGACTGAGTTCAAGCAGCTCCCTGCCTGAAATCTTTTAGACAGCTTGGAGAGCAGTTTCCAAACACGCTTTCTACTTAGCATCCAGCTCCTGTCTGAGGTGGCTGACTCCCTTATGTCCAACAGAGGCGGGCCAAAACTTAAAATTCTGGGCTTCAGAGTGAGGAACAAATCCCAAAAGTTAGGTGTTAGATTGCCTGATCCCTTTATTGGGTTTTGCCATAAATAGCCCAGGGAGAACAAGCCTTATTGATTTATCTCATTGTCCAGTGGAACAAGTCAATGGGAGTTATTCTTTTAAATCATTTAGCCACCCCTGAAAATCTCAATCGATATTCTCTAAAGAATGTCCTTAAAGTAAATCCAGGATTTTCAATGCAAAACCTGCACATCATATTTTTTAGTCTAGTCACTATTTTGGTGGGGCTTTTTTCAGTTAAAATGCCTGCATAAAAAAAATCAGCAGTCTGTGTACTAATTGAGTTTATTACAGTGACAATGTTCCTGTGCCCTTTTCTCAAACGCAGATTACACACACTAAACACAGACCCTGAACATATGCTTAGTGCAAGGTCAATTTAAGATGAAAATGCTGGATGGCTTGACTTGTTCTGCAATTATTCTTGGGGTCTTTACATATGCTACATCTGTCACGTGTGTTTGCAACTATCTTTAATATGCCTGCTTTTAACTGGCTTCAGAACCACCGATAGCACCAGGAACGTGGGAGACAGCTTTCATTGCGAAATGTTTGGCTTTTGCCCCTGTGATGATGCCTACATGAGATATAATAAGCTGATTTGTTGTGTGTACATAAATATTTTCCAAGTGATTGTGCTTGGTGACAAAAACTCTTTCTAAGAGTTTAAATTTGTGAGTATAGAGGTGGCCTGTACATGTGTGTAGGGCTTTAGTAGGCATATGATAGAATTTAGGGAAATGTCTCTGTCTTTTCTTATAAGATAATCTTAAGTGGAGGCAGAACAGAATGAAACACATCCTTGGGAGCAAAGACCATGAGCCACAAGAATCCCCATAAAGGACAAACTGGCATTCAGGACTACTGTCTCTCCATGCTGGCAAGTGTCTGCACAAGGTGCCTTGGTGTTATTTTCCCTGACCTTTCAGAAATATGGATGGTCTTCTATTGCACTGTGCATTGCTGTATATGTTGCAAAATCATGTCCTACAGGCAAACTTCTCACCCACAGCACATCAGGCACCAGTGTACCTCTGCTATAGGGCAGCCTAGCACCTCCAAGGTCTGTGCAAGTGTACAAATAGCCTACAAGATCTGCTTGCAGGCTGGACTTGCAGGCTGATGGGAGCAGCGGTAGAAGAAAACAACAGGTTTCTGTTGAAAAAAATTTCTGCTCTAGTGAGGTTCCTTGCTTTTCTGCATTGTATGAATATTCATTCTGAAGCTGGCATGTCGAGGGGAGCTTGGTCAGCAGGAGGCTTAATAAAAAAAAAAGCCAAACAATATTACCGTATAAACTGCCTTTTCAGATACCTTCCTGATGAGTGACATCTCTGAGCTGACAGGAGCGCTGCAAAGCGAAGCAGCCGGGATGAATATGCATGGCAGCACACAGCCCCGTGAGCACCCAGTGAGCTGGAGAAAGCCAGTGGAGGCAGATCCAGCTCTGTGCTGAAGAGCAGCATTTCTTTTCCCCCATCTCCTGCCAGAATATAAGAAGAGGCTGACACCCTCCTATAGAAATTAATGGAGTTTCCACATTCATTTTAACAGCAGGAGGTGTAGTCTCTGAAGGCTTATTTCCATGAGGTGATGAGAAATCTTGCTGCTAAAGTTGCAGAGGAATGTCAGAGTACTTGGCATTTTGCCGTTCCAACCTCTTTCGTTCCCATCTGTTCCTAGAGAAGCAAGCCTTTGCCTGGTTCAGCTGTGCTCTGCCAGGGCCTTGGGGGGCAGCTCTGGGCTGTGGGAGGAGGTGGTCCCTGAATGTCCTTGTTTCTGGTATAAATACCCTGAATCCTCTGAGCACATTAGCCCATTAGCAGTAGTCTGAAAGGCAAAGGAGGGCTTGGGAAGAACCTGTGTGCTTATTCTTTCTAAGCAGGTATACACTTAAAATCTCTAAAGGGTTACTCTGAAAGAGTGACTCTTAGAAAAGCCAGGCTTTCTGAAGAGCTGGACTTTGACTGAGGCACTTAGATGAAGTGGTCAGAGTTTTCAGAAGTGCTGAGCATTTGTTATCAGCAGAAACTGCTGGTTTCTGGCCACATGTGAAAATCTGGCCCTTAAAAACTTATTGACTAACTTAATGATGTCTGACACTTCACCTCCATTTGTTATTTTCCAGAATCTGTCTTTCCTCCACAACACTTTTATTTAGCCAGAAAAAAAGGAGGACAAAACCAAATTAATGAAACAATGAACCAATATTCGTGGCTGAAATACCCTGTTCCTTTTACTGCCAGGAAAAATGTAAATGATAAAGCGGAACAGTTTTGTGACAAAGTTTTTCCTCTCCATTTCATATTTCTTGATGACATTTTAACACATGGGGCTGGCACAACTGTCTTGGACTAATTTTTAATCTTTCAGAAATTTTCCTTGGACATACAGAAGAGAGGGGGTCTTTCAACTCCGGGGGAAAAAAAAAAAAGAAAAATCAGAAAGGCAAAGGGATGGAGTACTGCAGGGAGCAGTCCTTCTCTGGCAGAAGATGAGCTAAATAGTCTAATAGTTTTTTCCATCTGCATTTCCTCTGGCCCTACTGTGAGCAAAAGGGATTCAAATCCAGCTGATCTGTCAGGGTGGGGGCTGAAGGGAACCGGGTGATATAAGCCGAGTCCTGCTGCCTGGTCCATCAATTAACACAGGCAGTAGGAAGAAGCTGAGGGGGATAATGCCCCTGTGGTGCTGCCCCTGCTCTGCAGGATCCTGTGAAACGTTTTTGCTGGCTCTCTGCAGAGCTGGATTGCTGCCAGACTGCGGGAGCAAAGGATCAGCCACTGTCTAGAGCGTTGCCTTGCGCTAACCTGCTGGATTTCCATGCAGAAATCCAAGTGAGAGCTAATGCTGTGTTAGGCAGCCTAAACTTTGGCTTGGTTTGCTCTCTAGCTGCTGCTGCTGCACAGCTGTGGGCTGTCTTGGCCACTGCTATGAAAACCACTGGTGGGGCAGTGCTTGCTGGGGGCCTCAGCTGAGTGGGGCAGGTCAGGGAGCTGGTGGAGGCTCCAGAGATGCTGGATTTGGAGGGCAGTACTCTGCTCTGCTTGAGGCTGCTCTGGCTAGTCAGTGTCCCAGGAGCTCCCAAAAAACACTTGGAAATTCCGTATCCTGGAGCTTGCAAATTTTCCTGGCTCCTGCAATCTTTATTTTCCAGGAAAGGGGACAAACTAAACCCTCCAATGGTTTGGTTTCTGGTTTTTTTTTTTTAATTTAAGGTATTCAAAATAATGCCATTGGTGTCAAACATTGCTCCTCCCTGGGGGAATATGAGACAGGAACCAAAAATATGTTGTCACAATGCACACTACCTGAGAATTTCATCAAATTAAAAAGAGCAGTGAATAAAAAAAGGCCTGACTGTTTAAAATAGATAGGATAGAGTCTCTTTCCTTCTCTAACTTTAGTCTGTTTGCTCCAGAAACATCGGCTGTGATGATAATTCAGTCATCTGTATCCTGCACTTTTTTAATGGGATGCCAGCTTCTGATTTTACACAAAAATTTTATGATAGACTGTATTTCAGCAGAAATTACTGTTTTCAGCTTGGTGCTCAGGGTGCTAAAATTATCAGTGTCTGAGGTGGGTTGACCCTGGCTGGACACCAGGTGCCCACCAACACCACTCTGTCACTCCCCTCCTTATCTGGGCAGGGGAGGGAAATTACAATAGAGGGATACAATAGTGGATTGAGATAAGAACAGGGAGAGATCACTCACCAGTTATGGGCAAAACAGACTCAGCTTGGGGAAATTGTTTTTATTACCAGTAAAATCAGAGTAAGATACTGAGAAATAAAATTGGGTCCTAAAAGCACCTCTCCCCATCCCTCCCTTTTCACTAGGCTTAATTTACTGCCCATCTTCCTACTCCCTTGTCTTCCCCAGTGGTGCAGGGGGATGGGAAATGGGCACTGTGATCAGTTCATCACTCATTGTCTCTGCTGCTCCTTTCTCCTCATGGGGAGCACTCCTCACACTCATTCCCTGCTCCAGCATGGAGACCCTCCCATGGAAGACAGTCCTCCTTGAACTTCTCCAGCATTACTCCGTCCCACAGACTGCAGTTCTTCACAGACTGCTCCAGCATGGGTCCCTCACACAGGGTGCAGGTCTTCTGGAACAAACTGCTCCAAGGCGGGTCCCCCCCAGCGTCACAAATCCAGCCAGCAAACCTGATCCAGCATGGCCTCCTCTCTCCATGGGTCCACAGGTCCTGCCAGGAGCCTTCTCCACTGTGTGTCTCCCAAATGGTCACAGCCACCTTCAGGTATCCACCTGCTCCA
>NC_031770.1:51713477-51775867 GCF_001522545.3 Parus major | reverse complement strand
GGGCTGCAGGTGGATCTCTGCTCCACCATGGACATCCAAGGGCTGCAGGTGGATCTCTGCTCCACCATAGACATCCAAGGGCTGCAGAGGCACAGCTGCTTCCCCATGGGCTGCAGGGGAATCTGAGCTCAGACACCTGAAGAACCTCCTGCCCCTCCTTCCTCACTGGCCTTGGTGTCTGCAGAGCTGTTTCTCTCACATATTCTAACTCTGCCCTTCTCCAGCTTCACTTGGGCAGTTTTGCCCCCACTTCTTAAGTCTGTTATCCCAGAGGCACCACCACTGTTGCTGATGGGTTCAGTCTTGACCAGCAGCATCATCTCTCCCTTGGAGTCAGCTGGCACTGGCAGCACAGGGGAAGCTTCTGGCACCTTCTCACAGAAGGCAGCCCTGTAGCCCCTCCTGCTACCAAAATCTTGCCTTGCAGATCCAACACATGTCCCAGTGTTCTAAATAGATGATGCACAATGTGACATCTGAAGAGAAGAGCTCAGAGGGTGCCACATTTTCCAAAAAATTGCCATCATTCAAATGCTATAGGATCTGCAGTTGGAGTGAAGGCTGAGGCAGGGGAAGAGGAAAACCTTTTTGCATTATAACAATTAAAATGCTACCATGGAGTTTGAAGGTGCAAATCAGGCTATAACAAAACATGAGTGTGCATGCTTTCAACACCAAAATGACTTACTGGCTGCTAATTAAATCTCACTGCAAATGGGATTTCATTTTTATTTTTTGATGGAAAAAGTGCTTTTATTACATTTACTTGGCTGACAGCCAGGAATACAGCTCAATATGAATCAAGCAAAGTTAAAGGCCTTCTGCAGCAACATATGGCTTGTTTGGGAAGTATGAGTCATAAATGGAACCAGATGCAAAAAAAAAAAAAAAAAAGTTATAAGAAGGTAGCAACTGTCCTCAGACAGATGCCACTATTGTTATTTCTGATGTTTCCACCTCATTGTGAAAAATTTTCACATGCATATTGGTGAATTATTTTTTTTTCATTATGGATTGCTGCCTGTTTCAAAACTCTTCAGTGGCATGGGTCCACTCAGTCTCCTCATGCAGCTACTTCATACCTTACACAAGCTGTTTTGTTCTTGCAAGTTATTAAAACACAGTTCTCAGTACTGTTTGTTTCTTCTCCTGGTTTCAGGGTGTTTCTTAACATATGCAGGGCTGGCCTTTAGTTTGTTCTCCAAGTCCTGTGTAAATACAGGCTAATAGAAGTATGTCCTTGCCTAGGAAGAAACCCCACGGATGCTTTGTAACCACACCCTGTGCTTATCTGTGGGGAGGGCGTGTGTGCATATGCCTGTACACACACAGCTAGCCCAAGTGCCAAGAAAATGACAACCAACAGGGGAGGGGAGCCATCAGGGACTGTCTTCTGCCAAGAGCTTTGACTGCCAGCAGCGAGGCAGCAGGTAAACATGGGGACGACCAGAGCAGTGATGGGGGAGTGAGCAGCCTGGGTGCATTTTGGCACTGTTATTAGGGCTCCCAGCTTTGTCTGGTGGCTGCTGCTGTAGGACTGCTGTCAAGGACTTTCTACAACCACATAAAAAACTACCTGCCTGTGCACCCATTGCTGTGTTGATTACCCAGAGGGTTGGTGTGCCTCTAGCACAGGGGCCCATAAGTTTCTAAGAGTTTGGCTCTTGAGCTCTAAATACCATTTTCTTTTTGCCAGAGTCTTAATGCACCATATTCCTGTTGCTTTTCTCCTAATTTTTCCAGCCCTTCACTCCCCACTTCTCATTAAGTATATCAAGAGCTTTGTCTAAATCAAACTCATCAAGAGCCCCTTCCATCTGACATAAAATCCTCTATGCTACAGGTAAAAACAGATTCTCTGTGTCTCCCTGTTGAGCAAAGCCTAACCAGTCCTGGTCTAAAAGGAAGTAATGTCTTACATGTTCAAGTTCTGTGGAAGAAAATGGCCAGGGACCCTTGAACAGTGACACAATTCATGTGGTGCAAGCAGTGCAGGTGCAAACACCAGGGTGGTAGGGTAGGCTGTAAATCAATCTCCTTCACTCAGTGGTGGACACCAGATGATGACTAAACAGTGAACACTGCAACATGTTGTCCTTTGCATGTGTTCTGCCAGCCCCAGCTCTTCCACCAATGATCCTTCAGTGTGGGCCTGTTTGCACAGCCCCTACAACAATAGGGCAACACCGGGATGATGTCCTGGGGCTCAGCCCTGATGTATCTCCTCAGAGGTGTATTCCTGTGCAGTGGTGAACAAGGCCCTTGAAGAACTTTGCTTTGTGCTGTAGCCTGTTCTAGCAGGATGCACAAGAGCTGCCCATAACCTTGTTCATATCTCCCACCTGGAAACTCAGTGCTTAAACCACAGCTTGAACCACTGCCTTTTTCTTAGTGGGCATTCTGTCCTTAGAAAGAAAGGCTTAGTATTGACTAAATGGCTATCTGATAACACAGCATCTCACCTTATTTGATCTGCAAAGTTGGTGAGTCACCTGCTTCTCTGAGTGGAAATGTGTTTGGAGTCAGTGGCTATTGCCTGCCCAAAATGCCCAGTCACAGTCATGCCAGCTCCAGCCTCTCTCACTGCAGTTCAAGCTACTGCCCAGCTACAGCATAATCTGACATATGAATAGGCTGGCTGAGCTGAAGAGGGGGAACTGGCTCAACTCATAACTCAGGTGTGTGCTTCCTCCCTCTTATATTAGTAAAAAGTCAAATTACAGGCAAACATTACCTCCCAGGGTTTGCAATACAGTATATGTGCAACCCTTTGCACTTTAGGAATTCAGATTGCATATCTGAGTTGGAAATATTATTTCCTTCTTTTGTACCTTGTGTCTGATGTCTGGGATCATGACAGAGAGGAATCATTTTTAAAGTGATATCAAGGACTGAAGCTAAGGAGAGAATTACTTGTCAGGCTGTTGCTTTGTATTCAAAGAAATCCTCTGGGAAGGTAGAGGTAATTTCAGAAGACTGCATTGGCCTCTAGGGAGAACAAGAATCTGTCACCTTGATTGGGAACCCAGAGTTAAGATGGACAATGAAACAGGCTGTGTAAGCTGAATGGATAAAAAAGTTATACCCATGATAAAACCAACCTCATGACACACAATGCTACTTACAAACAGATAGATTTTGCAACTCTTTCTCATGCTGATGACATCAATGGGATTACTTAAGTGAACGGGTGTTTATTAAACATGAATAAGAGCTATGTACCATTAAATGCACCCCAGTTGGGCTGGGGGTTTGGGAGTTCATGTTCATGACTAATTCTTGGTGCTTGCTAAGAAGAGCTGGGAGTGCCAGCAAAGGAGCTTCCAGCTCCTGGGGGGAATGGCTTTACTTTCTGTGCATTAATTGTATTAGTCTTGCTCATTGTGAAGGAAAAATTGAGCTCTCCATCTTACCCTCCAAAGGCTTCCTACCTCAGGAAGAACTGTGGGAGGTTTTGTGTGCAAATGCTCCATAAGAAGAAAAGACCAAAAGAATGGAAAAAGTCTGTCTCTATAGCAAACTCCCACAGAGAGAAATTTCAAGGGGGTTGGTCCTACCAAGAGAGAGGTATGTGCTTAACACACCCAGAGAGGCCCCATTGATTAAATATATTTAAAATCATCATATGGTCTCTGCCTTAACTTGTAAGCTCTTTTAGTCACAGATTTCGTCTGCCTCTTTGGCCAAGATTTTGTTTCAGACAGAGCATCCTTCCAAGCACAACACTTGTGGCAGTGTAATGGGTAACCCTATTTCTTAAGCACAGGAAACCCAGCAGTTTTTCCATGCTTGAGGGTTAGATAACCCTTTAGCATGCACTGGAGGCCAAATTTTCTCATGGAACATGTGTCCTGGCCCCTGGAGAGACTGAGCCTGTCCCTAGTACATAGGCAGCCCTCTAGAGTGCCTCATCTCTGCTGTTGTAGATCCAACAACATAGATGCCCTGATTTAATTCTACAGAGGATTTGGCTTTTAATTTTGCATGATTTTCATGTGCAGCTGGATGGAAAAATAAATGCCTGGAGCTGAGTTTTGTTTTGAGTTTCTGAGATTTCCAGGTGAGTACAAAATGTATTAACAGCAATCAAAACCAGATCTGTACTTTTACAGACCAAATATATATGTCCTTAGACTATATGTGGCAACAATAAACCATAGACAGTTGTATTTAGAAATCTATTTGTTCCACCTCACTGAATGTACACTCATGATGATGAGTTGCTACCATAACTCTCAGTGCTTCACACTCACAGGGCCACAGCAAATTTAAGCTTTTTAAACAGTTTCCTGTTGTCTTAGCAGTACAATTTTTCACGGCTGCCCTGCATCACCAGTCTAGCGACAGCTTACTGACAGCTGACAGCAACATAGAAGGAAAATCCACCAGCTTTGGGCTGTTTGTTCCCATCAGCACAGAAATCTGGAAGTTGTTCCAGGTGGCCTGGGGGGACAAAGCCCCAGGCAACAAACTCCAAGGCCAGAGGAAAGTTTGAAAAAAGGACACAGTTTCCCAAGAGTCAGGGGTAGGTCACTGGTCCTTTTAAAGTGCAAACTGGTAACGAAAAGAGGGAGAGACAATAGTAAATGAAACAGCAAAAAGCCCTAAAAAGGCTGGAAGTATCTTTTTGTATAGCAGGTTACACTTCCTATTACATGATAATTTTGTGATGTTTGCATTCAGATATCTGTCCCTCCCAGGAACAGTGAAATTATAGCAGCTCTATGTGGAGACCAAGTTCAAATAGCCAAACTTGCAAAGAGATATTTTAACAAATAGCTGTATGTGAGCACCTGTATGTGAGCATCTGGCTGCTGCTGAGAATGAGGCCAGGTAGAACATTTGAAAGCAACTTGTAGTGAATTGCTTTTTGGAATCTTTGTGTATATTGAATGTTCCTAAGGAATTCAACTCCTCAAAAGCAAGAGAACATCCAAGCCTTTGTTTAGAATTTACTTTAAGACTCTTACTCACTAGCGGAAGAATTAAAATTTCAAGGATAAAAAAGAGATATGTGCAACAGGAGCAAACTAGAAAATTCAGCCTTTAGTTTTATGTATTCTGAGTGAGAAGATTAATTAATTTAAAAGAATATCCTAAAGCATCCATGTCATGGGTAACAGGTGTAAGTTTTTGTTCTGCTGTGGAATTCTTGATATCATGGGAGGATAGGTTGCTTCCATGGTACAGAATGTTTATTTTGCTGGATTCTTCTCTGCATTGTACTGGTGGCACATTAATATCCAGTGCACTCTAGTGAGCCAAGTGAAGTATATTAATCAGGACATACAAGAGATTAAGTACTGTAATATTTTGTACGCTGGAGGCAGCTGGTGTCTTGTGGCAGATGTGATGATTTGGGGGGTTTGTCTAAGAAAAGTTTATGGGTTATGGATTTTGTAAATTTGTGCGATTCAAAAAACTCCATTGTGTCAGAAAGCTGATCTTTGTGTCACTACTACCTTTCACCCTCTGACTCGGACTAGCTAGCGTTCCTAGGAGGAGCTGGCACGGGGCTTGCACTGATAATTAGTGATGCTTTGCAATGCTCACATGCTGAGCAATGGCAAGTCAAACTGGTTCATCGCTGCATAACTCAGTTTGGCAATGCCGTCACCTGGCAAGGGACTGTTATTGTCAAACGAGGTGAATCAGAAACCAATCTGACAAAGGAGGGAGAATTTACCCTCTTGAATCATGTTAAGACTCGATCAGCTCATCCAGCTGAGGAACAGCCTGCAGGAGGAAATCCTTAAGAGAGGGAAATCCCAGCACTGTTTGATGCACATGAATTACCAAGGACACCCAAGAGATTGGATGAGACAAGAGGCTAGAGATAAAAGCTGTTTAGTGAAGGTCCTTGGAATTCAATTGAAGCTTAAAATAAAAGGTAAACCAAACCCCAGGAAAATTATGTGTATGCATCTGCTAATTTTTGAATTTTTGGTTATACATCATATTTGTGCTCATGAAGAGTTAATGCATAAACCAGAATGTTGGTTTCTCCCCTAAAACTCCGGGAAAGTGAAACC
This sequence comes from Parus major, assembly GCF_001522545.3. Lineage (NCBI taxonomy): Eukaryota > Metazoa > Chordata > Aves > Passeriformes > Paridae > Parus > Parus major. Next base: position 51,769,835 of record NC_031770.1, on the reverse strand, counting down.
GTGGACCCCAGGAAAAGGTAGTTTTGCTTCCTTCTCATGAGACTGTGCTGGGTGGAATATTATGCATTTCAGGATGGATTTGCAGGATAAACAGACTCCAGACAACTATTAGGTATTGAACTAGATTTTGCCTTTCAGAGCAAAGACAGTGAGAATGAGATGAGTGGAGCTGCCATGAATATGTGCAATCCACCAGTGGATCCCATCAGTAGCCCAGTGGATGTGGAAGGAGCCCCTGGTCAGACAGCAGCTTATCATTTCAAACTTGTCAAGGGCAACTTTCAATCAAATAAACATGAGGGAAAGAAGAATCCAAAATTGGGCTGTCATATTGTGAAGACTTTATTTTTGAATCTGTATGTGCTCAGTAAACCCATGGAAATTGGCAGTACTTCAAAAATTTGAAGCAAGTGGATCAATTGGGTGCAATGAGGGGAAAAAAAAAGATCATAAAAGGACTTCCATAAGGTTGAGGCTGTTTGCAACAGAACATCCCAAAAGCTTTGTGAAGACCACTTGAGGGAATTGTATCCCGATACAATGGCAAAGAAGGAAGATGTGAGATTCCCTGAGAATGAGAATTTGAGGACTGAAATGCAGTAGTGACACCTGGTAATTGCACGAGAGTATGAGCTCTGGCTCACCTATGACATAACGTTAGTGACAAGTGTCATGCAGAGCAACACCAGAAGATAAGAGACCCAGAATAAGCCTCATGTTAGTCTGAGGGGCAGAATGTCACATGGAGTTGTGCAGCTGTTCAGACCTTGGGAAATTATAGAAATTTTGAAAGTGGAGTTTAGAAGTTTGAAAAATAATATATAAATAACTGGAACAGTAGATTCCTTTGCTGTTGATTCATGTCCCAAATGCCAGAAAAGAGAACTTCTATGTGAAAACATCAAGCAAATAGTTTGTAGGCAAATGGTCTGCTGTGGTAAAATGGCTTTGCCTCAGAAAGCAGAAAATATAATTGATTGTATATTGAAATAACATTCTTGCAAAGAGTGGAAAAAGAAAAAAGCAGTCATCAACTGAATCTGATTTTGAAGTCCAGGTTAGGAAGAATTTTAAATTTTAACTATCAAAGGATCTCAGTGGTTATGGATTCCTACTTGCTTCTGCAATATCTTTGATCCACACCAACATTTAATGTGTTTTATAAAAGAAAACTATGACAAACCCCCCCAAAAAAGTGAGTCAGCAGATTTGATAGATCACCATTTATAATACAGACATAAAGTTCAAAGAGATGAAAATGTCTCCATCTGAAATAAGAAGTGGTCTAACTTCATCCTGTCCCCCAGCTTCCCTCACCATTCTGGTTAAAAAGTCCCTAGTGACCACAAACTCGATGCAGTCACTTAGTTTGCCATCACATAAAGAACTGTATATAATGCAGGCAGGGTAAAGAGCATTGGCACAGCAGAGGTGATGTTTGTGTTACAGAAAAGGATACATGTAAGACAAGAGTGGTCCTTGTGCTGCCACATCTCATGGGACCATCAATGGATCATGGTTTTGCTTTGTTTTGGTTTGGTTTTGATGTGTGTAAACCTTTGCTTGAGGCAGAAGTAGGCAATCAATATTTGTTGTCAGCAGCCAACTACTTAGAAAATGGTTGGAAGTTTTTCCACGAAGGAGACAAGAGACTCTGAGAGTAATAAAATTTTTGACCAGATCTGATAAAGGCATTTGCAGAAATGGTTTTGAACCTACAGTTATTTCAGGAGTTTACAAGGAATTGGCAGCCCACCCACTGCAGCATCTCATGGGATGGGGGAAGAGTTCATTGAGGCTTATCTGTCTCCAGAGTGAAGCCTGTGGTTTTGGGGCTGGGCGCATCCCATTTCTTCTCGTAAATTACAAGGCTTTCCGGATTGTTCCCTCCCCATTCAGTGAAACAGATCTTTGCACCTTCTTTGTAAATGAAAGTCAATGCCCAGGAAACACTTGGCTTTTGCCAGCCAGTCATCCTAGCCAAAGTTCCCTGCATGGCTCCAGGCACTAACTGCTCAGGGCAAAGCAGAGCCCCTACAGGGTGGTAGTGGTTAGGTTGGCTTGCTAAAGCCTGCTTAATAAGCGTGCTACTCCAAGGAATGCATTTCCTTGAAGGCACTCCCAAGGTCCCTTCCCTAGGCGGAAAAGGTTTTCCCCAGCCACATAAATACCCCTGAAATAAAATTACCTGGTGTTTCCAGACCAACAGTGCAGCCTACTGGCCATTTCACTCTAATTAGCTCATTGAGTCGCCAGCAAAATTCAGTCTCCGCAGGGAATCTCATCAGATCCACGCAGACATGCTTGGTTTCAACACAACATGTTTTTACCAGCAGAGACATAATACCGAGGGTGGCTTAAATACCTTTGACTTGTGGCAGATCCCGTATATCTTCACAGAGAGTTTGCAGTTACTCTAGCAAAATAAGTCACTTAAGCTGCCTGAAGTTATTTCTTGGAATTTTCTTTGATTTATTCATGGCTGGAGGATTTGCAATTCAGAGTTTTGGCCGCTTGTCAACAGTTTCTCTAAGGGAGAGATGCATTCCACAACCTTTAAATAGGCTGGGACCATCTTGTCGGATCTGTTTCCTACATCTGACCGCATTCCTTATGCCTATAGTTAACAAAAATTTCTTGCAATTATTTCCACTTTGTAGGCAATTTAATTTTTTCCTTGGAACTTGAGTTTAAAAAAAGTTGTTTATCACAGAATTATTAGGCTGGAAGAAATCTTCAAGATCATCAAGTCCGACCCATTATCTTGTAGTTTATATGAATACAGGAGAACATGGGACAGGTTTTAGAAAAAATTATAATTCTTAGTATACAACCAAAAAAAAGTAATTATTATCTGACACAATAATACATTGTCTCTTGTTGTGGCTTAGTGTCAACACCTTCTCTAGGTAAAGTATTTTCTTTCAGGCAGTCTTTCAAAATGTGTTTATAAAAAAATTACTTAGTCACAAAAAAAAAAAAAAAGTGAAACACAATGTTATTTTCAATGGAAATTATTGCATTCCTGAAATTTGGCTTGGGTTAAATGTAACTGTTCATACTGATCAGAAAACATACATAAAAAATATTTCAGCAGTGTTTATATTCATAATGGTGTCCTCCTCCATTAACCTAGCATTTCATTATGTTGCTTCGCATCAACTGTTGTGTAAATATGAATATAAATACATCTCCGTTCCTGTGCTTGTTTCTTGAAATATAATTTCACCTCGATTTATTTTTAGAAATAGTAATCAAAAAAGAACCTAATAACAGTATTTTCAGAGATTCTAGCTCTGTGCTCAGGAATTGTGAAGGATCTTGGTCAGGACAGCATCCTAAATGTCTTAAAACACCTCCTGCAAGAGCATGTTTATCCAAACTAAGAGGTATCTGACCCAGCCAAGCACTTAGCTGCTTATTTAGCTTTAAGCCTCTGCCTAAGTGGCTCACTGAGCTATCTTCTCCCTGCTCTGAAGGGTGCTGGATGGAGCTGGGGGAGTAGCAGGCATAATTTTTTGAGTCAAGAAAGTTTAACACACCGTGGAGGAGGAGAAATGTGGGAGGAATATGAACTGATTTCAACTTATCAGCCTCAAAGAAATGAGGAATGAAGTCTGAAATTGTGCTGCTCCTTTCCCCTCCTAACAAAAGTGAGAGCATCCTGCTGCTCAAGAGATCTCCTTGCCTGTCAAGAGCATTCTCTGGGCCCATCCCAGCCAGCCCCCATTTCTTCCTCTGCATTGAGTGCACACAGGCTGTCTAGTTTATTTATTATTCAAAATTTATTATTTTTTTTCCATTAATTTATCTATTAGAATTTTTTTCCCCCCTGTGCAGGAACACAGGAATTGAAACAGTGAAGTAACCTTTGGACTTGAAAATGTATGGAGGCAAAATAGGCAGTTGGTATCATTGGAAATCACCCTGTAATTACAACCTGAAACACTTGTTATGATTGGGCTTTGGCTTGCAGGAGCTAGCATAACCCCCTAGGCTGAAAGATAAAGGTCTGCTGACGTTAAATGAGGGTTGCAAATTAATGTAATGAATGACTTTTAATAATAACCTTTTGGAGGTGGTTCAGTGTTGTTAGCAATAACTCATAGAATCACAGAGTCATTAAGGCTGGAAAAGACCTTCAAGATCACCAAGTCCCAACCTTTGACCAAACACCACCATGTCAACTAAACCACAGCATCAGTGCCATGTCCAATTGCTTCTTGAACACCTCCAGGGACAGTGACTCCACAACCTTCCCAGGCAGCCCATTCCAACACCTCACCACTTTTCTGTGATGGATTTTCCTGATGTCCAACCTGAACCTCCCCTACAGCATCTTGAGGCCATTTCATCTTGTCCTGTCTCCGTCTGCCTGGGGGAAGTGACCGATCCTCACCTGGCTACAGCCTCCTTTCAGGTGGTTATAGAGAGTGATCAGATCTTCTTCTTTTACCCAGGCTAAACAACCCCAGCTCCCTCAGCCACCTCTCATCTGGCTCTCTGGACCTTTCACTGGTCCTGATGAGGGTTTGCTGTGCCAGCCTGAAGGATGGGGACAGGTACCCTCAGGTAAAGGAAGTGGAAGTGGGAGTGTCCTCAGTTTTCCAGAAAATCTCCATTTCCTGTGTGTGGTTGCTGTCAGTCCTTTCATGACTCATAATTTCAAGGTCAGAGCTTCTTAACTTTATCTCCAGAGATGTGAACAGAGGAACTTTAGCCAGCGTCATATTGTTAGGTCAGACCTTATTAAGACATAACCTGAATCCTGAGGGTGATCCTATCACAGCCAGGGAAAAAGATGCGATGGTCAGCAGCTGTAACTATGTTTCAGGGCTGAACGTATATCTTTTAAGGTTCTTCTTCAGGAGAGGCATCTTCCTCTGCTCAGACCCCAGAAGGCTGCAAAGGAAAATGATGACAGAGACCAGAGAAAGCAATAACAGAGAGCAGTAAAGAGGGAAGAGTATGGAAAAGAAGAAAATAGTCTCTTCTGGGTGTGCTCAGGGCCCCTTTTAATTATTTGGCACTTGGCTTAAATTTAAATATACCCGAGGCACTGTATGCAAGAAGAGACTGGATGCCTCACTCGGCAAGGCGAGCTCAGTGTTTGTGGCTACAGTAAAGAGGGAAGGAAAAGTATAGCCCAGACTGAAGCAGTAGATAGAAAAACCCTCAGACATCCTCGTTGCACTGATTACTATCTTGAATCATTGCCTTTGAGGGAGGTGAGAGTTTCCTCAGTATGGTGGAATTAGATGAGCTCCTTTAATGAGGTTAGATACCAGAGGCATTGCACAGTACGGTGAAGTTCCCTGAGGGAAAAAAAAAGAAGGATACCTTTTTCCTGCTGAGAACTGAGGTCTAACTGGGGGTAATCCGTGTTAAAACAGTAGGCTTTGAGCACTGCTGAAGCTACCTACCTATGGCAACTGGAAGCAGGAGCTAGAGACGGGAAGAGGTGCCATGTGTGTGCTCTGCTGCCCAGCCGATCTGCCTGCTGAGCTCTGCCACCCCTGGGGTGACCTCGGGGGCTGTCCTGCCTGTGGGAGGCTGGCCCGGCACCAGCTGCCGAGGCACGGGAGGTGACACTAATGCAACCTGAAACCTCCCCCGGACTGCAGGCCGGGCAGGCCGGGGGGAATGAGGACACAGGCAAACAAAACAAAACAAAACAAAAACAAAAGAAAAAAGGGAAAGAAATCAGGCTGTCTCTTTATCTCCTTTCAACAGACATCTGTTACACAATGTGTGTCTTTCTGCTGCTTTATATAGCATGCGTTAAGTTTTCCTGCTTCCTGCAAGCGCTGGCCGGGACAAGGCCCTGAGATGAGGCAAGGGCCGGCTGCGCTTCAGGAGTTAAACTCACCCAAGGAAAGGTGAAGGTGCAACCTACACAAACCCCATGACTGCCGATCTCTGTCCTGTGACTAATGGAAAAAACCCCAATCTGGCTGTTCCAGCTTGGAAGGCACTTGTACCCGGGCTGGGTCCCAGGGGCCTTAGTGAGTTTCAACACCAGGGGCAGGGCTGGCTGCTCTGAATAACACCGCCAGAGCTAGGCAAGCAGAGCTGGCCACTTGGCAGCCAAACCTGTTGAGCACCCTCAGCTAGCAGCTGGACAAACAGGTTGTTGCCAACTTCAGGTGGCCACTGTGGAGGGCTGACCCCTAAACCAAAGCATAGTTTCTCAGGCTGCTTCACTGAAAATCTTTTTAAAGTATTCAACAAAAGCAATAGAGGAGGGTAAGATTGGAGATTTTGCTTTGCATAAAGTGACCTGACAGCACTAAGGTTGAGTTTTGCTTTTAGATTTTTTTATTTAATTCTGTCTCAAGAATTTTCTGCTCTTGATATAATTTTTGTAATCATTTGGAGGGTGTTTAGAAGCTTAAGATTCTCTTCATTACCATCTTTCCCTTTTTGAAAGTGCCAGACTCTTTTTTGCACAAAATACGTATTAATAGACTCAAGGCTGCTATAGTGATAATAGAACAGAAACGCAGAGCAGCTAGCACCCTGCTGCAGAGGAGCAGTGAATCCAGTCACCAAGCCTGCCTAACCAAACCAAAGGTGCTCTCAGGAGCCCTCTCCTGTTCCTGTCTGTGACAGAGTTCAAACCAGCAGCAGATGCCCCAAGGGTAACCAGTCCAGCTGAAGCTGCACAGAAATTTAGCCAAAAAACCCTAGGTGAAGAGTTGAGATCCAAATTTACCTTTGGACCTTTTGAAGGCACAGTGAAGAGTTTAGGTTTGGAGTTCTTGGTAGTTCTTGCAAAGCTGAAGAAGTTCAAATCTCAGTGAAGTTCTTGACAATGAGAGGGAAAGTTGGTCCTGGGATAGCAAATGTGGGGGCACCACAACTTCCAGTAAAAACACCCCTAAGCTACTTCAGCTTTTCTTTGGTGAAGTGAACATTTCTCTGGTCCCTTTAATGCATTCACTTCCCCTACTACCTTTCAAGATAATAGCTATGAATGCCTCCTTTGTTATAAGATGCATGCTGCCCTGTGTGTGTGGGAGGTGGGTGTTACGATAGGCATCATACAGCAGTATTCTGGTATTTTAATAAATGAGCTTCTGCTGGAAGTGACATTCCTTGAGTGTAAAACCAGGCATATCTGTCTCCTTAGTAAGATACAGGGTATTTTTGTGGGGGTGTGAAGTAATTTTCTCTGAATAATTGAATTAATTAATTACAAGTTACATAAATGTATAAAGCTCCAATTGCCCATAGTATCTGTGTACCATTCACAGAACTCTGTGCAATATTTTCTTCTGATTACATGAACACGCTCTTCCTAATATGCCAAACAACCTTCCTTTCTCCTTTTTTATACTTCCCTGAGAACTACTTCTGTAACACCCATGAGATGTGAAGAACAACCAGAGGCCTCCTACAGGGAACAATCTGCCACCATAAGAGCTGTGCATTTCACTGATTTTTTTGGCTCCAAGGCCAACTCACACCCTCATTCTATGACAAAAAAAAATAAAAACAAAAAAATAAAAAAATTGTAAAAACTTGATTGCTTCTTGGTGAAGCAAAATCTCAGAACACCTAAAGTGTTCGAAAGATCTTGATTGAGGTCCTTGCAGAACAAAACAATAAATGCTAGATTCACAAAAACTGCTATGGGAAGATATATTACCCAGTAGTCTCCAGCATGCATCAAGCTTTAGGAGAACTAGTTCAGTTTCCATCTCTGAAGAAATCTGAGAACAATTGGACAGTGTTTTCACTAGCAGCCTGCAAGCTGATTGTGCATGTACAAGGCTTGAAGCATTGCTCCTTGGTCGCTCCTGATGAGACAGCCACTCTGTGCAGCATTTTACATTCACTGCCACATGCTCTAGAAGCCAGACAGCCACTTCCCAGAAGCGTGAATCATTTTCACATTTGTTTTCTGCTTCAGCTGCTGTTAAAAGTACTTTATTCCAAGTAGAATTTCTTTAAATGGAATACCTGAGGAGATTCAGCAACTGGATAGGGATTTGTAGGACATTCATCTGCAAGGTTGATCTGCCTCTAAAAGATTCACCAGAGCTTTGAGTGGGCACCCAGTGCTCCCCAGCAGTGTCCAAGCCCTTAGGCAACCTGTGCCCCAGGTAGAAGCTTGCAAGCATCTCCAGGTGCTGAGGACAAGAGTGAGAATAATGACCAGGGGACTGGAACACTCACATGGGAAGTGCAGCCACGCTGCAGAGTGTGCAGGGCTGGAGCTTAATGTCCTGTACTATCCAAGGTTTCTGTCACCATAATAACTTGGGAACGTGCTGCACCTGAACAGAGCAATCCATGCTTGTGGACAGATTTGTCTGAGGTGGAGTTGGGGTGCCACTACACCTTTTCCATTCTTGCTCTTTCTTCCCAAGGCTTACAAAACAGGATCATATCAGCATTAAGCAAAGCTGGCTTCTTTTTGTTTGAGGGGTCTTCAGATGAACTCTGGGAACCCAAAGAAGAATCTTGTTCAGGTTTATTGAGGAACGTGAGAAATTGCCAGGAACACTGATGATGGGAAGCCCCACACTCTTCCTTTTTTCTTCTCTTTAGCTGTGCAGTATGAGTGAAATACAAGTTTGCAATACCAAGCTATGTATCAATCATTTTTTGCTGCTCTCTGGGCTGTAGAAATAGTAATGATTTAGCTTTAACTACTCAATTTCTTTTCAAGTTCTTTTTTTGACATTCTTTTAATTTTGCTGCTCTTTGTTTAAAAGCACTGAATTTTTCCAAGATCTTCTGGAAATTTCCAAGATGTAGTGTTTTGCTTTGGGCTTCAGTAGTGCCACTTGTGACAATGTTTAGATTTTTATTTCAATTGCACCTCTGAGTCACAGAGCTGCATTTCTTCCTTTTTTCTTTCCCTTTAGAAAAATGTTTCAAATCCCTCCCTGTAAAAGTGCTTTGGCAATAACTGGAATCTTAACAATTAATGGAGCTGTTTCAGTGTCTCTACTAGGAAACTTATATTCACTGGTTTTAATTATAATTTGGAAATAAGCAGGTATGAATGTGCAATGCTGTTTGTTCATGACTTTGTCTTTTGGCATAGTTTAAAATCATAATGTCTCTGGTGCTGTCTGTCCAAGAACAGTGCAATTTCATCCCTTCAGGTGGTTCTGATGCTACCAAATGTCACTCAGCTGCCTAATAAAGTCAGCGAAATGTGGAATAAACCAGTCAGTAGCCTGGGGAAGTACCCCTTTCTGTGTGGCTTTGCGTTCCTTGGCAATTTTATACGCCTGCATACATTATCCTTGTAAGTGTGATCTGATGTGTAGGTGGTCCCTATTTCTGACACATTACATTTATCTGCATCTCTGGAGAAGCTTAAAAAGTCAAGCCTTTTTTACAGTCAGAATATTACCATGAATATGATGTATTCTGGGGACTGCATTCTGCATCCCAAGCATTCAGCTAATCAGAGCTGCAGCTCCAGCTGGCCTTATTTTCCCAGTGAAATAAAGTGGAGCTATATAGGGAGAACACGTGAAGGCGTGCAGTAAATTTTTATGAGCCTGAGAATGGAATGACCACATTGCTCAAGACTCACCAACAGAGAGCTATGAAAGCCTTAACCAAATAAGTGGCAATTAAAACTTTATAGTGTTTCACATTGTCATGTGTTTGTGCCCTGTCTGTAATTTTTATCTCTTGATGACACCTGCACTGGTGAAACTGGGGACAGTACATGTTGCTGTACAGTCACCCAAAAGGCGTGGTTTCATTCAGTTTGTTCATGGGTCTTCCTTGAAGCTACTTGGAGGTTTTATGTGTTATTTTGAAACACAGGGAGGTATGCGGCCAGGAGGGAGCTGTGTGGTGGCATTTCCTTCTTCCTTCTGTGCTGCACAGTGAGCTGCTCTGTGCCAAGTACTGACAGTGCTGTAATCCACAGCTTCTCATAGGAACTCTTATCCTCCAGGAAGTATACTTTGTAGATGCCATGGAAACTGAAATGTACCGGTGGTGCTTATTACTGTATAAAAAGAGATGAAATACAGATGTTTGTAATGGCCAGAGGGTGTATTTGTTGGCCATCTCCTTGTACCAAAACTAGGTTTAAACATACTTTTAAGCTTTGTGCCTGACCCTAACTTTCCTTGGTTTCAACCTACTTCCAGGGGTTTTTTGTTTGTTTGTTTGTTTGGTTTTGTTTATTTTTTATTTTTATTTTTAATTTTATTTTTTACTCCTGATACAAGTGGCCTCTGCTTTTCCTGGTATCCTGGCAAGGGACATGGAAGGTCAGGACAGGCAGAGAGGAAGGGGGAGGGTTCCAGCTCAGTACATCAGGGAGAAAAAGGGTAAAAAAATCACTTCAGTATGGACATGAGAGCAGAAAGCAGGGCAAGACAGTTAAATAGCTGGGATTGCAGAATCAGATTTAAAAAATAAAGTAAATAGTCTTGAAACCTAAATTCTGAATCTCAAGTTGAAAAAACCCTGAGTTACTCAGCCTCATTCACATAATGGGAAAATCTTCCACTTTGAAAAGCCATGCCTCTGCTATTAATACCAGGCATCTCCCTCCCCGTTTCTGGCCTTAACACGTTCACCGGTGTAACCCTGGAATCCTGCAAGATGTTACTTTAGAGATAAGCCTGTCCCCAGGGAATCATAGAAAACAGAGATGGAAAACACCTCAAGAGATAATCTACCCCTGTTGTTGCTCCAGGCAATGGAAGGCAAATTACATATAAGGGCTGGGGTGTGGGGAGATGCATGGGCAGGGTTTATTTGCTGGAAAGCTGTTAAGTAACATGCTGGGAGAACGGTGAGGTAATGGGAATGGCGTTGCATCCAGGTGGTATTGGAAGCTGCCAGGTAGAAATGAAGTACTTTGTAGTGACAGTGGAGAGGCAACAGTACAGGTTAATCACTAAGTGTTCTCATCTACATGATTTAGGGCCCTGTAGGCATCCTGAACTGGCTGGGACATTTTTCGTCGCACGTCTGTATCCGTGGTGGGATAGGAGTAAGAATTAGGAGGGCTGCAGCAGGACTGTAGCTGCACATGCTGTGCTGTTAGTGCAATCCCAGTGTTGAGCAACCCTGCCCTTCCCAGTGACAGCACTGATGGATCCATCCAGGTTGCTTTATAGGGTCAATAATTTGCAGTAATCAGCTCAGTAGTTGAGCAAGGTAAGAATCAAACTGACCTCTTCGAGAAGACTGATTATTTCAGACATCAAAAGTGGTCTGATTCTGCAGTGCTGAAATTGTGATTTCAGACATAGGGTGCCAAGTTCCTGCCCTGTGAATTGCAAAATTTTGAAGTGCTGTTTTTTCACCATCTAGAGTAATGGGGAAATAAGAAGAACTTAAAATGGCAAACCCGAGACTTAACTGAGTAAGGTACAGATTTAGGGTGTATAAAAGTGCTGAAAGTATGGGAAAATCAAGAGGGAAAGTCACCAAGGATTGAAGAGCTCCCACTCTGTTGGAATGGAAAAGTCATAAGCAAGAGGAACTTCAGCATTTATCCGGATAAAACTCTTCCAGGTGATTAAATAAATAAATAAATAGATAAAGAAATATTTCTGCAGAGTACAAGGGAAAGAGATTGCAAGATGCATAACAAGAACGTCATTTGCCATCGGACAGTGCCAGGGGTGGCGAAACTTGGTCCTTCCATGCCACCTAGTGTAGGAAGCTGAGCAGCTCCCTGCTCTTGGCAGCAACTCCACAACCTGTGCATCCAGCCAGGCTGGGATCTGCAAGCAAAGGTGATTAGCAGGAAATTAAGTGAGGATCAGCAATCTGCCACTGTCTAAACCATCCCACCAATGTGGGTAAAAACCTGTTTCCAGTATACCATGGTAGTAAGTGATGCTGGTTGCTTGGCTGTGTTTGCCTTGTGGCACACTCAAAGGTTTCAGAGAGAATGGCATAGCTTGCTCATGTTTTAAGTGAAAAAGAGTAAGGCTGTCTAACTTGCAACTCCTGACACACTAAGAAGATAAAGATATCATGGGATGTCTTCATTATGACTCTTAGTAAAGAAGAGTCTTCCTTCCTGTGACTAAAACTGTATATTGGGAAAGCAGATATTAGATAAAACTGGAACGTTTGTTTTGGTTTTTGATTTGTTTTTTGTTTGTTTGTTTTCAACAGGATAGAGAAATTTCTGGCTTTTGGAAGATTTGTGTAAGGAGAAGAAACATTTTGTTTCCATTAGTAGTTGCTCCAAAACACACCAATGGATAAAAAGGCCCCAAGGTAGTAGTGAGCTACCTAATTTCTAAATATACATATGCTTCAGCTGAGTGGTTAGGAATGCTTTTCTCTAGTGCCAGGTACTGCTGAAACTAAAAGACTGAAGGCTAAACCGAGGACTCTTGACCTTACTTTGTAACATTCAGTGCTGGTTTGTCTTTGACACAGAAGAGCAGATTAGATGGGAGAAAATTTTGATAGCCTTTGATGCTCCCAGAAAATCTATACCTTCTCATTAGACTTTTTCAAAGCTGCTTCTTAACAGATTGCAGTGTCAGTCCAGGATGTTACCAATCCCAGAATAACCAGATAGCTATATATATATATTTCACTCAGCACCCATGGACAAGGGCACCTGCGCGCTGGCAGATTGTCCTACACATAAGATGTGCAGTGTGTTTATAAGCAAGTTTTGAGAGTCATAGTTGCTAGCCTTGATATATAAAGAATGAATGATCTCAGCAGGATTAAAAAAAAAGACAGTTACCCTGAATAACTGTTCTGGAGCCTGCATCAAACATAGGAAGAGGTAGTTCATGTTTAGTTTTGTACCTAATAAATATCTCATTTCCCCCCCTCAGTTTTCTCATTTTTATTTAATCACTTTGTTTATTCCCTCTAGAAAAATAGCTGTTTGAGTCATCAGGTCACTATCCTGCTGGAGCTGATGAACTCTATTGCCTTCAAACAGAAACAATCCAGGCTTCAGAGGAGATCTGTGTCCTTCCTCCACCCTGGCTCCTGCTAGATGCCCTCACCTGTGTACAGGCTTCTGTGTTCCCACATGCCTTTACTGTGGTGCAAGTAAGGTTTTATGTGGTGTGTAAACAAGGAAATCCCTAGAAGCAAAAGAACACTTTAGAAGTTTGGCTTGCATGATGGTGAAATGATGACATGTAACCACAGCACTGATAAAGGCTGCGTGTCTGTTGTGTGTTGAGAAATGGGTGGAACACAGCACAGGGGAGGAAGAGATGGAATGTCATCATGTGCTTTCTGTTTGCACCCACGGAAAAAAAAAAAAGAAAAAAAAAAGAAAAAAAGGGTAGTGTTTCTGCTCTTTCCAAGGCAATGTGATGTATGTGTCTGGTTTCATTATTAAAAAATTATTAAAATGATTTAAAATATTTTTCAAGATTGACAAAAAGAAGAGGTGGATGTTGGCCATTTTGAGTCATCAGCCAAACTCTTGCCTTTCTGTTTTTCCCTTTGCTTGGAACTCCCATGTATCTCTAGTTAAACAGAACCCCCAAAGATGAGTGGTGTTTAAATATTTAAAATCCTTCTTTTTCAACATTTTCTAGTCCAATTATTGATCCCACAATGTTTAGTATCCAGGAAGCAATCCTAAGTTCCTGAAATGAAAACCACCTTCCAAAAGCCAGGCTTTTAAAAGATGAGTCATTGGCTGGCACTTGAGCATTTTTTGGCACTTAGTTTAAAAGTAAGAGGTTTTGAGGACAGTTTCTGTGTGTGAGAAAGTAAAACAAAAATAAAATAAAATCAAAAAGTGCTTGGCATGCAGCCTGCCAACTTTCAGAGAACAGTGTAATAAAATCAGTGTCCAGGCTGAAAGTATTGGCACTCTTGTATTTGGTATTTAACTCTTTCCTGAATGGCCTGTAATTACCATCCTGTATTTCTCTGAAGCCAGGGCTGCATTTCTCTCTTTCTCAGAGTGTGTCTTTTTGCTGCTGAAACTCTGGGATCTACGAGGGCTTTAGTTTGCTTGGGGAGGTGAGGAAGGGGGAGGGGGCTGTGGAGACCAAGTTCTCAGCCTCCTCATTAGCTCCCTGCAGAAGCTGCTAATCCCTACTAGGACTGCTGTCCTCGAGGCAAATGCTGGATTGGTAGAAGGTGCACCTGGGGCTTGCCCTGCTCTTTTTTCTCTTAGGAAAACCTGGAGCAAGGAAAGAAAGGGTAGGCAAACTGATAGGATTGTCTGTTCAAGTGCTGTAAACATCTGACTGCAAATAAAAATATTTTCCCTATTGTTTTCAACATCTTTCTCCTGAGAACTCTAGATGACTTTAAGGGAGGTCTGCAGGATCAGGTCAGCAAATATTAACTAGAGGGAGAGCTGAGAAGGCAGCAGTTGGGATACATACACCTCCCTGTACTGAACAAAATCCCAACAAAAATGAGTGTATTATCAGCATGTTGGGTGGTCCCTATTAACCCTTGGAGATGGAAGGTGTATTGGTCAGATGCACAGAGGACCTGTAGCACAGAGGGCAGTGCTGCAAATTCATGGGCCTCTTGCCAGGTCGATAGCACAGTTGTGTGCTCCACTGTTCCTGCCATGAGTAAAGGGGGAGTAATTTCAGTGAATCAAGAGAATTGAGGGTTGATAATTAAGGTGCTTTTTAGATTTCTTATAATTTTTCTCATGCTACTCTAGATTTGTGACTTCCCATTTTCAGCTTGCCCTCCACGATGTTCTGCAATGGCTAAGCTTTATTTGTTTCAGGCTTTATAATTTAAGCTATAAAGCTTCTGTTGTGGTGTTTGTGGAAAATGACGATGATGGTCTCACAATTTCCATTCTAGGTACCTCTTTGATAAACTGCAGAATGACAAGGACTGGGGCTCTGTACTTATGTGAACACTTTGGACACATGAAGTGATGTCGCGAGAGACAGGTTGATAGAGCTCCTTTGGACTCAGGAAATATTTTTCAAGCAGGAAGTATAACCAGCTAACCTGGAGCAGCCATGGGTTAGCAGTAGCATCACCTGCTGTTATGCGACTCTCACGTCAGTGGTGCTAACCTGACACCATGCGCTCATTCCCAATCCCAAATAAAACCCCCAAGAAAACCAACGAGGTTGCAGGTGTGGGGGAAGAAGTGTTCTGTACACCTGATCGTTGCTGACCTCCACAATTCAAGCAAGCACTTTGGAAGCTGCACATGCAGGAAGCAGGTGTAAGCCTCTTGGTGCCCGTGGCATCGTGGCTGTCTAGCGCAGCCGGGAAAGGCCTTGCCTGCAGCTGAGCAGAGAAACAGGGCTTTCCTCTGGAAGGCGGCTTCCCACGGCTCCCTGCCAAGGAGGCTGCACTGAGTAACCCTGAGCATTGGCCCTTTGCCCCTCTATTCCCCTGCTGCGGTCAGTCCGGGCAGCAGGATAGGAGGGAGCCGTGTGATTTAAGTTGAGGGGAAGGGAGCAGATAAGGACACGGAGTAATGAAATGAGTAGCTGGAGTCAGGGGAAGTGGGAAGCTGACCTAAGGACTGAGGAATGTCATTGGGGACGGAGGGGTGGGGACATAAGGACTTGGCAAAGAAACTGGGAGGGGAAGCCAGGAAGAGAGGGTGTGGAGAGGCTGAGATTAGATGGGGACCAGAGAGAAAGTCTTATTCTGGGGTTGGGCTTGTCTCGGGTTTGGGAAGAGGACAAGGACCCAGAAACCCAGCAAGTGAATCACAGCACTGGTCAGGAAAGGGGTCAGGAAACAGAGCAGGAGGAAAAAGTTGAAGGGCATTATACTGGGGGAGAACAGAGACAGAAAACTGCACCCAACCAAGTGTGCAGTCCAGAGCTGTAACGGGACCCAAGAGGACTGCATGTAGACCCCACCACTGTCTGCAAATACCTTTCAGACCTATTCTTTGAGACAAGATTCAAGAGCATGCTTTCGGCTTCTTTTGTGAACTTTTTGAGAACTTGGCTGAAATGGTGTAGGATAACTTTGCTAGGTTAGCAAAGCCAGGAAGGTGAGCCATGATATATGCAAACCAATTTGTGTATTTTTTTCCTGCTTTGTCATAATGAATTTTTAAGTAAAAATCACATTTTATGGCCAAAATATTTGTCATCGCTTCCTTAATTTGCCATGTAATTAATCCATTTGTCTATACATGTCAACAAATATTTGAGTAGATTAATTTTAGAAAGATATCATATAGAAATAGCACATACTAAATAAATGTAAACATGTTCTCTTGATTTATCTTATTAATTTATACCATTCTTAAATAATTTAAAAATTGAAGAGGATATTTTTCTTTTATTGAAATTTCTAGCAGCTGGCACAGATAAAAACAGTCTATCAAGACATGCTTCAATATTTCCATGCATTTCATGATGATAAAATGTGGTAGCCCCTGTGATTTTTAAATTCTTTTGTCAGGTAATGAAAGCAAAGATGGTCTACAGTTGTCTTATCATAAGTGTATTTAGCAGTGTAATGTAGTGTATGAACTTGGTAGTCATGTCGAAGCAAATATACATCCTTAGTTCCTAGTTAATTTGGAGAAAGAATAGAGTTTAGGCAGAAGAATAGTCTGCCACAATTAACATTGCTAGTATGAAGTTTGCATCTAATTTCAAAATTGAAGCCATTTTACTACACAATAGGTTTTTACATTTTTCAAATATTCCTGATGCAGCTTCAGTGCAGTCAAAAATAATTGTGAGCCAAGTAATTATTTTTCTTCAGTTTTATTTAAGGAATGTAATTAAGTGGAGTCTTTGGGCAAGATAAGGACAAAACTTCATTTTGATTTATTGTTATGTTTTTTTCTCAGCTTGGTATTAGTGTAAATTCTGCACTGGAAGCAAGTATGATCAACCTGCTGAGGATGGATTGGTGCATTCAGCCTCCCTCATATTTATGTGATAACAAAATGGGAAAGGTATCTCTGTACAATGAGGCTCTGCTTCTGTCACAACGAGGCCCTGCACAGTCATCCCCTTTGCTTCATTGCCTGCACTGGGAGCAAGGGAAGGTTGTTGGTCCCATGAAATGCCACACTAATCTAGAATCCTTCAGCTGCAAAACTGGAAGCCACATAGATGTACCTGCACTGTACTAACACGACTGTGCAGATTGGCAGGACTCCAGTGAGATTTTTGGTATTGCAGTTTGCTGGATATTTCTACTTACTTACCTAGAAGTTGCTTCAATATTTCTAACATTGCCTAGTGCAGAGAAATGGAAAATATGATGGCATCTGTTAATTAATTCCACATTGAAATGCAGGCACATGAGAGGACTTAACATTCTCAGCCTCTGGTGAGAGAGCACAGGATACTGATACACTTGCTCCCTTCTGATTGTCCATTACAGATGGCCTTTGGAATATAGCCTTGAGACTTCTTCTTTATTTCTTTTTTTTTTTAAAAATACAATGTGATGTTGCTAAAAGCTATTTAATGAAAATAAAATCTTTACCAGAGCAGCTACCATATGAACAGCCCCTTTTCCTTTCTGCTCTTCATATTTTTACCACATGTATTAGCAGTGCAGTTTTTAAGGTTCTCATCCAGAAAAGTACTTGAGCAGGTGCTTAATTTTAAGCATATGCTTAAATGTTTTTCTCTCTTAAACCCTTATTCTTGGCTCCCACTAGGACTGCTGAAAAGGGTGATAAATGTATGGAAGTTTCTGTGATGTAGAAAGCTGTCTATTAGTAACTCCAGAGAAACCACCAAGTGATTCCACATGGACCACCAAACTGTCTTCAGAGTCTAATGGTTTTCATTTGCTCTGTCAGTCCAGGGTAGACTCAAGATGAAAAGTTATGTATTATTTTTCCAGCTCCCCGAGCTATTCAATCCTTATTCCATCATTTGTTTAATACATTCCTCATATGCAACTCTGGTCTCCTGACACCCAGGCTGGTCCTGGGAACAGCTGAATTCCCACATGAGGGGAAACGTATTTTCATATGTTTTTGGGCATTTCAAAAGTGTTATTTTATTTAATAGATTTAAAATATTTAAGCCCCCACCCCTTTGGCACACTTTAAGCGGGTCTCCCAAGAGACTGTAAAGCAGAAATGAGAAAAGCTAAAGCAGTACAGAAAAGCATGCTTTTCATAGGAGTTCAAGGTGACATAGAGTCAAGAAATACATTTCAAATAAACTGAACTTAGTTTCCTTTCAGGAGGAGATCGACTCTTCACCTCTCTGTTTTCAAAACTACTTTTACTATTTTACTTTTAAGAGCTAATAAAAAATACAGAACCTGACTCTCCTCTTGCATCAATTTTAGATTGGCAATGTCAGGGTTGTTGTACTCCATTACCTACAGAACTCCATTAAAAGGTTGGCACTACATCAAGAAGGAGAACCATGTCCATGTTACCTGAAGAATTCTGTCCTACTAGTATTTTGGGAACCCCTTCGATGTGCAGGTTAGAGGTATCTCTTTAACACGGAAGTGTTAGTCCTGCCAGAAATTGAAATGGGAACAGAAGATGATAAGCTAAATTTTAAAACTATATGGAGAAATTATGAGAAGAAAATAAGGTAAACTCCCAAAGTTAGTTTGTGTTCATAGTCACACCCCTTTATCTTGCTGAAGCCTCTGAAATTGCAGAGGACAGATGCCAATTACTCTAAGAAGCTCTATAGAAATAACACTTTTGGAGCAAAATACTGGCGCAGATGAATGCAGTGGGAGTTACCTCTTGCTTCTTGTGTGAAAGGATTTAGGCAAAGTGTAGATGCTAATGGTCATGTTTCATTTGAAAGGTTAAGTTCTTGTTCTTGCCCATCCCAATCAGGTGAAACCATCACAGTCTAGTAACCAACAGATCTCTGGAAGAGCACTCTTGCTTAGCAGCCATAGTGTTCCATGGCTGTGGAGCTTCAGTAGACCGAAGTAACCCAACATGCATTGTGGAGAACAAAAGTAACACAGTCCATTCAAATAAACAATCTTTTTAATAGGAACAGCATGGAATCATGTGGTGTTCATTAACGTATGCTCCTTGGGATTTCAGCATTCCACATATCCGGGGAGTGCAGTGTGGTGACCCCCAGCATCTAGTTTCCAAAAAGAGTGGAAATCTCTGCAAATTAGAGAAAACATAACAGAGCCAGAACTCTGCTTTGCATATTTCCTCCCCTTCTCCTCCTATCTATGTCACCAAGCGTTTCCTTTTAACACTTCTCCTTTATCCTACACAGTGCCAGAACTCGAATGAGTCACTGCTGGAGAAGGGCTTGTTTGATGGCAAAGGCAAAGCAGCAGCATTACTAACAGTTTCAAAACAATAGGGAATACTTGAATGTACAAAAAAGGAAGTACTAAACTTTTGCTGTGCAAGACTGTCACTGGCTTACTGTCAACTCATTAGGCAGCATCCTGAGCAATGACGAAGGAATATATTTGAAAATACATTTGGGACTGTTTTGCAAGCATCAGATTGTTTACACTCCATGTGAGCTTTCCCCTTCTTTCCTACTGGGTTATTGTGCTAGGAGTATTTGCAGTTAAGACTGTTGATTACCCCAGCAAAAAGACAGCATTTTCCTTTGGTGAGTACTTCTGAGGTTATGAAATTTGATTTTGGTCCATATGTGGTGGAATAAAAATTGGAATTTCAGTGTTTTCTTAGGAAGAACAAGTTGCTAAGAGAAGACTCAGGAGAGAGAAAACAGCAAAAAGATTAATCTGGCATTAACCTGATATATAGGAAAACAACAGCTGGTATATCTCCTGCTAAGGTGAGGACCTTATAAATTACACTTCCAGCTATTCTGCATTCTTCTTTGATAGCCTCTAGGAAAGCTTTCTGATCCACAAAACATTCTGTGTTTGGCAGAATGCCAGTTCTGGAAATAAAAATATGACTGCAAATACTTGGAGTAGCTGTATTGAGAACCCAAGAGCCAACTTTGGGAAATTAGACCTGGAGGAATGGAAAGTTAAAAGATCTTCAGATCCTAATCTTACATTCCCTTTAGAGGAACCTGCCTCTAAATATCATTGATTTGACAATAAATAGTTTAATGAGAAAGTGTTAGCAGCACCTGCACTTTACTCTAGGAAGCATGAACGGTATCCCAAGACTGTCTGTAATGAAAAAATGTAAGTCTGGTCTCCACATAGCGTCTCTCATTACCAAATTACTATTTTTCCCTCTGACCAGCTTTAGAAGAAGCCATAGGCCCATCATAGACAATAGCTATTGCAAAAATTTCATGTAGTGGAGAACAAAAGGAAGCAGGTCAAATTGAAAATCATAATTTGAGGTTCTGCAAATCCTGCTTTCTCTTTTCAGATGTGACTTCCACTACTGTGGCAACACCTAAATCTTATAAATTGTCTCAAAAATCTGAGACACTTCAGAAACTTCAACTGACACCTGGAATAAATTGCCAAGAAAGGAAATGGAATGAAGAAGCATAAATAATCTTAAGAGTCACCTTTATTTATGAACAAAATATGAGGTGAGGGATATGATGAAAAGCAAGAAAGACTAAGAGAAATTTAGCAAAAGAAGGATAGATGTACCAAGTTATCTGGCCTTTCTCCTGTGCTTTAACAGTTCTGTGCTTTATTCACAACCTAGAAAGCATATGCTTCACTCAAGATCATAAACACCCTCCCTACATGGCCTAATTCTATAAAAACTGTAGTTTTGCACAATATCTTCTAATCGCAAACAGATGCAGCATCAGTTCCAGGTGTAGCAAGATATAGTATCTGAAGAAAAAAATCAATCTCTTCAGGAATATTTAGAAACATTTTGGGTATAGTGATCCAAAAATGGCCTAAACAGTGGGCTTGATCGTGTATCCTTTGTATATTTGCATCCTGATGCTGTCCCAAAGTGGTGGGTCATTGCCAGCTTATGTCTAGAAGCTGCTGTGCTGGTGCAGCCAGAGGGGGACTGAGGCTGGTCTCCACAGGTACCCTGCTCACTTCTGTTGTGGACTCAGCTGGCATCAGTTCAGGCTGTATAAATTGTGTATTATCGTGCTGTGTAGACTTGAAGTCTACACAGTCCTGTAAGAATTCACAGTCTACATAGTCCTATAGGACCATGTCTGCTGGTTTAACTTAAAGCAAAATTTGAATGGTGAATGTATCCCAGAAGTGCAATTTTTAGTGTCTTCTGGCATCCACTTCTGGTCCTGGAAGACAGAAGTATTTCTGGCCCCAGTTAAAGAGAACAGTATTAAAAATTGGCTTTTCTGCATACAAAGACACTTAGACATTGAATCAGGCTTTTGAAAATGCCTTTGTGTTTGTGTATAAGTGTGGAGTTTCTAGGACAGGAAAAGAGCAGAAGGGTAATCCTGTGGCTCCCATCTTCAGCCTTTTTATGTTTGAGGCATCTAAGAAGGAGGTGGTGGCTGTAACCCAGGTTCTGCAGTGTTTGGGACAGAAAGGCTGGTACAGGCAGGCTGCTGCTTCACTGACAGATGTTATAAAGTCCCCTTTCTTTCCCAACCAGACATCCTATCTGGAGAGGTCTAACAAGAGCATGAAGACATTTTCTCCTTTGTTCTCCTTGATTCTGAGTGACACACAGAAGTATACCATGTCACCTCTTTTACTACAGATAATTTCATAGGCTTATGTAATTTATTAATAGAATTTTTATCTCAGAGCTTCAAAGGTCATAATACCTGTCAGAGAGTTTCTTGCTGTTATAACCTGTGCATTGATACCATTGCAAATCCCTTCTGCACACAAGGCAAAGTGGCATTTTTAACTCAAATTAGTGGGCTCACAGGGGAACATTAACTACAATTTATTAGCTCAGCTCCCCAGCTGCTAATCCAATCTCCCTGCATGGCAGGGCAGACACTGTGCAGTGCAGGTGTTAGTGCACAGCGTGCTCTCCCTCCAGCCTGGCAGGAGCATTAACTGCAAGGCAGGTGTCTGGTTCTGCAAAGCAGCTATGGTTGTGGCAACAGAGTCAACTAGCACACAGCAGGAGTTCAGATGTTAGCTCTGCGTGAAAGATTCAACCAAAATTACCCTTTTGTGTGCAGGAGATGCTGAGCGGATGGTGTTCTCTAAAGTTTTGAGATACTCAGTTTGAAACAGCTATGAGTCTTCCATTTTTGATTTGTACATTTATGTTGAAGTCTTTTTAACACCTCCTCAACCTATCTGCATTTTTGTTGCCTCTGAAAAGCATGTGCAGTCCCACTGGGGACAGACCCACCAGCCTGCTGGCTCTTCTGCACAGTTCCAGAGCAGATGTGGCAGACAGGAGTTGAGAGTGACTATGTGGGTAACAGAGCTTTCACCAGTCCCAGCTCTCAAAGGCCTGTTTCTGTCACAAAATTCAAATCAACAAGCTGATCTGTGAATCAGAGTCTGGGTCTCATTTACTCCCCTTGAAAGTCAAATAGGCAACTTCTAGCTTAGGCCACATTCAGATACTCTAAATTCCACCAGCAGGCTAGCCTGGTGATTCCTAATGACTGAACCTAGGTAACTCCCTTTGTGGTGTTTGTGCAGTTCCTTTGATACATCCTCCCGGGGTTCTTGGATTTTTCAACAGACCAAATTCAAGGAGATTTGTGATTAGGTGGTATTTAATTCTTCCTAGGCCATGTTTGAGAGTGGTGACACTGGGAAGCAGAGAATCTTTATTATAGTGTAAATTCCCCTTAGTTCACTCTATAATTTTCTGCCCTCAATTTCAAAGGCGCAGTACTGAAAATCAGGCTAAAAATCTCCAGTGCAGAGCAAAAAGAAGGATTTGTTGACTGGTGGCTTTATGGAAGCTGAGATAATAGGTAATTTTTTGGCTAACCTGACAGAGAAGGCCTGCTTAGGTTGCAAGACCACAATTTCACCCATTTTCTCCAAGTTGCTTGTTCAAGGGCTTTCAATTCAAGTTCTGGTCTGGAGAAATTAACAACGGAGTGTTTTATACCTGGAAAATCGAATGGATTGATGGCTATAACTTAATGAGTTTCCCATATTTTTCATCCAGAAAGTTTTTTCCCAGTTATGTGTTTTAACTAAGCACCAGAAAAATACTTGGAATGGAGAAAGGTTTTAATATAGATTGCTTTGCAAGTCTGAGTAAAACTAGTTTTTCATCAGAGTGTGAAAGGGGGTGCAAAGAAGGGCATTGCTGGGCCAAAGGGCTATCAGCAAGATGTGAAATGTTGAACTGAACAAGTCTTGTGTCCACCTACTGGGGAACTGGGGAATTTTCTCCCTTGAGGAAAAGAAACCACAAGTTTTGATGAATAATGCATTGAATAATGTCCTACCACCATAAGTGGATCTACAAGGGCTTTGCAAAGATGCATCACCAGGCAATACCTTATATACACTTGCACCAGCACCAGGCCTGCCAGCAGGAAGTTTTCCCTGCACCTGTTTCAAATAAGACCTTTTGAATCCCAGCAGAAGGAATCTGACAGAGATTATTTACATATAACTGTTAGAGAAACTTTCCAAGTCTATCAGCAGGTGATTCATATCCTGAAGCACTAGAGAATGTCAGCTGACACTTTTGCATGCAAGTAGTATGTGAAAAAGCAACTAAAGGGAAGTAAATGAACACTATAAAGTTCCAATGTATTTTATTTTCCTTCCTAGCAATTACTGAGAAGTGCAGGTTAGATTATTTTCCTTTGGCCTACTTCTTGCCATTAGGTTCTGTAATATTTGAGCATACCTTATTAAGATTAGCTATGTTCAGAGCACTGCCCAGATTGGGTTAAACGAGCCTCAAGACAAGTCCTTAGAAACTGATTCAAGGAATGCAATCTCAGCCAGCTTTACAGAAATGCCAATATGTTTAACAGATGTATAGTCTTTCAGAGTTAAGCTCTTCTGAGCTACAGTCTAATGCTGATGTATCAGAGGCTGATAGCTGCTTTGCTGCTGCAAATCTCTGGCTCAGATGGATTTCATTGGAAAAAGTCAGTCATGTGCAGTAGAAAATCAAGATCTTGGACACTGCTTGCTCCATCTCCTGAAAAAGCATCACCTCCATGCTCACAGAAAAGCAGATTCAAAAATTCAGTTTCAGAGGTATTTGAATGCCAAATGATGTTTTCCAAAAGATCTTCTGATCTGTAAATACCTAAAAGTAGCTTAAAAGTCTCATCCCTTGTGACTACATAATTATATTAGAGAATATAAATTTGGCAATGACATAAGTTAAATATTTTAAAAACATTCTTCCCCTCTAGATGAGTTTTCCATGTTGAACTTTATTTAAGTTAATTGTAGGTGTAGACAGAAATATTGGAGTTGTTCCTATGAAGAAGGAAAATATGCTGAATATGAGAACATATTTCAGACTGAAAGGGCCTGACTATAGGATTTCAAGTCCTGGATCAGGGTTTTCAGTTATCTGAGTTGATACTAAATGACATGTGAATCTTTCTGCAAGAAAATTCTGTAGCAAGCCATTTTAAATAGAGAAGTTTTTTGTTGAATTGAGAGTTATTTTTTACTTAATTTACCACATAGAGAGCCATGCTACATAACTGGAAGCAGTTACTAGAAAGGTACAGAAGATAAATCTGGCAAGTTTTCTCTACATATGTCAGAACTGTTCTCATGTTAATTGTTTGACTAGAGAGTGGGAGTTCTGTGTCTTTCAAAAGCATTGATTTTTTTTCCCCAAGTGGAAAACAAGGTCAGAAAGAAGAAACTGCCCCTTTTCCTTGCCTTGTACTCTTTTCCTGCACTGATTTGGGAATTTGGATGCTGTTGCTGGGCTGCATTTATAAATCTGTCCTAAACTAAGGCATTTACATTTGGGTTTTTGTCCAATGAATCATTTCACTAGCTCTCCCCAAAATCTTGAATTAGCTCTGTGTGAGAAAAGATTTGAAAGCATTTGCACTGGTGGGGGCAGGGAGGATAAGAAGAGGTGAAAATGTTCTTTATGTGCCTGCTCAAAAATGTTAAAGCTGCTCATTGGGTCAGTGAGTTCAGCTAAGCTCTTTCCTAAATTCTGCTGGATATTAGATAGCAGGATTTAGCTCTTATTCTAGTAAAGCTTCACAGTGGTGGTCTTCCACTGTTTGAATGCAACATAAATACAATTTTTTGCTTCAAGCTTTATCTCTGTGTCCCTGTGAAGCTGATTTATGGGAGGAAGAACCAGAGATATATGGAAACTGCTGATGTGGGTTTATCAAGGTATGCTGGATCTCTTGTATCTAAAAATGAACTATCCTGAGTGAGTCACTTATTTTCCATCAAGTGCTTCATGATATCACAATATAAATCAAATGCTCACTGTAAGGAGTTGCCAGATGACAAATAACACTGAAAACCTAAGGTTTTGTTTCTCCATGAGACATTTTGGAACCTTGAATGATCTTGTTACTAGCAAGAGTAACAAAATTCTTGGGAAAGAAAAGTGATTGTTATGATTTGCGAGTGTCGGTTTCACTAAGATTTTTCTGCAGACAGGTTTTGACCTTGGAAAGAGGCAGAATACCTTCCTCTTTGCTGGCTGCTCACAACCCCAGAGACTGTGAAACTACTTCATTCTAGGCTGATCTGCAGTGCTTCGGGGAGGTAACTTAGAGCCGCTGTCTGAGCTCCGGCGCTTGCAAGGGCTCTGGGGGCAGCACACTCCCACAGCAAGCTGCAGGGTGAGGTTGGTCTCCACCCTGGCAGACTCTGCACTTTCAAGGTCTTCTGCATGCTTCTGTGTCCTTTCTGCCTTCAGTCAAGTGATGGGGAGAACATTTCTGTGGAAGCTCCTGACAGGCCGGAGCTGGCACATCCCTGCTCCACTATATCACCCTGAGCAGAACTGCTCCGGTTTCATTGCTTCACTGTGGTGCCCCCTTGGTCTTCAAATTTGCCTATAAAACTCATTCTTCAGCACAGGCACAGTTCTGATTTCATGTGAAAAAGGGTTTTTTTTAAGCATTTCTCTCATCGATGAAGACAGATTCCTTCATTGTAACTTTGTTTCCGCTCCCTACACATATCTCCTGTAGATATGACATATGCTCATAAAACCAGCTGGAAATGGGACATATAAACAGCAGTCACTCAGCAGTGGCTGCTCATGCCAGTTACAGTGGAACACAGTGTGAAGATTACATTTATATTGTCCTGCTTCCCTACATAAAACCCTTCCTTGCTTGTGGCACCAGCTTCTTATGTAAAGTCAGAGAAGCTGCACCAGTTTGCACTTAGCTGAGGGTCTTTATCTCTGAATCTTCAAAAACCTCTCCTTCCTGGGGGGAAGGAGATGAGGGGAAGGAAAGAGCACTTGGCTTTACCAAGTGAAAGTCTGTTCTGGTCTGGTGAGAATGCCAACAGGAGCGTTAGTGGTTATGTTACTTTTCCTGCCGCAGGTGTTAATCTTGGCGTTGGAGAGAGCTAGCGGGACAGAATGAGCCCTGGGCTCCTGCGATGCAATGACGTTTCTTTAAATGATCTGTTTACTTGGGTTGAAAAATTACAAACTGACAAAACTGGAAACAGGTTTTCCATTGATCCACAAAACTTATAGCAAGGAAGAAGGAAGAACAGATGTCTCTGCTAATCCCCTTTCCCCAGTTCCCTCCAGCTAGCGACTCACCTCTAAAAGAGTTTCACTTGTGGGTCATTAAACTGGCTTTTGATCTGGCAATGTCTCTCTTGCTACAATTGCATAGGCTGAGTCCACAATAATCAATTTAACTTCAATAATAAATTGAACTTATTTAAAAGCCACAAAGAACTTGTCACTTGGTCCATCACGGTTTACCTAGCTTGGATTGGACTCTTGATTTTTAATGAAAAACCATCTATCTTCCTTTTTCTTCAGTGAAACACCATGGAAATGTCTTATCATAGCAGAGGCACATCAGCTTGTATCTCATATCTACTTACTCCTAGCAAAAAAAATCTTTCCCTCACCACCCTAAACATACTCGCAAACTAGCAGAAAAAACTGAATATAACTTCTTTTGGAATGTGGATACTTTAGGAATTGCACCATATGTAAGTTGGATCATCTCACTGTCCAAGCTGGCCTTGTGGAGGAGTACATCATTTTGAACCACAGTGATTTTCTGCAAAAAGAAATAAAATGAACTAATTTACATGTTTGTAAACTTTGGGCACTTTTCTGGCAGTTTTCAGAAGTACTGAGGTGAATTGCACACTTTTAATGTAGTCATGTGTCCTGGTCCCAGCCAGGACATGGTTAATTTTTGCACCAGCCAGGAGGGGTCATGGCTAGGACTTGGAGGTAATTCTATATCCCCTTACGATGTTTTTGGGGGATGGGGGATAGGAACTCTCTTCCTGGGAGAAGGGGTCCCTTCCTGGTCACATAGGATGGTGAAGGGAGTGTTCAGGTATTGTCAGAGGTGAGAAGCTGTGTGTTTCTTTCACACTCTTTTATTAGTATTTTTGCTATTACCGTTTGTTGGGTTTTTTTTATCTCATTGCTCTTTCCAGTAAATTGTTCTTATTTCAACCTGTGATCCTTACCTTTTGTGACTCCAATTCCCCTTTCCATCCTGCTTCAGGGGGAGAAGGAAGACAGAAGGGTGTGAGAGTGAGTGGCACATGGTTTGGAGTATCTCTGTGGGAACACTAAATTGGGGAGTACCACTGCTAAACCACAAGAATATGGTAGGAAAATACTCAGCAACAAGGACCAAGGATTCATTACCTTTGTGTACAGCATGCAGCATGTTGGGGAACTGAAGACAAAAGAGACATTTGAATTCTAATATATTTCTTGTTATTTATATTTCTTTTTTCAGCGTGGCAACAGAAGCGAGTGTGTAAGACTGTAGAGGCAGTTGTATTCATTGAACTTTAGCTTTTAGTTTAGATTAGAGTTCTTGTATCCTGATCTGTCCTTTTATTTGATCTGATGTGAAAATTGCTGAAGTCTGTGGCTTTGGGTTATGCTCACACAGATCTGCTGTGACACCTGGACTCATCTAGTGACTATTCTTACATTCCAGCAATACTTTTTAAGACATGAAAAGCGTTTGAAGGTAATTAAATTTCTAACAGAAAAAAAGAAATCCCCTTGGATATTCTAACTGTAAAGAAAGAGAGAAAATATATTGCATACTTTAAAAAGAAACAGTTGTCAAATAACAACAGCAAGAATAATATATTATATAATATAATATATTTTAGCTCTGTTTGATTTAGTATTGTTAGTATCAGCTAACCACATGAGATGTATCAATTTAGGTCAGAAACATCAAAATTACTTTAAATCATCAAAAAATTACTTCAGATCTATACAGTATAATTACCTTAGAGAAAGAGGTTTTCCTTCCTTTACCTTCAATAAAACCAACTATTTTCTTATTCTTCAGGTAGTTCAATTTATGTATGCAATATTGTGCTGGTTTTGGCTGGGGTAGAGTTAATTTTCTTCCCAGTGGCAGGTATGGAGCTGTGTTTTGGATTTGTGCTGCTGAGCGCATGGTTGACAATATAGAGCTGTTTTCGTTACTGCTCAGCAGGACTTAAACAGTGCCAAGTCCTTTTCTTTTTTTAGTACTGCCACACTGGTGAGGAGACTGGAAGTGCATGGCAAGT
The DNA here is from genome assembly GCF_001522545.3 of Parus major. Lineage (NCBI taxonomy): Eukaryota > Metazoa > Chordata > Aves > Passeriformes > Paridae > Parus > Parus major. Next base: position 51,741,359 of record NC_031770.1, on the reverse strand, counting down.
TGAAAGCAGACACAGCTGGGACATCTGACCCCAACTGACCAATATTCCACAGGATATGACATCATGTTCAGTATGTAAAGTGTAGGGAAGAAGGAGGAAAGGGAGGACATTTGGACTGATGGCATTTCTCTTCCCAAATTCTAAATTTTATTCCTTTTCAAACGCTCCTGGAGACTTGTTATGTCTTCCATAAAGTTTTCACTTTTGGTGACAGAGGAGAGCAAAGACATTATCCAGATTGTTGGGTTATCTTCTTTTCTTTGGAAGAAAAGGAAAATGTGATGGTTTATATTTGTTTATATTTGTGCTGAACAAATTCTTTGCCTTCTGTCATAAAGAGTTCACTGACACCAGGACTAAGGTGAGGGCTTTACAGTTGAAAGCATCATTGGTAAGTGAATATAATTTTAAGTTCTGTAGCAATCATCAGATGTCCATAAACTGCACAGAAGTTGTGGATTCAGTGTAGCTGAGATTTTCTTGATTTACTTCTTCTTTCCTGTCTTTGTCCTTTTCATTCACTCTGCAAGCTATTCATGCTTCAGAAGCAAGAATGAATTCCCCCTCACCTGCATTTTAAAGTTACTAATTTTTTTATTTAATGCATCTTTTTAGAGATGTTTCTGTAAACTCTTACTATGACCCTGGATAGCATGTCTGTGAATCTTTCAAATAAACAGCAAATTAAAGAGTTCTGATCAATGCAATGAAGTTTTCTTCTCTAATCAATGCAAAGAAGATTTCTTCATCTCTTTGATCTACTTCCTATGAACAGAATGAATGTTGGTTTGTTTTTTTTTTAAATGAGAAAATATGAAATCTAGTCTCAGGAAAAGCTGCTTGGGCTATTCTGCCTATTAGAACAAGAATGGAATAATCTGAGAGCAGACTCAACACTTATTTGACTATCCTGTACTGCATGATGAGACATGGATTACAGGAGAGTAGGTGTCAGGGTCATTTGATTTTCATGTGCTCTTACAGTTCAATGGCATCTGCATCAGCTTATCTGGGAGAGAAACTGGAGCCAAAGACTTTTATATAAATAATTGCCCCAACATGTTATGAAACAACATATGGCAACATGGATTATTCACAAATAAATCATCCTGCAGAATTAAAACACTGGCAGCAAAGTCTAAGAACCTCACTCCACAGTAGAACTGAACACAGAAAATACAGAAAATATTTTTTATATGGAGCGATAACAATTTACACAAAGACAGAATTATATCATCAAGTTTTTAGCATATACTTTGGTGGGAATCAAAGAAGTGTGTTCTTCAGAAAATGGATGGCAAACTGTTTCATGGGGAAGTGTTCCAGGGACTGGTCTGGCAGAGAAACATGAATCTCCCCAGGCTTGATAGTGAAATTAGTATGGCACTTTGTGCTCCTTGCCCCCGCTTCCACCCACCCTGCACCTGTAGTCTTTGCCAAAGGATGTAACTTGCTCTTCTTTAGCTGTTTCACTTGCCTTTATGATCTGAGAACACTCTCCCAGTCTGGAGCAGGTGTGAAAACTTAGAGCAGCAGCTGTGGGATTTTATGCTTCAAAAGGAATTGGCATTGGTGCAATGATCATGTTTTGTGCTTTCTTGTCCTTTTAAAATCACCTAGCCTTTTTATCTAAATAAAACCATGTCATCCTTGGGAACTGTAAACACCTCAAAGATGATTTTCTGTCCAGCAGCCTCACCCAGGTCCATTTACTCCTCTGCTTATCATCATGTTTGTCCTTCAAGCCTTTTCTTTATCATCTTGCATAGGTATCAGTTATCTTCCACTCTGTCTTCAAGCAGGCCTTTTGAATGAATGTTCCCAACTTTCCCCCTGGTGTCCAGAGTATTTATGAAGTGTTTTAGAAGTCCAGCAGTGAAAAGCAATGAGACACTCCAAATTAATTGACAAAAGTTCATGCCAAACTTGTTTTGAATACAGCCCTAGGCACAAAATGCAAAAGGATTAGTTCAGGTACCAACAGCTCAGACTGTGGTGTTTTGTGCAGTAACAAATTAGGAAACCATTTTCTTCCAGAACAGTGTGAAGTCTAAATAAATGTATTGACTTCTTCAGATATAAGATTTTTCTTTCTTATGCCTTTCCATGGTTCTGTGTGCGAGTGAAAGAGAGGGTATAATAAGGACTTTAATGTTAGGGTTTGGGGGGAATATATGTGCCAGTGGGGCTGGAGAGTGTAAATAAAGGATATGGGAGAAAGAAGATAAGCAGTGTATGGGATTCAAAGCACAAGGCTGGGAACTCAAAATGATACAAGAGAGGGTGAGTGAAAGGGAATCAGTAAGTAATAGAACAATAGAAATTGTTGTGTTTGTTGTTCCTATACAGAGTATGTCTACGTGAAACATATCTGGCACAAAAACACGCAGAAATGGACACTTGAAGCTCCTTGCACCATTCAAGGAGCAGGATGTACCAAATGACAGACACAGGCAGTGTCCCAGCTGTGGCTGTCCCATCACTGTCAGGGTGCACACACTGCACTTGCAGGGGAAGCAGTGGGGGATCAAGGAATGGTGTGCAGGACCTTACCCCTGATGTTCTTGTTTTGTCTAAATAAGCCTAGTGAGACACTGAGCAAAATGCAAAATGTTTTTCATGCACAAAGTATAAACTGCTCTATGTGCTTCTTCCCCATCTTTCTCCCCACTGGCACCCAGGGGAACTCAGGACTGGAGCATGTGGCTGTGCAGCTGCATTGTGGGGCACTGCTCAAGACATCTCCTGGCAAGAGGAAAACAGTCTGATGGCCATCAGATGAAATTTGAAGGAGCTAGCGCTTTAAATGAATTTATTCACAGTTAAACATTTCACATGAATTACTCAGGAGAACTTGTTTGTTAGAGGCAGGTGGTGACTAATCATCTCTTAGCCCACCTTTACCACATTCAAGAGTTGTCAGAAAGCTGACAAGCAGAAAAACCTCTTAGTAACTCGTCATTGTAACAAGCTGACATGGGAGGCACCGACCCCCGCTGCAGTTGGATTAAAATGGGAAAAATAGGGCTTCCAAGTTCCTTTTCCTTGTCCTTGGAGCTTCATTACTTAGGTAATGGCAAAAAATATACTAAGGTATGTTCCTCACATGGTGAAACTAATACAAATCTAAATTCTCCTTCCCCACTCAGAATTAATCATAGCTTCCAAATTCAGAATTTTTTTTTAACTCTTGTTTTGCTTCTGCAACCGAGATTAGAGATTTAGAGAGTCTTCCTTCAAGGTCCCATGAAGTGCCTTATGTACTGTTCTGCCAGCAGAACAAATAAGCCAGACTCCAGTGTTACATGTCAAAATTGCAAGCAGAAAGAAATGGCTGTTATTCTCTCCAGCCTGGAGCAGATGTTGGGGTGCCCTATATTCCATAGCTTCCAGGCAGTCAGTAGAGAAGCTCTGAGCTGGCTAGGGTATAACCTGAGGAGTGACAAAACCTTTTTTTTTTGTCCCCAAGCTGAGGAGAGGCCAAAAGGCAGAATAAAGCTCCTTTTATATCCATTCTGCTGAGATAGGGATGACAGTAGCTTGGGTGAGCAGAAGTAGCTTAAAATGTAGCAGATGCTTCTTTTAAGCCTTAAAAAAAATAAAAAAAGAAGAAAAAGAGAGAAAGTTAGTTGTGCAATGAGGAAAATATATTGCAGCTGGAACAGAGAACACTGCAGGGATGAAAGGAAGCAAGGTATCCTTTGAGATGGCAGATGTACTACCAAATATTTATTTCTTTTAAATATTTTCTTAAGTCTTTAAAGTAAGGTAGTAGCTTCTATTGTTTCCTTTGGCAGCTTATTCTAGCCATGAGCTTCTCTGTGTAATGAAATTCCACCTACAGTAAATCTTCTGAGTGCCTGGTTGTTCCTGAGGTTTAACTCTTCCAAGTCTATTTCTCTGCTTATCTGCATGCTCTGTACTGAGTTAATTCCAACATAATGTGAGATTGACATCAACTGTCTTGTCCCAGATGTCCTGGACTGTCTACAGGATGAACTAAGTGACCCACTTTCTATGATTCTCTTATTTATCCACTTGGTTTGATCACTGAAAATCTCAGTCCTTATTTCTGCCTAAGAACTCATTATTTTGACCTGGAGAACCAATCCTTTTAAATTCAGTGTATTTGTCACATCTTAAATCTGTGCAGCTTGACCACTGGATGATCCCAGTCTCAGCAGCTGGCCTACTGTCCTGGTCAGTGGTCTTCAGGCTGGGCTGGACAAGCTGCAGGTCTGTGTGAAGGGACTAGAAAATGTGTCTGAGGGAGCTGGGATTTTTTAATATTTAGAAGAGGAGGCACAGGGGGGATCTCATCACTCTCTACGACTCCCTGAAAGGAGGTTGTAGGTAGATAGATCTGGTCTCTTCTGCTGTGCTTGCACTGAGGACTGGAGGAAATGGCCTTAAACTGAGGCAGGGGAGATTCAGATTAGATATTAGACAATTATTTTTCACTGTTGAGATGGCCAAGCACTGGAATAGGTTGCCCAGGGAGCTGGTGATGCCACCATCCCTGGACGTGTTTAAGAGGTGTCTGAATGTGACTCTGGGTTATATGGTTTAGTGGTTTAGGGGCTAGAGTGGTAGTGCTGGGTGGATGTTTGGACTTGATCTTAAAGCTCTCTTCCAATCCTGATGATTCAATTATTCATTCAGTGAGATGCTAAGAAATCTAACATCACTGTGGTACCTGGGTATATCGAAAACATCTAAGAGAACTAGGAAAAGAAAGACAGAGAATATTGTCCTTTCCAGGGTGACTTCTCTGATTTTCTAGCAATAAGAGGCCAGCTGAACCTTGGTGACTTATTCTGCATGTCATCCCCATTTCTGAGCAGTTCTGCCCCATTTCATGTTGATCATATGCTTGAAGCCATAGCTGCAATAACAGCAAACTGAGCTCTAGCTCTTCCTCCTGACAGCAGTCAGTGATCCAACGTCCATGGTGAAGTGAGAAATGGGAAACAAACTGGAGCTTAAGGAGAACATTTGATCATATATAGAAAGCATTTTTTAAAAGACATAATGTTTCAATTTATTCATTCTTGCTTTTCTCCAGCAGGAACTGCAGAGCTTATTTTAACCAACATCCCTCACTGATTCATCCAAACCGTTCTTTGGAATTCCTCTACTCTGTTGCCATTGACTAAAACACTAAAAAGCAAGCTATTCTGAGGGAACAAAAAGGTATGTGTAGATTCTGGCACCAAAGCTTTGGTCTGTATCTGTAGATTGTGGAAGACACTTGCTTCACTGGGAGTTAGATGCTTAAATGCCCTTATTGGGAAATTATGTAAGCTTACTTCTATTTTTTTATTCCCCTATCCATTCCTTTTACAATCCATGTAATTCAGATGGTAAATACGTTGTGAAAAGAAGCAACTTTGCAATGTAAACATTCTGACTACTTAATATGTGAACAATTGCCATAAATAAATAATTAGTCCAGGTCACTGTGTATGGGACTGGTTTGCCAATGAGCTGAAAAGAGGGGACCAGAAAGGACAGAGAAGAGACTGTGTGCATATTTCTTTCCTTAGAAAGAAACATTATTCAATAGAATAAGAAACAGACATTAATTCATTTATATTGACAGAATCTGAACACTGGCTTATTTTATGTGTGGAAAAACTTTTCCTTCTGTGTGATATTCTAGTTTTTCCCTTAGGAGCTGGGAACATTACATAACCTTTTAACAACCTTCTATGCCCTGTGTTAAATTTCCTAAACCTGCAAGGAGGAATGTGTCACCAGTCAGAGAGATGTCACTTTGGCTGACTGCTTAGTTCTTTGAAGTAAACTCTACTCTTTGTGCATATTCACGGTGAAATGGTTTAACAGGACAAAGTGATTTATTTCAGCAGACATAGCTTCTTGGGTAAATGAAAAAACATTTGTTCTCTCTGCTAGATTTATTAAGCTACAAAAAAAAACTATGGCTATTCAAATGAGCTCTGAGCTATATGTACCTGGGAGCATCCAGCACTGTGTATCCAGGTACCAAATCTGTCATAGCTGCATTAGCTAGGGGATGATCTGGGTCTACCTTACTGCACAGCTGCCCAACATGCTTGGTTTGTGTCCAGTATCTTGGTTTGCATGATTATTCAAATCTCTGTGCCAGAACAATGTGTAAATATATATATATATATATGTGTATATATATATGTATGTATGTATGTATATATATATATATATATGTAAATATAATTATTCTACTGCTTTTCCCTTTTTACTCTCTGAATTTAAATTACTGCTTCTATTGTGGTATTGCTCTGTAGTGGATCTCACCCTACAGATCATTATCAGCTGTAAAATTCTTTCTCTGTTTTACAGGCAGAAAATGAAACTCTGAAGAGGGTGACTGAATTTCAGACTCTGGATCTGTGTTTGTATGTTGCCATCCTGCTCTTGGCTTATTTTAATCACTGAGTTGAAGCCATGGGTGACAATATACTTCTTTGCATGGAAACTGAAAAAGAAGTTTTGGAACTTTATTCACAGAAAACAGCTCTGAGTTCGGGACATGGATGAGTTTCCCTTGGGTATCACTGTCACCGTGAACTGTTAGTGCCATACAAAGATTGTCATCCAAAAATACATTTGGTTTTGAAATAAATATGTGTCCCATCAGTGGAGATGATTAAACTTTTGGATGATTTAGCAAGGAAGTTGATGAATTTGTCTAATATGATAATAGTCTTTAAAATAGGTTTTAAAGTTTTTAAAATATTTTTTAGTTTTTAATTCAGGAGGACATCTCTGTCCAGCAGTTGGAAAACCTCTTACAACCTGGGTATGTCAGTCAGATGATCACTGTAACAGAGGCTGTCATTTCTAGTATGAGAAAAATCCCAGAAAATTCAATTGCACTATTGATTGTCCCTGAAGTCCATAACCCATTAAGTAAGTATATATTAGCAAGTCTTTCTCTGGACTTACAGGTTGTTAGTAACTAAAATTAACAAACTAGTAAGCTCAGCATATATATGTATGTGTTTTAATCCATACTTGTTAATAGCACATTATAAACAAAAATTAATCTTATTTGCTCATCTTACATGAAAAAGTATTGAAATATCAGACACACTGTCATGGCTTAAGCACAGTGGAGAATCAAAAGTAAAACTTGTAGGTTGAGATAGGAAAAGTTTAATAATTGAAAACAGCAAAAAAATAGTATTGGAAAGGAAAAAAAAATACCATACAACTGCTCACCATCCACTGACCTGAATGCCCCACTCCAGAACCCAGATCAGACCCTCTTCCAGGTAACTCCTCCAGTTTGTGTACTGGGCATGACATTCTGTAATGTGGAATATCCCTTTGACCAGCTTTGGTCACCTGTCCTGGCTATGGTCTCTCCCAGTACCTCCTCACCATCATGAGCATGAGACATTAAAAAAAATATGACTTAGGATCAACACAACTTAGCCAAAACCAAGACATCAGCATGTTATCAACATTATTCTCATTCTAAATTAAAAACACAGCACTGTACCATCTACTGTGAGAAGGAATTAAATTTACCCCAGCTGAAACCAGGACACACAGAGATCTCCATAATTAGTATTTGTCTGGAAAATTTTAAAAGCATATGTTAAAAGTGCAAAATGCATAATTCATCTCTGACAAATCCAAAAAAAGGCTGCTATTTTTTTAAAAAATACTTTATAAGCTCAAAGGTCACACAAAGGTTAAGGTAAGCCAGTTAATGTAAGTGCTTTGTTTTTAAATTGAATGGGAGCTTTGTTCATAAATTAATGTGACAGAAAAAAAATCTCTAATCAGATAAAAACGGTAGCTAGAAGAAATACATACATGATCTTTAACGAGATACAAACTGAAGAAGAAGAATTGCAGCTAACGATATCTCTTCTGGCCTAAATCAGTGAATCAATAATTGCTATAAAGCATGGGAAGTGTAAACCAATTTTTAAACTGTATGGATCAGGTTATGTTTCAATAAACAGTTTCATTAATTCTCCCCCTTGAACCCCTGTTGGTTTTATTTTCCAGACGCATTCCCTTAGTAATTCTTTTGGTCTGTATTTACTGCATTTTGTTCAGTGAAAAAGTCCCTGGCTGTATTCCTACCAGATAATGTGGTAAGTTCTATTACATAGCAGAGGTTTTGAATTTGCAGTGTGTATATACATATATATATATTTATTTTATTTTTTTTTCTCCCTCCCCTGTACAGGAAAAATGCAGTAATCATTGACTCAATCAATATTGATTACTACCATATTGACTTTGCTGTTACACATTATATAGACAGTCTTTTACTGAACTGAGTTCTGTGATTATTATCATTGTACCAGAATCAGAAGAAAATTTTGAGATGGATGGACCTGGAAGCACCTTGAGCCATCTGCCTTTGAAGATGACATTTTTTTTATACTTAATATTTCTATTTTCTGTAGAATTGAAGGAGTTGTAACTTAAAAAAATTCTTTCAAAAATTAGCAAGAAATATCTGCATTATTTTCTGGTCAGAATTTGCAATTAGGCCATAGCCTCATAAGTCCCAGGCTGCTCCTTTTGAAAAAAGAGTAAAATACCAAATGCACAATAGCTGAAGTATTAAGCATCTCTCTGGACTACAGCATCCATTTCCCTGAATCACACACAGATGGTTCAATGAAAAGAAAGTCCACGTTTATTCTGGCAGGAATCCTGGCCACTGTCAAGGAAACACTATCTTCAAAAGAAAAAAGATGTTTTAGATGAAAATTCCCAAAGGACCGACTCTTAGTTTTGATATCACTATAGATTCAGAAATGAAATAATTAAAAAACTAATTCAGGTGTCTTACAGACTCACACCATAATGCCAGATATTTTTAGTGCTCCATAAGGATTCTTGCCTCGTGCTGAGTTGTACTGCACCTTTGTGTTCAGAGACAAGAGCAGTGCATCCTGCACAAGGAAAGGGCACATGATTTCATAAGAAGATGCAGAGTACAGGGTGACAGAGGGTGAAGTGCAGACTCTTTGTTCACCTCATTCCTTGTTTCCATGGGCTTAGCAGGAACTCACTGGAGGGATACACGGTTAATATCCTGCAGGGCATTACAGGGCAGCTCAGGAGAAACGCCTCTTGTAGATAAACAGCCGAGGAATTTTTTCATCCCAGTCACAGATATAGAAAAAGGATATCACACAAAGATTTTTTTTTAAATAGATGGCTGTAGATGATAGGTTATAGAGAGGCTGGACAGAAAAAAGGATCAGCAGGATACCTGGATGTCAGCATTATGACGTCCAAAGGCCCATCTGGTATCTATGCAGTGGAGTGAAAGGAGATGTCTGGTAATCAGGGTTTTGAGGTATATTCACAAAGTGGAAAGGAGGTTCTGAGCAGGGATAGGGAACACAGAAGAATCATGGAGAGAGCAGGAGGGGAAGAGGCAGCCAGAGACTTCTCTATCAGGAAATGGTTTAGCAGAGCAGTCTTTATGAGGCTTCATAAAGCTCCTTTGCTGTCAGTGAGGGAAAAACAGCAAAAAGGCCAGCCTCATTCTTGCAGTTGTTTTTTCTATTTCATCTGCTCATGTTTTCAATACTGACAATTAGTTCATTCACTTGAATTAATTACAGAAAAAGTAAAGAAACAAACTTTTATATATTTCTGATGTGTTTGACATGAATGTTTCTTCCTCCAGTTTTTCATTTGAGAGTATAATCAGAAGTGGTAAAAATCTCAGTAAAGGGTTGTCTTTGTGAAATTTCCAATGTCTTTTTTTGTTTTTCAAGAAATGAAATATGCAGGAAAATTGGATAATCTTTCAGCTGTTTGGATGGTTGAAGCAAATCCAGTCCCCAAACCTTTCAAGACTTCTTTCCTGCAAATGCATATTGACAAACAGACAACCAAATGCCACAGAAACAAGCTCTGGTAATGCCTGTAATTGAATTATAATACTTGAAGAGTGTTGAATAAGAGGGCCAAAATAAATAATATAATCAGTCTGAAATTTGAAATCTGTTTTTTAATTAAAATTACTCTACAGGCAAAGCCTATTCCTTCATCCTTGTGTGAACCCCTACAAATATATTACTCCTACTCTTCCATATTCTTGGACACAAACTTTGCAAATCAGGGTCATATTTGTGGACTTAGACTCTTATTTAATCTGCTTAGACTTGTCTGGCTAATTGAATAGTGCTCTGGAGATGGACAAATCTCAAATAGAAAAAGGAGAGAAGTTTAATACAGGAGATAACATTACCTTTCTATTAACAAACCCTACAGGACTCATAACACATCCACAGGACATGACAAAATGGCATTTGTTCCTTCTTTTCACCCTGTTCAATCAAAACATATTTTAAGAGAGACCAGCAAAGAAAATGTAGAACTTTAAATCCCAGCATGTTAAAGCACATTCACCTTGGCAACGGAGGAGTTCCTTTATGCCTTATTCTTACCAAACCATTCTCTGCCATGTCAAGTGGTTGAGAAGTATTGCTTCCTGAATTACAAAATAAATTATTCTTTGCTTTGAGAAAAAAATATGGGATTTTTTTCCTGTGGTCAGACCTGTGTATTTAGATGACTCTCTTCAAGTGAGCATCCCAGTTAGTGTGTTTAATAAAACTGGTTTCAGGACACTGTTTTCACTTTGTGTGATCAGAATCTTCCTGCTGTAATATGGCAGGGAATGGAAGAGACTGAGATACCATATTTTCTCTACATCCTTGGAATAAACTGGTTTCTTTGATTTTCTGGAGACATTTTTTTTGTAAGTGCGTCCTTCTTATGAGTTCTTATTTCTGGGGAAGTGTAAAATCAGTGAGGTGAATTCCTCAAAATTACACTGAAGAAAAGTCCACAAGATCACATTACCAACCCTTTGTACTGAATATCAGCTCATTAAAGGATTCATCATCTCTAGCTACATTCCTACAACATATAGGCCCATTTTTTTTCTACTCCAATCTCTTTCAGGAGGGGGATGGATGAGGATGTTTTGATAAATGGTAATTATCAGTACAATGAAACAAGTTTCCAAATATCATGAGGTTTCTGTGCTTGAGATAAGGCAAGATTCTTTAAGTGAAATGAAAGAACTCTAAAATTACACACTGAAAAATCAATATATTGTTTTGGTTTACTTGAAAAAGACATCTTTCAAAAGGGCCTTCATTTTTCAAGTCCCATGACCACAGCTGAAACACATAAACTGAAAAGAAGTGCTACAAAGATATAAATCTTCATACAAATCATAACTTTCTTATGCCATTATTGCTGCTCCTTAGCAAAACCATGCAGTCATTTTCCATTCATTTAAAATTCAGTCAAGTAGGATCAATTCAGGCTTTGCTTGTCTGTATCCTGTGATGTAATTCCAGCTAATGAAGTTGCAAAGCATAAAATCTGGCTTCAGCCAGCAAGACCATTACAATACTCCTCCTTCTGTTCTGACCTTTAAGTAAGCGTCTAAGGCAGCGAGGGCTGCCTGTAACCAGCACTTGTGGCAATATGTTGAGTGCAAGTATGGATGATGATGGCTCTGTTGCTATGAGTCATCTAGATAACATTATCTAAGCAAATAATTTATTTCAAATGAGAAAACTTCACTAGAAACAGTAAGACTGCCATGCCAAGTGTGCAAAATTTAGGAAATTCAGTTTCAATTCAAGTCCCCTAATACCTGACATGTTATGGTTTCTCTAGAAGGTTGTCAGGAGTTTGTATAGGATTTTTCCATTGATGCGTTCTGCAATGGAATCCTACTAAGTATCTAAGATTGTTCTCCTTCTGCTAAGGTGTATGCAAAGCTCAAGAAGACATGATCTTTATGTCTGACTATGCATTTCCTGGTAGATTTCTGCTACATGTGCCTAAGAAAATTAGTGCCCCAGAAAGACTGATCTATCTCTCTCTTGCCAAACATGCAGAGAGTCAGACATGCAGCCAGGTAAGAGCATTTGTAAGCTTTGTAAGATGTGTGCTGTGATCATCACTTCTTTATAAGGCCTGTGCAAGGCAGAGGCACCAATCTCCTTGTGCAGTTCCCACGGCATTCTCCTAGCCACAGAAACTGGGACACCCTGGGAGAAGTGGCCCATTCACTTTGTCCAGCTTTTCAGGGCAACACGATCAGTCCCTGTCAGGCTGCCTCCCAAAGCACAGCTGGTTCTTGAGAGCTGATGCTATGACCAAATTTGGGCCGGATTTTGAAGATGTCTGATGTCTTGTCTATGGATTTGGTGTTACAGCAAGAAGGTGCTCAAAAATTCTAGACTGCACAATGTGGCTGAGTACGAGATTATTAGAAAAAGGATGAAGAAAACAAGTATGCCTCCCCAGTGTGATACAAGTATCAAACATTCCTTGGGACAACTAGGGGAATAGAATAGGTGGAAATTGCTTCTTCTGCGTTGCAAATAGACAAGTCAAGCCCTAGAATGAAGAAATCTGCCAAAATTTATACATAGATCGAAGGCCAAATGGGAATTAGGAGTTTTCATCTCTTATTTCTGTGTTTATTTTTCTTAACCAAGCTTCTTATTGTTATTCACATACTGTCCTTTATTTTTCAGGCTTGACAGAGAGCTGGACAGAGGCACCTTGCAGTCAGCTGGAATCAGGCAGGTGCAAATAACTGCCTTGTGAATATGTGTCGTTTGCTTGCCCAGCTCAGTTCAGCACTGTAAATCAGAGCATCTGCACAATGACCTGCTCTGTGTATTATTGTGGGGCAGGTCAAAATTCTGTATTTCCAGTTTGGTTTTCTGCAGCTCTGTTTGCTGCTGCACTTTTTCAACTGGCTATGCAAAGACTTTACAACCTACTTTCGCAAGCAATAATTCAGGATGCATTTTCAATAAAATTGAAAGGATTTTTTTAATGCAAATATATTCCCTGGGCATAAAAAGAAGGTGCAACCATCTCAGATCAACGCAAAAATGCAAACTTCAGCAGTAATCAAAACATCACTTCCAGGAGAAAATCACAATTACTTTGAAGGCAAGGTTATAACTTTGGTTGCATTTAATAGACATAATTCTACCACTAATATCTCCATTTATGCTAGGAATTTATTGGAAAGCTTGCCTGGAGTAGGGAAAAGAGAACAGGAAATTGTGGCAGGTGAACACGAGAAATTGCTTGAGAACTGTTTTGTTCCAGCTCAAAACACGTTACTTGGTGTGGTGACTGTTCAAGACCCACTTCAACTGCCCACTGCATAAATTCTCATCATATTGAGTTATTCAGTGATTTAGGCTGCCACTCTAACTTATTACAGATGAGGCAGCAGAAAATGCATTTCTATTTTCTTTTCTCTGTCTCAACACTCCACATTTATATCTGCTGGAAGACCAAAGAATCACCTGTTACTTCACTTGCTTTTGATAGATATTAGAACCCAGCTGTATTTTCTAATCATCCCTGGGTCTGTATTATGTTTTCTCAGGGCAATTTCCACTTCCTTATGGTGTTGTTCTGTTGTTTTTTTACAATGCTCAGTGAGACACGGCAATCAATAATCTCATGGAAATTGCTCAGGAGATTAAAATGCTAAACAATTTTTCAAACACATTCTCCTCCTGGAACAAACATCTTAAACCACAAAATTATCTCTCTGAAGCACCATGCCAGCAGGCTCAGATGGCTTCTTCTAACATTTACATTTTTTTAAAATCTGCAGTAACTCCAGGGAAATCAGAATAGGCACTTTGTAGTGAGTGGGATTTTGCACAGTGAAGTTATACAGGAAGCTCTGGTATCCGGAGATACTCTTTGGTAGAGTACACCCAGAGAGGTTCAGCCAGGGGAAGCTCCCACCATCCATTTTTCCATTGGCAGTGGCAAGTTTTTTTTGGAAATCTGTGTTCAGGTTTTTTTGCATTCCCTTCCAGTGAGCCAGCTCACAGAGAAAGTTGTTTGGAGGGAAATTGCAGTGGCACATGGTTGTTAAATATTATTTTATCACCTTTATGTGTACCATATGGCTTCTATAATTGTGTCATTTGATTCTGCTATTGCTGGCTAATCAATAATTTTCATATCTCTCCTTACCAATCTCTCAATTTCTGGGAAGAAAAGAGAGATATGAAGATCCATGATCTTGTAAGTCTTAAATTTCCTCAAGAATTTTCATCAGTTCCTCCAAATAGGCACCGTTGTCTTGACAGCAGCAATCACTTAAAAAAACCCCATACAAACCAAGACCACCCCAAAACCACTGAATCACACACTTTGTTATTTATCAAATCAATTTTCCTCAAACCACAGATCAGAAATCACATAGCAGATTGTGATGTTCAAGACCAAATACATGGACAGGAAAAGATGAAATGTCATCTTTTCTAAGTTTGCAGGGATGGATCAAATGTGTTTTTCTGGGTCTTTATGCCTGGTCCTTTTCACTCATTCTGCTAAAACTTTATTCCTTTAGGGAGAAATTTCCTCTAGAAAACTTTCTCTTGTGGCTCATCATTATGTTAAGTAGTTGGCCAAAAGGAGAGGATTGATTTTTTCCAAATGTGGATTTCCAGCTAGTAGGAAATTCTGTGGGCTTGCAAGTACCTATCTCCATAGCAGAGTGCCTGTGGCCCCTGGCACTGCTGGTTATCCTAGTGCCAAAGGCCCTGGAAAGTCTCTTTCTTTTCCCCTCAGGTCCAGCTGTCACCTGATGGGAAAAGCTGCATAATATGATGACTCTCATTAGTGTGTTCCTAGAAGGAGATTTTTGGAAGTGATGTCAAATGTTCTGTGCACAAACACACAAGTGGCTTTTGGTGCTGGGAAACTGATGCGTGTAATAAAGTGACCATCAAAACTTATAATAACTAAAATTATTCCAAAAATATAAAAATCAGTTTACATTATATGGGAGTTTGCAAACCAGAAAAAGTCCAAGATTTTATTATTTGGCAACTTTCCATCCATTTTTTTAATCTGCCTACAGCCTTTTTAGCACAGTGGGAAATTTCTTTTCTTTAACATACTTATGTAACCATAACCCCGAACCTGTCAAAAATTGTAATGTCAATGTCCAAAATGTGATAGACATCTGTTCAAGAACTTGGAAGAAAATTACTTACAAGTCTTTCTCTCCATTTTTGCAATCAGATATTTGACCCCAGTTCAGACAGTGAGATTCTGTATTGTTTATTCTTTTAATATTTATTAGTGTATCTCTAGCAGTTCTAAATTTTCAAGTGAAAAGAATTATAGGAAGCTAATATGAAGTGAAAATATGATGCAAAAGTAATTATTTATTACTAGCATTTTCCCATTTTAATATTTAAAAAATCCCAGCAGAGTTAATTATTGTAGGCTTTTAAATCCTCAGTCTGTTATTTTTCAATTGAAAGAAATCTTTTAGGACCTCTGTGACACTCTTAAAAGCTGATCCAATCTCCTATACAGTCAGTGGAAGAACATCAAATCCCTTCACCAACTCTGGATGAGTTTCCAAAAACATTTACTTGGAAAAATATTTAATGCTAAATTTCTCTCTTTTACCGTGGACCCTTTATGTCAGTAGGAAATTTCAGAATTAACATTTATTACTTTCCAAAAGGGTTTGAAATTCATCATGGCCTATACTATAAAGCAGCATCTATGGGAATATTAAACTAAGCAGAAGCTCAAATGATTAATCACAAAGTTACTCATATTCCTTGACTTTAGTTTAAGGAATATGTAATTTTAAGGATTTTATCTTTAAATTATCCTTATTTGAAGATTACTTTTAAGGATTACTTTGTTGTAGATTTGTGAGATTTTTTACTGCATACTAGACCTACTGAACCAGCCATTTTCCATGGCAAACACAATTTCTATAAACACCCCCACCCCTCATTTTATTACATAACTAATGTTAATTAACCACTAGAATATGAAGGACAATGAAGACAAAATAATACTGTTTGCCAGATTAAATTTAATACACAAGTCACTGGAAGATTTCTCTGTTTAGAGGTGGTACATATGACAATTAATAATTTAAAAAGCCAATATTCTAAAATAGAAGATTTTCTTATAAAAACTAGCATGGACTCCTGTGTCTATTGATTCTTTACATTACATTACATTTCAATTTGCATTGAAAAGAATATATTGAGATAAACCAAGTCTAATTATCATATGACATTTTGTAACACTGGGATACCTCACAGTCAACTAAGATTGTGACTCAGAAACTAATGTTTCTGTGTAACTCAAAGTCTGGCATTCAGAAATTCCAGAGTTGTGCAATCACACATGGAAATTTAGTTTATGAATGGCAGTACAAGTTCCTTTGGTTTAGAATTAGTTTTTGATATGTGATGCCTGGAACTGACAAGCCCATTCTAGACTAGAGATATTTTCAACCCATCCTCATTTTAGAATAGAAGTTCCAGGACTATTTATTGAATAAGTAGGTCCTGTAATTTCTTTACCTGAAATACTTCTGATTATGTAAAACATGAAAACCTGACATTTTATAAAAGCATTATCAAATAAAATAAACTTCAAGTTGTTCCACTAATAAATAATTCTGGTTTCTTATTATGTACTGCTTATCATATAACTTATGGCTGGCTAAAGTGGCCCAGATTCTCCAGGCCTAAATAGCATCCAAACAGTTTAAACCTTGGCACATCAGGACTATCTGATGTTAAAGCTGATCTAAGGCATTGCATGGGCTCTGTGTAAATGTCTGCATCTTATCTCTAGAAACTTACCAAAAGTTCTGTTTCTGCTTCACTGGAGAAAGCAAGATGCAGGCTGTGAGCACTCCAGGTAAAAATGCCCTTCATACTACCTATATTTTCAACCTCTAGCAGCGCTGTGCAGAATCAGTCTCATCTATCCATTTTGTACTATGAGTGTGGTGAAGGACTATTTCTTTCTTTAGCTAAAATCATAGCATTTCTTTCTTTTTTTTTGCAATGTTTTTGTTTTGTAATTCCTTTAAGAAGGAAAGAAATTATTCTTCATTACATGTGTGCTAAACCTAGCAATAAAAACTATAACGCCAAATTTCTAAACAAGTACCTATCATTATAATGATTATTAGAGTTGCATAGTTATGCATTGCTAGCAATAAGTATTTTTATGGCTTTCCAGGAACTTGCTCCTCATGCAAGTTTTTCACCATATGTTAGTGTACCATGCTTAATGATGTCTGGAACAACAAAGCATGGTACAGTACAACAATAATGCTAAGTTCTCTTGCAGAGCAACCTCACATTAATTTTAAAAGAAACTAGTCATTTACGGACTGCAGAGTTAGGCTAGCAATATTTAATGAGCTTTGTTCCTAAGTCTATCCTGATATCATCAGCAATTCTGGTTTATGGTTGAGGATGCAAATAAATAGAAGGGAAATATTTTCTAGAGCCATTAAAAATATTAGGTCAGAATAAAAAATACAGCTGTGGGGAAATAAGGTGATTTTTTATAAAAGTTTATTTTATCAGATTTTCTCAGCTTTTATGCTACTGCAATGAGCATGAAGTTATATGAATTACTTAAAAATGTCTTTTTGAAAGCTGACTTAAGTAGTACAATGCTTATTTGTATTTTCCTCATTATAAGGCATTATATGGGGTTAATTTGCTGTTGTCCATTGCAATGGTGATCATCACTGCTTGTGATTAAATATATATTGTAAATAATTTCAGTTCATTGAAAAGCACTGGACAAGATATCCTGGAATACTGTAAATATGTATTAAGTGCATGAAATTACTATCCAATGCCTTGGTGGACAATTTGAGAAGTGAGGTGGAGAATTGCATTTTATTTATAGAAGTACAAACAATGTGCAAGGAGTCATCAGTGCGTTCTTATGGGGCAACTGGCGCTGACATTTTTGTGGGGGATGCAGAAGAAATTAATAAAATTTTACAAACCAATCACAATATAAGTACTGGATAAATATAGACCATGGAAGTGGTGATATCACATCATTGCTGGTGACATCTTGCGTCATGAAAACTGAAATCTAAATAGGAACAGCAATTTCTCATCTTGCTTTCAGATGACATCAAAGGTCCATGGGAAATTTGTTTTCATTAACATGTTCTTCACTTGCAGTAGGAAAAACATTTTTTTCATCTAGTAAAAACAAATCAACATTTTTTTAAAGTACTGAGTATCTTTAAGGTTTTTTTTAATTTGAAATTTCTTCAACATATGCTTTGCATTCTGATGCATTAGAAACTTCAAAATCATTACATCACATCTTTTCATGTTTTCATTACAGTGTTGTCACACAGCCTTCCCCTCCCTGCCCCTCGAGGGGCATCTGGCATCTAACTGCAGCTGAGACCTCGGCTCCAACACCAAGCATGAGTTAAAGCCTTCACTGGAACTCTTAATGACCACCACAGAGTGTGAAAGGTATTCATGGGACCCTCACTTTGTAAGTTAAACCCTGAATATTATTTCAACTCCCTGACAGTCATTCCAGGGGAATGGATTTTCAGGACAAGGCCTGGAGGGAATGGAGGTGACAATGATAGGGCAGTGAGAAGAAAGCACAGACCAGACTGCCTACAGCAGCAGCAGAGAACATGTCTGTCCCTCCTCATTCCCTGTCAATCCTCAGCTCTCTGTGCTGAAACTAAACCAGTGGTCATGAGTGGAGCTGCAACCCAAGACAATAGCCAGAAACTGAGAGAAGGCAAATGGAGCAAAGGAATGGATTTGAGACAAAGAAGAAAGAAGGGAGGCATTGACACCTGAACCACTTTGATAGGTTGGATGGGGAGGGTGCATGATCAGATACAGAACCCTCAAACTTCCCAGCCTGGGCCAACCAGGAGCTCACATGGAACCTGAATTCAGATGAAGAAAAATGGTCTTCACTTTGTCCAAGCCAAGAGAACCTTGAAGCACAGCCCCACATTTCCCATGCTGCCAAACTGAATTTGCTTGCAGGCATACCCATGGCCAGAATCAGCCTTTTGTGAGCCCTAGGAGGCCTGGGGATGAGGTGGGTGCTGGGAAGATCAATATGACCATGGCTTTGGAAGCACTGCATTGCCCAGAGGCAGATATTTAGAGGCTGTGGTGGTAACTGCCAAAAGTTAAAGAAATGCAACATGACAGAGTGAGCCTCTGTTTTTTCTCTATGTGTCTCACCTGTGCTCAGTGCTACCTGAAAATACTTCCTATCTTTTCTCAAAGGAGGCAACTGAAAAAGATTTTTAATGGACTGTTTGGCATTTTCCTGCACAAAAACGGAGGTATCCCTGATCTGTTCTTATCTAAATTTTTTACTTCATTTTTTTTTTTTATTAACTCTAAAAACACACTACAGAAGACTACAGTAAGTTTAGGAATCTAAGTCACAAAGCGGGGTTTGGTCCTTCAAATCAGCTAAATGCTGTTACACAATTTATCCTAAGCTTTTCTTTCCCTTCTCCAATGGGGTTCACTTCTCTTTCATGTGCAATGGGTAACAGAGATGGCACAAATGTGTCTCCATCCTGTTTATTTTTCTCATTTTCTTCAAGTTGGGTCCCTTAGTGTTTGAAAATTCTTTTCAGGGATGGGCTTTTTCATGACATATGTTGAACATGTAGTAAACACATCTATAGCCCTAGAATGAATTGTGAGGCATCAAGGAGAAAGACTTACTGTCAAAGGGCCTAAAGTTGTTATTATTATTGCCATTTTGGACAAAGAGATGCTCTGTTCATGCAAGTGTTTAAATTGACCAAGCAATTACTTTTAATGCCTTTATTTCTATTCCCCTCTTATAAATATTTGCTGGAAACCGGTAGTTTCATTTCACTCAAATAAGCACCAGATTCCTTCAGGGAAAAGATTGGCTCGAGGCAGATGTTCTGCTTAGCCAACTTCCTTTCTTTGGAGGGAAAAGAAAAAAATGTCAACACAAACACAAGTCTGTGATTGATGAGATGTTTTAGGGCATGGGGGAATATTTCCAAATTTAATATGTTTTGCCCTTTAACGATGAAGAAAATAGGTAGATCCTGAAAGCTTACTTAACTTACATAAACTTACTTATTTGCTGGCCTGCTAAAGGCTCGACCTTGGACAAGGATAAAACAAATAAAAAAATAACATTTCTTCTGTTGAGTTAGGGATATTTTACTTTTAACTTAATTTTAAAAAGGCGTTATTTGCATTAGTATACAGATGGCCTTATAAATATGAAAAAGTGTGTGGGTAATGAGTCCTTGAACATAGTGCCTTTGGGGCTCTTTTTGACCAGTTAGTCTAGCACAAAACTGACAATTCCTGTGGGCAATGTCGACTCAGAGACCTGTGGTCACCACAACTCAGTGGTGCCAGTGACCAACATCTTGTGTATTTTCTTAGAAAATCAGGATTAATTTTCTAAGAACAACTGAGCACTTTAACCTATTGTGATAAATTGTTTTAGCAAATGGGTCTCTCCTGATAGACTTGTTTCCTTGTGATTAATAAGGTTCATTAGGAAAATGGATTTGGACCTTGACAGCTGTCACTCATGTCAGTTCAGATTTGTACAGATAAATTTATAACATTGTCATAGAAGAAACACATTTTCCCTTAAAACTTACATGTGTGCAGAAGGACAAAACAAAGGATTTTATGTCATCCCAGTACTGCTCTTTCTCATCCATACAATTCTGTGAAGTCTTCCTAAGAGGACTTTCCAATTTTTAATAAACTATATATTTTATCAGGTATTTGGCTGATTTATTTGATCATCCCTTAGGAAAACATTATTTTAAGAGTTTGGTCCATTTGATTTGCTATGAAATTAAAACTTTAAAATTACTGTGGTTTTTCATACCCTTTTGTGTTTGAAAGCTCGTTCAAAGTGAAATCTTTTGGAAGGATCAAAAATTACTCCTCTACTGTATTTCCTGTCAGGGTTTTGATTTTATCTAAGATCTCTTTTTAATGTTGCAATGATTCTTGTGGTACAGTAGATTTCATTTGGAAGAAGAAAAAGAAGAAAAAGAAAGGTTTTCTTTGCTCTGCATGTCTAGTGAATGATCTTGATTTTTGTCTTTCTCATTTCTTTTCCCATTTATAGAAACCATGTAAGGTTTCTTCTGTTTCATGACAGGAAACAGAAAAGTGTTGTAAGAGGGCATACAAGGGATGCTGCCTTGGCTCATGGCAGTTATAGGAATGAGGAGGAAGGAGGAGGGACCATGTTACCAAGAGTACCTGTAGAATACCAAGTAGAGTTCCTAGTTTGTGCTATAACTCTTTGAACACTCTGGGAAAGTGGTGTTTCAGCTGCTGAGTCTGTGCTCCAAACACAGTTTCTTTGAAAACAGGCAAGGTTCAGCTCAAGCCTAAAGATCCCAAAGAGAATGGATTGTCTAAGTCTGAACGTGCTTGCTGTGTGAGACATGACAGGTCACACGCTACTCCCAACAAGCCCTGGATCATTGTATTTGACTTCCAGCTTTTTACCTGGAGTCTCTGTGACTAACAGGAGAGTAATTTCCTCATAACCACATGGGGTATCATTGGGAATTTGATTTCCTGTTCTGCCAGCAACACCTTGCAGTCCTGCCTTAGAAAGGTTTGGTTTTATCTTTTAGTGTCCCTTGCAATCCAGAGTTGTCCATTTCTTTTACAAGAGGGTGTTCAGCAAAGGTGTCAGCAAACTGCAAAAGTCCTGTGTGTGGGCGTGGTTTCAGCAAACCCCCTTGTTAAATATGGAGCTCTCCCTAGACACTTCTCTGCAGCCAAAGACTTCAATATTCAAATAAATATATTTAATGAGTCGATGGTTCCCTTCTTCATTGGTGTGAATTTTCCTTTACATGCCAGAGAGCTAAGAGGAGAGCCAAGTGGCTTGAATCATGATAACCATGTTGCCAGTAAAAGGCAAGCTCTATGTTTTGATTGGCAAAGGCACTAAGGAATATAGCAGCTGTGAAATATTTCTTCTCCCTGAGTAAGGGGGTTTTCAGGGCAGTAAAAAATAAAGCCAAATTATCATGGACTGGGAATGATAAGGAAGTTGAGGAAAATATTGAAAAGAACTGAGAAAAGTCCAGAATGAGCTCTCCTGTGTTGCTCAAAATTATCCATATTTGTCATCTATAGTCAAGCTACAGACTGCTTTATACACCTCCGAGAAAGGCAAAGAAGATGAACCTGAATGAGGACAAAGACTCAGGAAAACCTGCATCTATTCTCCTGACATAGCCAATATTAGATTTTCTAAAGAAGAGTGTGCATGTGGGGGAAAGTTGTGAATTAGCACTCTTAGTAAACTATGGAAAATCTTAAGGCATGGAAGCTGGAGCTAGAAAGATCCTGCTAATCCATCTAATTCAGACTTATCACTGCAGGAGGGCTCTCTGATGATATTTCTAGTGACTCATCTAGCCTCACTTAAATTCATATCTATGAGGTTATTACTTCCTCTTGCTTTTTAGGAATCATAATCATGGAAAGTGGGAATCCAGGCTTAGCTGCTAAGAAATGGAAATTTATTGCATCAGAATGCATAGCTCATCTCCAGCAGAATGCTCCCTTTTCCTTAGTCATTTAAAAATGTTTTTCTTTCTCCTGCTTCTCATATGTCTTCATTTTTCATGTCTCTTACCTTAAATACTCCATAAAACATACCTAGATCATGTTTTTTTCTGATAGGCTGTTGCAAGATTGCTGTGAGACACCTATGGGGCGGCACCAGTACCGGACCTTGATGGACACAGACTTCATTGACATTACAGATAATGCTGAGGCTGGAGTGGCAGCCTGTGTAGATTATATATAGATTTTTAGGGGTGTCATGCTAAATGTCTGACTCTGCCTGGGGTACCGTGTAGCCACAAACAAAAACCAATTAGATTAGAATAGAGGAGGTCATTAAACCATTTTTTCTCCTGATGCCATGAAGTAACAGCCATGGAGAGAAGGCTGGCCAGGCATGGTGAGGGGCCCAGAGATGACCTGCTGCTGTACATCCCTTGCAGCCACCAGCTTGCTGGGTGATGCTGTCTGTGCATCAAGGCACAGCCTGAAGGAAGGAAGGATCCCAGAAAAAGAGAAGATGCCTTTTCTTTTCACTGTCTGGAGAATGCCTTAGATGTAAATGATAAGAAAGTTTTTGTCAAAGCAGAAAACCCCACATATTTTTCAGATCAGGCTACAATGCAAACCATAACAGAATTTCTTGGAGGTATTTATATTTCAGGCTTTTGGGTGAAGAAGGACAAACTTTACAGATCACCAGGACTAGATATTGATAGTGCTGTGAATTCTGAAGAATCTCAAACATAACATTACTAAACTATTGCACATGGGAATAATGTATAGTTTAAACCTTCTGCAATACCAAAGAAAAGAATGCTGACAAAGATAATTTCAGTCACTGAAGAGTGGTCATAGAATGTGTGGATGAGTGAGTCTAATTTTTCATTCTGGAAAAATTCTAAATTTTCATTCTAAAAAAAGCTTCAAACAGATATTTGATAATACATACATGATTTTGATAATACATTACAATAAGGAACAGGCAATATGCATATTATCAAGACAGTTATGCCTCACAGAGCTGTTAAAGTCCTTAATAAGCAATATATGTTGATCCATGTAGTATATATGGACTTTCTACAAGCTTTCAGCAAGATCATTAGCCAGGTTAAAAACCCTAAAAACTCTTAAAACCCCCTCCAACAAGGAAAGAAGCCCCTTTGGGGCAAATATCTGCTAAAAGATAGAGAATGAAAACTTTTAGCGAGGGAATGAGGTTACTAATGCAGCCCCATGACAGACACATTACTGCAGGCTGTATTGTTAAATATACCCATACACAATTTGTGAGAAAAACAGAGAGGTGGTGAAGTCTGAAGGTGATTTGGAATGTTCAGGGGAAAGATGACAGTAAGAAACTGGAGTGTGATATCATAGTATGGGGCAACAGAGGAATAAAATCATAGATTAAATATAATGTAGAGTACTGCACAGGGAGTGTGGGGAGAAGGGGGATACCAGCACACACTTCTGTCATGGTTTATTTCACATTCTTTTTCCCAAAGTACCTGTTCATATTTTCTGTTGGCCAGACAACAGATGGATGAATTGTCAGTCTGAACCAATGGGCCATTTTGTTGTGGTTAGAAATTTTAATGGAAAAATTGTGAAGAGATGCAGAATTCATGCAGCCACTTTAAATGTTTTCTGCTTTCTTAATCTCTCTGCACTGATGAATTTTATTTTAAAATGGTTGAACCATGGCTGCTGTAATACTGACAGAAGACAGACTCACAGGCCAATACATAAAAATTGTATCACTCTCATAATGTAATCAAAAAAGCAGAGGAAACTCGGAGATGTTGCAAAGGTAATAAGATTTGGAGTAGAAGTGTATATAAATACATGAATGCTTCTGTTTCATGTAAGACAAAAAAAATCATGGTTTAAATCTCTTAAAAACTCACTTCTGAACTTGTGAAACATAGGCAAAATATGTTTTGGACAAGAAATGACTTTTAATACTGGCATGGCTAAATCTAGCATAAATTATTATATTTTTTTATATGCAAATATAAGGTTTAAACTTTTTCTCTTTGCTTTTATTTTTTCCTTTCAGTATTCTTATGCGCTACTCTAGAGACGCTGTATTGTAGTTGCATTTATTATATTCCCCTGCTGCTTTAAGAGATTCCTTTCTGTGTTATTTGAGAAAGATTGAGGTTCTCTGGAGGACAAGAGTGAAAAACATCATCATCAGTGCCTAGTTCAGGGCTTTTCAGTCTGATGCTGTCAATTTGTCATGCACCAAGCCCCATCTGGTCGTGGCCTTTATGCACCAACACTGATGGTGAAAGGAGAAGGGGTGTGGTCCAGGACCTCAGTCCTCACTCAGGGCTGTCTTCTACAAAAGTCCTAGCTTTCCCTTTCCTTCTGTTGTAGCCCGTGCAGAGTGTTGGGGGGCAGGGTGACATCAGAGACATACCTACCCTTAGAGACAGAGAATTTCTAGGTTCTCCCTAGACCACCCTCTGCACATGAAAAGCCACAGTAGAACAGATACTGTTTACTCTGGCTGGCAATACCATGAAGTGAGGGTCACCTTTCTCTCCTGTTCCTTGATTTTTATTTCTCCTCTGTGCTCTTCCCCTAAATACCATCAGTTCTATACTGGAATGTGCTGCACATGTTTGAAAAGCATTATCATAAGCTGAAGGGTTGCCAGCGTTTTGCGATCCTTGGGTGGCAAGTGAGGGGAACCTGGTCTATTGCTGAAACAGAACCTCTGGAAAGGAATGAAGAATAAACCAGAAAATTGCTTCTGTCTGGTGAATTAGAAAAAAAAAAAAAAACTATGGAAAGAATTCCCCTTCATAAACTGTAAATTGTACTTGTAGACTATTGAGACCAGATATGCATGTTCTTTCTATTACAGCTCATGAATTCACAACTAAGATTTGCTTTATATAAAAGAATAAAAGAAGAAGAAAAAAAAAAAAAGATGCAGTGAGCCAGCCCATAAAGCAGTTTTGGACTCTAAAATCATATTATAATTGGAATTTTTAAACATTGCTGCGTTAAAACATCTGAAATGAGGTATTTTCAACATAGAAGTTAAAAAGAAACACCAGTAGTTTAGGGCAGGAAATTACAAATTGAAGCACTCAGTTTAAAAGGAATTATGGCTAATGTAAAATAGGCCTTTCACTTAGCACTTCTTTGCTATTCTGGCAACCAGACACCAAAAGACAGTTACATTATTTGTGGCTATAAAATGTTATGAGCATTAAAGTCATGTTACAGGACTATCAAGTTGAGAAATCAAACCTTGTGAGGAGTCTGCTTACATCACTTAGGCTTGCTCCTGCCTTTACAAAGGTGATAGAGAAAGGAAAACAAAAACAAGCTCCCTAAAATGGGGGAAAAGCAGAGGGCCAAGGCCACAAAAATCTGTCCTCTTTATCTTCAGTTCTTCCAATCTTGGGTTTGGGCTGGTTTGTTTTCTGAGAGACAAAGGAACAGGTCTGGGTTCCAGCAAGAAAAGAGCACACAGAGCCCTCAAAGCCTGTTGGGAATCCTGTTGGGTCCAAACAGGTAAACATGAAAGGAACTGCAGCTTTCCCAGGCTGGGATCCAGCACTGTCCCGCCAGCCTTGACCTCCCAAGTGAGCCATAAAAGAAAAGTGGCAAGTAGAGCAAGACAACCAACACCAAGGCAGGATTAGCAGAGAGGTAGATCTGGATGTGTTTGCACTCCTACAGCTGTGTTGGTTGCCCCATGTAGATGCGTACCAGGGCACTGGAGCCTGTGGGGCTAATTTTGACCTAACCTGAGGTCTTATGGCACTGTTGTTACACTGCAATCGGTTGTGGTGTGTTGCAAGACCACAGTGAGACCCTAAGTTAACTGCTTAAGGTTTTGAGAATGTTTACTACAAGTAGTTATTGACACTAAGAGAAGACCTCTTGCAAGGACACGTGTTTTAGCCTGCAGCTGCATCAGTTATCGTTCAAGACAAAGGGTTCAGGCTATCTGAGGGAGAATGTGTTGCTTTGTAACAATTCATATCTGAATTCTTTAGAATTCATTACAGGACCAGGAAAGAAGCAGCATGTGAGATAAATGAAATGGTGAGAAGATGCATGGGAAGAACCTATGATTATTAACTGAAATAGTTCAGCATAGACTGTAATTCCACCAGTATGACTATGATGATTTATGCCAACTGAAGCTGAGATTGTTTGTTTGCTTGTCTTAATTGCATTTAAAAGTAAAGCATTCATTTCTAATCCTCATGTTTGCAGAGAAGTGCTTGAAAATCTAAGTGCATCTAATTGTTCAAAGAAGCAGAATGCAATTAGAAGACAACCTAGTGGTATTATTATTTAATCTTGTGGTACTTAGAGAAAATTATTCCTATTTTTAATCAGACTATTTTGAGAATTTGATTGGAGTTTTGTATAATGATAATTTCCCTTAATTTTTTTGGTGCATCTCTTGAACAGTGTCACAAAGCAGTAAACATTACTTAAGGCAAGCAATCTTTAGCTTAAAAATTAGGCAAGTTTGACAGAAGCAGATCTAGTGAATGTAGTAAGTGAATTATGCTCTGCTTAGCTGGAGAAATTGATTGGTTGCATCCTGTACAAGTTCCTAGGAATTTTTGACCCTAGATTTTGCAAATGTATTTCTCAGAATTTCGCACCAAAATATTTGAAACCTCCTTTGATCAAATGACCAGAAAGAAAAGAAATGAAATGCATGATCACACAGAAATTTATTGCAAACTTTTAATTCTTTTCAGGAGGATGTTTATCCAAGAAATTTAACATTGTAGAACATGCTGGTTTGGCCATACTAGAGACTGAATTCTCCATTCACCAGCCAGACACAGAGCAAGATGCAGCACGTGCAGTCAACCAAACCTTTTCCTACTTTTATGGCTTAAGTGATGTTCTGCCAACATTTAGTGAGTTACTGCTTTTGTTGCTGAGTCAGACTATAGCAAATGTGTGTTTCCTAGGGATGTTTTTTCTGGGCTCCTGTCCTGGTTTCAGCTAGGGTAGAGTTAATTTCTTCTCAGTAGCTGTTACAATGCTGTGTTTTGAATTTGGAACGAGAATGGTGTTGATAACCACTATTAAGGAAGAGAAGCAATTATTTTCTCATCCTTTTCAAAGAATGTAAACCTGAAAGAGGGTGAACTCAATTAAGAGCTTGGATGCTAGGTGGGGAGTACAGCAGCTTTTCCCTGCACCTCTGTGTATCATGCTGTCTTGGGGAAACCTGTCTTCTTCACAGAGCAATCTACCTGGCATGCTAAAAAGCCCCAGACACTATGCAAATACAGAAAAACAGTCAGTGAAGTGGCAAAAATTGTTACAGATGACCAATAACATCAAAAGACATCTAAAACTTATTTGCTTAATATTCTTAGAGAATTAAAAAAAAAAAAAAAAA
>NC_031770.1:51654162-51713427 GCF_001522545.3 Parus major | reverse complement strand
TGGGGGACCTTACAGTTGCAACTAATCAGGCATTTCTGCTGCAGCTATTTATTATTCAGTTCCTATGCAAGGAATTATTTTTTCCCCCTGCTTTTTCTTGAGGATGTTCCAATTTTTCTGAGCCCAACAGTTATCCAACAGGAGGTAGCAGATAGAGGGTTGGCTCACCCCCGCTCAACACCAAAAAGTAGTGCCCCAAGGAATGACCTACAAGTCAAAAGGTATTTTGGGGTGACAAGCTTGAAGAGTGATTTGCAGGTCACAATGCTACAGGAGCTAGGTGGCTTTCTTAGTGCTATGTGGGAGTTGGATACAGGCAGTGGTTTTGCAGATGTGTTGGGAATGGAGTTTTGCATGAACAACACATGCAAACTCAGTAACTCTGTAGATACTAGGCAAGATGAAATTCATACATGCAAAGAGCCACATGAAACCCTATAAAACCCTGTAAAATAGATAAGAGTACTCAGAAAGCTGCCTGAGGGGATGGCAGGATATAGAGGCAGCTCTAAGAACTGATTACTGCAGCCATACTTGTCCACAAGGACAGTAAAACTATTTTTAATTCATCCATACACTCCAGCCTGCAATGCCCTCAGTTGGATCTCTGCACTGGGTGAAGTTCAGAAAAAACTTATGCTAGTGCCTTAAGTTATTAGATCCTCTGCTGGAAATTCTCATTTCAATGGATTTTCCCTCTATTAAGCAGGAAAAATTTCCAGCACAGGAAAAATGTGTTATCCTCAGCACTGCATACAGTCAGGTGGCACTGCTCAGGCAGAGAAGGGCTCCTCTAAACTCAGGAAAGCACAGGCTTGAAACCAATGTGGAAAAAAAAGTGGTTTCTGACAAAAAAATGAAATGTTGTTTTGATCACTATTTCCCATAGTGGCTTTCTTTTCAGAAACAAATACGTAAAAGAAAAACATCTGTCAGTGTCTGCAGGTTTTTTGTATATACGATTTTTGTTTTAAAATGAAAAGAGATGCCAAAGAATTAAAAATATATTTGTTAACATATTCCAGTAAATTTTTTGAGACCTTTCCAACATTTTCCTTTGCTTCTTTTTAATGTCTTCTTTTTTTTGCCCTATAGCTTATGCATAAATTTATCCAAGTCTTTACCTGGATTTGAAGCCAATTATACCAGACAGAAGTTTAACATTTGGTATGTGACAGATTTCCTAGGAAAAGCTTTGGTCATGAGTTGGGATCTCTTTTGGGTCATGGGTGAATCTTAGTGACTTTCGCCTTCTCCTAATGTGCGTTTTCACAAACGGCTCCACACAGAATTTGAACTGGGTTTACTGAGCCAAGTATGTGACAGCTCTTTTCACAGAGAGCAAACAAATCAAAGAAAGATAAAACTTCCACTTTTGCATTTCTGGCACTGCAGCAGCTACAGAAGGAAAACGAACACAGGCAGTGCTACAGCTGCAGCCATGGCTTCTGGAGGCAAAGCCTTCCCACATGCCTTATCACTACTTATTCCGCTGCTGCTTAACAGTGATTATTCCTCTACATTTCCAGATAAGAGTTTTGTCGAACTGTTTCAATGCCCCGGGCCCGAGTTAGTTTATTCGTAATCATCAGCTCACGCCCGAGCACTCCCAGCCGCCCCGGAGGCCTGGCCCGCTCGGCGGGAGGGGATCACTGTGCGAGGCGCGGCCTGCTTCCCGCGGCCCTGTGTCCGGGGGGACAGAGCTCCGTGCCGCCCGAGGGGAGCAGCCCGAGCTGTCTCCGAGGGGACAGAGCTCCGTGCCGCCCGAGGGGAGCAGCCCGAGCTGTCCCCGGGGGGAAAGAGCTCCGTGCCGCCCGAGGGGAGCAGCGCGGCTGGCGGGAGACGTGGCGCTGCTGAGGGGCGCGGGTGAAGCCTGGGGCCCACATAAAGAGCGCCAGGATCTGAGGGTGCCGGCGGGCTGCTCAGAAAGCAGCGTCTCCTTTCTGTCTCCCTCCAAGTGCCGCTGCTCACCGGGAGATCCACGGGAAGTTTGAGGATAAGATGAGAGTTGGAATAATGATCTGGCAGCAGCTGAGCTTTGCTTAGCACTGCTGTCAGAAGGAACATTTTGTTTCAGTGGCATAGCAACCACAGGATGAAAAGGGCCAGGAATGAGAGGGAAAGGGGAGATGCTGTCCCACTCTGTAATGCAGTTTCCTGGTGGGGGAAATCCTGGGGTGCTCTAGAAAGCACTGAGCAGCTTGAACTGGGCTCACGGGACTCAGGGTTTATTAGTGCTCTAGTGCCCTGGTAATGCCATGGCACCTGTCTCTTGTCACGCTCAGTTTGGTCCCAGTGCAGAGTGCAGCAGCTCTCCCAGATCTCCAGTAAGGATGTATATAGTATCCACAAATCAGACTACACATTAAATAACTCCCTTCTCCCTCATTCCGTGTGTTTAAGGAGAAACATGGCTCAGGAGTGCACTGGCAGGTCCCTTCCTCAGAGGCCAGGCCATCTGCCAAGCCCCTCTCCAATACAGATTGTCCCAGCAGGACCATGCTCAAACCTGGACATCTCACGGTAAGTCTGATGAGTGACCCAGCCTGCCTGGTGCAGTGTCACGGGAGTCACCTGCCACCCTCCTGGGACAGCATTTGGGAACAGATTTGGGATGGCTTTTACCTCAGTTTCATGTTTTCAGGAGATAAATGACACAACTTACAGCTGCTCTTTGCCTTGAATTTTTAGTTTTGGCTCATTCCTGAGTCTTAACTAAAAATCTGCTATTGGTTTAAGGTATCTAACAGTTTCTTGTAATTGATGCATTGATCAGGTCAAGTGAAAATGGTTGATTTTTCTTTCAGTAAATGTAGTTGCAGATTTTTACATCCTCTCAGAGAAGTGCAAGATGCGCTGTTCATTTGCCCTCATGCTGTAACTGATCAGATGCAATTCCTTTTTCTTTACTCAGGACTTTGAAGTCTGTTTTCATCTAAAACTCCACTGCCATAAATTTGGAAGCAGCATTCCTTCTGCAGATAAAAGTATGGTAAATCCAGTATGATAAAGGATTTCTTCTTTTCTTTTTTCTCCCCCCAGAAAGTTCAGATATTTTTAAACACTACATATGTGTTATCCAATGGTCTTATAAGTTGATGTTCTGCCTTTTAAAAATGATAATTTCATTTCAATTCAGACATCATTCAGCTATGAAGGGTAAAAATAGCAAATACTATTTCCTCATCCTCTACTCTGAAATTTATGATCAAAATCATCACAAAGACAAGCAATCCATTAGTGTTTTTTATACCACTAGTACACCCAGATTCACAGGCACAAGAAGAAGCCATCAGTAGCATGTCACACTTGATAAATCAGTGCATTCAGGTCCTGAGCACAATGCTCTGCTACAGCAATTCAGTGTGCATCAGCTGAGTGTGGACTGGCAGCAGGGAGTTCAATTCTTAACTTGTCACCACTGAAAGGTAAAACATGTTGGAGGAAAAAGATGTGGATGAAGAACTTTCATCTTGGCAGTTCTAATGACTCAGGAGGATAGGGCAAACTTCTTAAATGACAATAACTTCATTGTAAGTCTGAGCCCCAAGATCTATGGAAATGGCAGTCTGAGTGTGTGAGAAAAGGTCCAGCTTTGTGGATATGAGAGGTCAGCCAAGGAGAATACGTGTGGTGAAGCATCTACTCATGACTTTAAGCTTCTGCTACCTCTGCAGTGAAAATATATGCCATTCAAATTTAAAAGCTATCACTGTGCAGCTTAACAGATCTGATAAAATTAAAGCAAATAATCCATAGTAATCATGCATTTTTGGTTGCAAAATGATGAGGAAGTTCTGGGGAATCACAGCACTAACGCCCCACTGAAAGGACACCCATGGTAGAAACCCCAAAACTATACAGTGAGGCTATGCTCAATACTGGGCTCTGGCTGTATCAGTGTCTAGGGAAGGTAGGAGGGCTCTGATCAACTTGAGTGAATATGATGTTCCTCATCCTCTTACATAGTGTGGCTTAAGAGCTAAATTCCAAATGTAGGGCAAAAGAGTTAAAGCATACTGGTCCTGATTTAGCTGATATGAAGAAAACGATTTCAGTGAGTTTCCTGCCTTACATCTGGGTGTTGGTTTAGTGGATCCTATCCATCCCAAACCGGACAAATGAAACTGTGCAAGACAAACAACCTTTGTTTCCTGAACTCAGGCACTTAGTCATCAGTAATTAATTACTACAGGTAAATGAGCCAAAACACTTCATAAAGCAATTTTTTTTTTTGTTTCTCAGCTATTGCATCTGCTGCTTTTCCACAACCACCTGAATAATAAAATGCTTCTCTTGACATTATGCCAGCCATGGAAGAAACAAGCTGGTTGAAATTAATCACATGCCAATCACAGTCACAGGGTTGCTCTACACACATTGAAATACCTGGTTTATGGGAATAAGGTACTGCAGCTCCTATCATCGGGCAGCCGAATCTGTTGTGATTTGTATGCGCCAAAACAATTTAAGGTTTGCGTGCATAAAAATCCGGTTAGGCGGAGATTGAGATCTAAGGAGGAGGGATTCTGTGCTAAAGGGAGAATTATTTTCCTGTGGTATGAAAATAACAAAAATCAAGGCATTTAATTAAATGCCTCAATGTGTGGAGCTGGGTTGATACATTTATCTGCAAATATCCTGAAAAACTATCTGTTAATTTCTGTGGCTTGACTTTGGGACAATTCAAGCTAGTATTTTGCTTTTGTGATGGAATGTGTGCACAGTGGTTCAGAAAAAAAACCAGAGAACAAACACACAGCCCATTTTTCAGACCTCTCTTGGATGTGTGTATGTGCTGTATGTGCAGTTTGTGTTGTTCCTTATATTATTCCCATCCCATTGCCTGCTGACTACCTGCTGAAATGGCTGCTTAAACAGAAAGCACTGCAGCAGACTCTGTGCCTACATGCTCAAGTGTTAGAGGAGTTAATTCTTGCCATCCCTGGCAAAGTCAACTTTTGAGTCAACTCAAGTTTAAGAAGTTTAAGTCAAACTTCTTCATGTGAACATTATCCCTGAAGCTTCTTTCTCGTCTTCTTTTCTCAGCCTAATCAAAAGAAAACACTGAAATGTCTTTTTCAGCATCTTCAGTAATGGATTTATTTCTTTTAAGTGGGAAAAAAGGCCTGTTGATTTTCCTGGCAGAGTCAAAGGAGGTGACAGCTGTCATGCTCACACAGGTAACTGCATGAACTCATTGCAAAAGTTAAAAAGTAAAACAAATACCTAAAGCCCTGGCACAGATTTAACCTGGTCCATAAAGGTGCCAGAGAGAAGCCTGGGTTCTAGTGAAAACAGCTCATGCAAGCCTATACTGGACATTATTCTGAAGGAAAATGGAACCAGAGATTCTCAGGAGGGTGTCTGTTTTTCCTCTCTGTTTAAATTCTCTGTCAAAATCAACCCTGAGATACATACGCTTAAAAACCTAACCCAGAGTTAGCCAACCCATCTCTAAAAGAGACCAAAGCTGAGGGGTGATGTGGCAATGGTGCCTGCACCTGCTCCTCCAGCACATGTGCAGGTCACTGCTGCACTGCAGCACCATGCCAGTGCCAGGCTCTTCAGGAGCTGGGAGATGTTGCTGTTGTGGCCATCTCTGCTTTATCCTACAGAGGTTGTTTCTGTAAGTAAAGGGACAGGGGCTGTTGCTGCAGTGGGGATAAACTAGCGACTGGAGTGGTTATTGGCAGCGTGGAGTGTGATGGCTGTGGGGTCCTTGTTCAGAGGGGTGAAACTGTTTGGTGGGTGTTGTTACAGGCAAAGGGTTTGCAGCTGAAAAATTGAGGGTGAATAAGATAGGAGAGAGGATAGTGATGAATTGATTGTGTGAGCACCTTCCTTATCAAGCAGTGTGCTGTGCTAGTAAAAATAGCTCCATGGAATTAAGGAGGATCATCACAGGGAAGGAGGTTGTCTCTGTGTCACCTGATACTGCTGCCAGTGTTGATGGTGGCACCCACATGTGTGGGTTTAGGAAACCCAGGTTCAGCCTGTTCTTAGACATCTCCAGTGACAGAGGGTCTTCTCTGTCCTGAAAGTCTTCCGGTGCTTAACTAGGACATGCCCTTCACCTGTGCTTTGTTCAGGAGGCAATTCATAGACTGTCCTTGGATTAGTCCCCAGGTGATGTCCAGTCTGGTTGCATTGAGAGGATCTCTTTGCATGAATGTAGGAAACTTCACATACTACATCTGGTAGGATAAAATATGACTGGGGGCTGCCTATTTGCTTTGAATGCCTATTTGCATGCTTCAGTTTGGGTGAAAGCAAGAGGCAAAGTGAAAAAGACCCATCTTTCAAAGAAATTGAAAAACCAATGAAAACAAGAGCGGGATGTGTTAAAATCAGCTGGCTGTAACCCAGCAACAGTATCCAACACCCTCAGGGACAGGCTGCTTGTGCCTGTGCTGGTCTTTTTCTGGTTGATCTTTTCTGCAATGAAATGTGCATTTGGCTTTTCTGCCAGTTTTGCCCAGCTAGATCAGGAGTGTCATGGCAGACTCACATGACCATACCTCCATCTGAAACTGGTGTACATATCTGGAAGATCTAATCCAGGTAAAATAAATATAAGTTTCTCATCTCTGGTAAAAGCTGCCACCTAACCATAGCAAGGACTAGGGGCTACTTTGGATGGTAATTTTAAGTTAATTAAGGTAATTCAGTCTGCCTGAATATATCCTGCCAACATGTGAGAAGTATTAGCTGGACTGCTTCAAATCTTGCCACAATTACCACCATCTCTAGGCTACACAAAGAAAGGGTGAAGAAGATACCCAGGGGTTGAAGTCCAGCCAGCCTGCTGAAGCTCCATGCCTTGATCTGTCCTTCCCACTGAGCTCATCCGGGGCATGTGCAAACACAGAACTTCTCTGAGAGCTGTTTTAGTTGCACTCTGCACAGAAAACCACACTATCTCAGACCCTGTAAAGCTTTACAAATGCTATTTTTCCATGCTTGCCCTCCTTTTTGTAGCATCCTCACTGTCCTATACAGTTGATTGCAGTTCTGTGACTCCAGCAGGGCTGCATAATCCCCAGATTACTCTGTACCTTGGTTAATTCTAGAAAATGGTTGTATCTGAGCAAGGAGATATTTGCAGCTAGACTGAGAGGCATACTGGCATGTCTGTGCTCCTGGGAAGTGAGCATTAGCTGTAAAGAGGACAGAGAAATTTTGGGGAGCTCATGCTGGCTCCTGCCTTGTTTAGAGCTGTGCTCATGTAAAGACACCAAAAGATGATGTGCCAGTAACACAGCTGTGCTGTGACTCCCAACCTGTGCTACACCCACGCCACAAGTCTTTGGAGACGTGATGGTGTCATGACATCTGACATACTTCTGCTCTGCCCTGTACACCAAGTCCTGACCCTTTGTGGGACTCCCTTCCCAGTGCTCCTTCTTCCAATAGCCACAGCAGCCATACTCCAAAAAAAATTAAGTGAGGCTAGAGCAGGCCATGTCCTTCCCTGCCTCCCCTGCTCCATCTCCTCCAGGCAACTCCTGTTCCCTTAGCTTGGTGCTGGTACAGTGTACATTCAGAGGGACATGCCAGTGAGAGTCCAGGGACAAGCCAGAATTACAGGTGGGGCATTTTAATTTCAACAGGGTGGCATTTTCCAATGGAGCAGCTTTCTGGTCAGTCCTGCCCTATGATGGAACAGCCATGGGGCAGCTGTACAGCTGGGTCTGAAGCCCAGCAGTTCTGCACCTTTCTTGAGCTGACTGGGTAATATGTGCCATGGGCAAGGAGTATGTGAACAGAGGATCCAGCTGACAGCAGATCTGTTGCTATGCCCCTGCTGGAAAAAGAGGTAGAATCTGCATGCCACTGTCAACAGAGAACTGATGTTTTTTTTTCCTCCCTGGACAATTATGCATGCAGTGAATTTCTGAGTCACAGGCTGACATCTCAGCAGATCACATAATTTGCCCAGTACTGGAATAAGCCAGTGTACATGCCTGAAATGGTGAGCTGGTTCTGTTTGCTCAGCTGACAGAAGTGTAGCAGTTGCTAATTCCATTGCATCCCTCAGAGCAAAAAAAAGGAGAAAATGCAACAACCAGCA
Organism: Parus major; assembly: GCF_001522545.3. Classification (NCBI taxonomy): domain Eukaryota; kingdom Metazoa; phylum Chordata; class Aves; order Passeriformes; family Paridae; genus Parus; species Parus major. The sequence goes on along the minus strand of NC_031770.1, from coordinate 51,705,353 downwards.
AGAGAGAATACAGAGACACTCTCTATTGCTCTTTCCACTAAATATGTCCAAATGCAGGCAGACAGCTCTCTCCCCTCACTTCCCTGAGTGCAGAGTGTTTGCTTTATCCAATGATGTAACCGATTGCTAAATAATAGACAATCCTGGTTTGAACTCTCCTACTTATTTCTGTGCGGGTGCACATATGTAGGAACCTTTCTGCATTTTTTACTGGATTTTAACAGCTTTATAACTAGAAATATGCCACTGCCCTCTGCTGGAAAAGCAGGAGCCAGACAAGCAGAAAAGAAAACCAGAGTGGAATTTTGTAAATGCATTATACTGTAAAAATGCATTTACTGCACTCGGTGCTGGAGATCTGTGAAATGCGGCAGGACTGGGCCAGTGGAAATCCTCTTCTCACTAGACAGAGCAGGATCCATTCCTCTACCATGGAGGACCTCCTCACTTTGGAGGGCTCCCAGACTGAGAAAAACTTGGCAGTGGAAGAAAACATCAGACCAGAGTTACCTGCATTTGCTCTTTCTCCTACATTTCATGTATAGAATAGAGTTTGGATTTTTGAGAACCCTTTTCTATCTAAAACTATGTTTTTTAAGAACTCCTACTAGAATAGTCGGGATAAAAAAGTGCCCAGTTTAGATTATCTGTTCCCAGCTAAAGAATCAAACTGGCATTTATTTTCTAAGGTAGATCCCTCACCATACCTCGAGAACACTGTGTCAGAGTGCTGTGGCTAAGCACAGATGGTTGTGGCTAAGCAATCCATATGGACAGCACCACAATGTGCACTCCTCATGGGTACTAAAACTGTTCTCTAGTGAGAACAACAGCAGCATTGGCTTTGAGCGAGCAGATGCATCTGAGGAATGGTTATCCTTCCAGAAAAGGTTTCCATGAGATTTGTTTAGCCATTTCTGGTGTGGTGTTATCAGTCTGATTTCTCCTCATGAGAGGAATTAGCTTCTTCCTGAACTACAGAAATATTATTCTGGGTTAGTCTTCAAGCATGGAAATGCTGGAATTGTTGCCTTGAACCACGACATATTTTCAATTTAAAGCCAAAGAGTCCAAAACAATAATTTACACTGACAAATGCACAAATAGCCATGGTGGTGTGTCTTACCTACTCCAGTGGCCTTGTCTCCATGGTTGGTCAGGGTGACACAACCTGGGCAAGGGGCAAGAAATCATGTAAAAAGTATAAGAAGATGCAAAGCAGGCCTTGGCAACTACCTTTCCCCTTCTTTTACTTTCAGTTTCCCTTTCTCTTCTTTTTTTTCCCTTTCCCTTTCTCTAACACTACAGTAAATGATTGTCCTGAGGATGGAACTGTCATGATGGCTGCAGGAGATCTGACAAATAAATGGACTTGAGTAAACAAAGACCAGCTAAGTGGAGGGTGAAGGGGAAAGCCTCCTTGGCACAGAAGCAGCTGGAGTGCTAAGCATGGAAGGTCTGCTCCACAGACTGGTTTGCATGATTGACTTCCCTGGCATTAACTTCTAAGCCCTTTGCCTAATTTGCTGACCCATATGTGAGTTTTCATCCTCATATACAGCAAATGCATAAAAACTTTTTATGATGACTCCATGAATGACACATTGCTGCCCTGTAACTCGGTAGCTGTCCCTGAAGTTAAACAGAGGAATCTGATTATAGATCAGCCTTTCAAAAGTAATAAAATGAAGTGGCATTTTATGTAACTCAATGGGTTACAGTAGGAAGCTGCTAACAGTAGAGGATTAAAATAAAATTGTTCTTGGTATTTAAAAAGTGATGAAATGAGGAGAAAAATAAATCCACCCCCAAATGCTGCAAATCACTCCTTACAAGTTTGGCATCTGCCAAGATTCTACTGGGGAAAAAAACCTGTGCTCCTTCCCTCAGAGGGTCCTCCCACATTCTTCAAGGCAGAAAGCCCAAGGGTAGTGTTCAGTGTCCACAGACACACAGACTGTACACAGGTGCACCCAGCAGCCTCATTATTAAATGCCACTTTTCCCATGTTTTTTTTGTTTTAATGCTTCCTAAAAGATATCACTGCTAAATCCTTGTATTCTGTGCATTTTCTGTGATGAGGCTTAAATACAGGGAAGCAGATCTGACACATTTCAGCATATTTCCATCATCTTTAGGGGTAAGCAAGTAAAGGTAGGCCATTAGTGTGTGACATTTACTGTTTATACATTAGTGTGTATTAATCAAATAATTAGCTGAATCAAATTTTTCAGCAGTGACCAAAATATGATTACAACTTGAAAGAAATTATTGATAATGAGGCACTACATTCAGATGGAGAAAAACATATAGAAAGGAATAACTCCTGAGTTTTAGATTATTAATTTCTATTACTTTAAAATATCATCCCACCATATGGTCTGTTGCCTTGATTTTTCTTTCACATCTATCACGACTGCCACTGTAGATAAATGAGATTGCATAACTTCCAGTTCATTCACTGAATGTGGCATTGAGTAAATTACAAAAAGGAAAGGCATATTCTGCAAAGTGTGTTCCCCTGATGAGATGAAGTTAGTGCTGCACATTTATTTCTGACATTTTGGCTAGGTGTGTACCTGTCTCAAGTACTTAAAAACCACAAGATTATTTTCCAGAATTCCACCATGTAATTTTTGCCATTACACACTAAAAAAGAAAAATAAAAGTCAACCATTCACTATTAAAAGGCTTTAATTATTTGGAACACTAACATAAAAAATGTTTACTTGAAAAGGTTTCTTTCAATTTTAGTCCATCTTCAAACCTGTTACATTGTAATTCACTGACTAGTATCACAAATTACACTGACAAGTTTCCTGAAAGTTGCAAAAGATAGAGCTACAGTAAATTGTTTCACAAGTTATTTAGAAAAAACATAAAAGAAATTATTCTTTCCCTCTTCTTCTATGATAAAGCAGAAACTTAGCATTAAAGTAACAAGAACAGTCATTATAGTGCTAAGTATATTTGACATATTTAACCTCACAAATAAATAAATATGTACAAGGGAGGTTACAGCATGTACAGAAGCTATACATTGTAGAATTGAGAGCATTCAAGAGCAACTAAGTGACACAGACATTTTAAGATTACTACATGGTAGTAAAAAAAGAAAAAATCTTAATTCAGCAAAAAATACAGGTAGATGTACATTAAACTGATAGGTTACAGCTCAGCTTCATTCAGGATACTGTGTTTTCTTTTTATCTATATTTTGTTATCTATTATGTTTTATTGATTCCTCATTTTTTCAGGAATGTTTGGTTTTTCTTTTCTTCACTTCTGAACATCTGAATCAGGTAGAAACCTCACAGTAAGCTGCTATGTGAACACTATTACCTACAGTAGTTAAGCAAGTGGGATGATAAAATATAAGTTCAGTAAATGCTTGTACATAATTTCTCTGTAAATTATTTCAATTATTAAAGATATCTGACAACACTCATCCCTTTTTTTAATTACAGTTTCAGTGAATGGGGCTGACTTCCATTCATGCACCACAAATATATTTGCAGTTATGAGACTGAGGTTTCATTCAGGTCCATGTAGCGACAGCAGTGTTCCTGGGCGGAATACTGTCAGGACATCCTCCTCCCACCAGGTGTTTGCAGCCAGGGAAAACGTGCCATTTGTGCGGTCACAGCATTAAATGATCTCTGCACACAAAAGCAAGTGCAAAGAGCAGAGAAAGCACAAATCCACATCCCTAGTCACTGAGCATCCACCCGCTTGGCAACTGAAAAATCTCAGCACAAATTTATGCTCTCTGAATTAAAATAATTAAATATGTGGCTAAAAATATTTTGGTTACAAAAAGGGATAATTTTAAAAATTAAAATTTTGATTAGGAGACATTGTCCACTGAAAGCAGTACTTGAAAAAACCTTTTATGTTTCAGCACATGCCTCCAGAAACATGTGCAGGTACAGTTGTTATAAAGCTTGTCAGGGGGTGAAACATGGTTCATGAGGAGAGATGCCCTTTTGGCACTCAAGCTCACTTGCTAATATGTCACACATTTATAGAGAGTAAAACAAGTAAGCATTTTATGCTCTTGTCTGTTCTCTGCACACACACCCCCTCAGCCCTCAGTGTCATTATGGACACAGTATAGCAATATGGAATTCCTTAATATTGCATGAACACCATTTAAACTCTGTGCATCCAACAACCTCAATCATGTCATGCAACAGGGCAACAGAGGGATTCTGATACTGATAAAGTTATGTGCCCAGAAAGATGCTGTTTATTTATTTTTAGTAAACATATTCCAGGTTATCCTAATGCTGCAATGCCACCTGATGGAGGTGTCTATACATACAGTATATGTGAAGCACAGAGACTGACAAACTCATGGCTTTACAAAGAATTCATCTTGAATTTAAATATTTAAACTTAAGTTTTAGCACCGTCCATAGTTTTTAGATTGTCTCTGGTATACGTTGTCATACTTACTGTGTGTGTTATTATAAAAATATGTGTATAGAGAGAGTTCTAGGTATATATTTATATATCTATATATAGTTGAATGTCTTTTTGTTATTTCGTTTTGTGAAAAAAGAACATTAAATGTTGACTCGAGATGGAAGACACTGCATTTCATACATACCAATCAATAAATGCTGAAATACAACTTCGTGTAAACTGTTTTTCTATGTATATGGGTACAAATTGGCCTGCATTTACAGCACATACTGTTTTGGTGAGTAAGGTTTGCATGATCAGGTCTTTTTAGGCAAAAATGGTTTAAAATAATCCTTTAAGTGGTACTAGGGTTTTACTCACTTATGAATAAAGAACAGCACTAGACATTCAAGAAGCAAGAATCTAACAGATGTCATAGGGAAAATACATATTTTTCAAAAGAAAAAGACCATCAGCAAACTGCACAATAGAAGCTTGCCTGTACTGCATGACATGTCTGCTATTTTCTCCAGGAGTCAAAATTTGCTTCTGTTTGGATTACATAATTTAAAGTTAGGCTTGTGGCTCTTCAGTCTTAAAAGATATTTACACAGGGTTACTATTAGCTGTCCAGGCATCATGTTGACTGGCTGGCTTTTTCAGTATGTGCTGTAAATTTAAAAACAGCTCAATACCATGGTAGAAAATTGCTGTTTTCTACAATAGTAAAAATTTTAAAAAATCAGTCCTTAAGTGGAAGCTGTTTGCAGGAGAACACTATAAACTGGGAAAAAATAACCGAACAGGTCACATTCTATGACATCCAATATTCTCAATTTCAGATAGACTTTTTGTATTTCTTTGATTTAAAAAAACCCAGTAAATCAGAAGGCCAGTTAGAACTTTGTGCTGCGACTAAATGTGTCGGACATGATGATATTTTTATAGAAGTTGTCGGAGTGAGGATTGCAGTATCCTTTGACCTTGTCAATAACCTGGTGGACAGGGATGATTGATGTCTGTTCTCCATCCTCTTGGGCAAATTTTGAAGATGGCTTGTCAAGAAAAACATTTTCTAAGAGGAGGAAAAAGCAACAAGAAGAAGTTAGGGCCTCTTAAACAAATTCACAGTTTAAAAGATGTGTCACTCCCACATTGATACGCCTTCAATTGCAACTACTGCTGAATTAAATTACTGCCCTAAAAGTCAGCAAAGAACTTCTTCACCTGAGATTGCTTCTTCTAAATTCTTTTGAGATGTCTGTTTTTTTGGGCACACCTTTCAGGTATCTCTTGAAATTATCCCTCTCTTATTTTCAATGAAGTGTTACGGATTCCTATGGCCTTTTAATACATTAATTTACTGCCTATGCTCTGAATCTTACAAACCAAAAACCTTTTGATAGTACTGGATCTCCATAAATAGCATGTCCTCATAATAAAGTACTGTAGAATGACTGAACAGATTTAGTTCTTTCAACAGTGGATGTTTTGAACTATGCACACAAATGATATAATCTGTTCTGGATATAGCAGAGGAGATCTTCCATCCAAAAGCAGATAACCACAGCCAAAACTTTGTGCTTGCCTAGCCTCACCTCGTTTTTTTCCGTAACGTGAAGGGTGCAGGCTGAAAACTGTAGGAAGGAAAAGATGCAACAGCCAGGCCTCCCTTCATAGTCCCTGTGCTAGAGGTCAAGGGTGAAGCTGAAGACGTGAAGAAGCAAGGCAATTCCCAGCCAGACTGGGAAAGTCTGCTTCAGCGGCTCGCATTAGTGCTGTTCAGAGAATGGCCAGTAGGGAGAGCTAATGTAGCGAGAAATGAGGAGAGAGCGTGTCTCTCATTTTCTCAAGTATCCTGTCCTCACTGAGGCTCTTTCTTATCTCTTCCACTGTAGTGAAGCTGGAATTAATTCCCTGAACCTGGGCAAGAGCTGTACCACTGCAAGCCAGCAGTAAGGTGGAGTACCCTGGGAAGCAGTGTTTTCTACAAGTGACATTTTTGGTGGCTGTTTACAAGACCTCGGTGAAGTCATCGGCAAAAATTCCTTCTTAAAGGATCATTTAAGAATTAAGCATACTACTTGAACTATGATTTCATAAAAGACTTTTCTTAGAAATAAACCAACTATAAATAAACAGAAAAGTAACCCATCCCTGGAAAAGTAATGATATCAAGCCATAAAAGAGCACAAAGTGTTGCAAAGGAGAAATGGATCGCAGACAGAGAAATTAAAACAGTTCCACTCATTAAAACAGAAACAGGCATGTTGAGGCTTATCAGGATGATTTGTCAAAGCACGCAAGAATGTTCATGGATTGCAGTGAATAACTCCATGTCCAACGGCAAATTTCTGAGTACTGAGAGCCTTTCAAATGTATGCATTTACTAACCAATGGCTTCACATCTAAGTACAGGGTAAAAATCATGTATCCCTGAAGTAAATGGGAGTTGTATGACCAAATTCTCTGCAGAGACAGTCTTAACTTCTAATTCACAGAAGAGTTACAGAGGTTGTTTAAGTACTTTCTACAAGTAGTTTGGTTTGGGTTTGTAGATAGCTGAGCCACAGGATGCACAGATGACCTATTTTGTTCACCCATGAGGGTCTACCCAATATTTGTGTTGGTACATTCCATATTCAAGCAGCAGTTCACAGGATGACTTTCAGGCATATATATTTCATCATTCAGAGTAAGTCTGGGTGTTAATGGATATAAAAATCTCAGTGTCTAGAAGACTAATTCAGAAATAGCCATTGACTATATATAAATACATTACATTTTCTGTAATAACTTTGATAAATACTAAACAATCTTCTGGAACTCAATCAGATTGTTTTTGCTTTTTAATATATGCTTCGTGTATGGGTGTTTCACAATAATCTCCTTTCCCCAGACTACTGTACACAGACATTAATGTGAGGACATGGTCAGCTTTTTAAAATGGTATGTTCTAGATGCTTTGTGCCCCATGCAGAGTGCAGACACCCAGAGTTTGAAGCATGCTTGTCCTTTGATTCAGCATCAGTGGTGCAAGATGTAACAGAAATAAAGCAGCGTTTCTCATTAGCAAAATCCTCTGCATCAATGAGGACACCATGCAACAAGCATCCCTCCACCCTGATCCAACCATGCATTCAACAAAAGCAATTCTCACTTTACCTGTAATGCTCCACCACTGATGAGGAAAGGGCCTTAGAAGACATTATCTACACCACAAACACATGAATGCTTGTGTCAATTCCAGGGAGCACATTATAACCATATCAACAAGACTTGCCAAGACATGTAGCTATGACATTCTTTGCCTGTAATTTAGCTAAACTGGCAAACTGAGAAGTTCAGCTGTATTAACAATCAGAATCTGAATATTATCTTTTATTACTTTTATTATTTTTACACATGAGAAGAGATGTCAGTATTTAAAAACCTAGTGCTATCAAAAATTCCTGTGGAGTATCACAATAAGATGTGTATTTTTAGAGAACAAAGTAAAATGTATTAAAATTCCATAAAATAAAAAGAAAACTGTTGTATTTCCTTAATGTTGAATAAACCATCATATGAAAAACTTTGATTGCATTAAGAACTGCAGTCCCTTTTAGGTATAATTTATGTATGGGATTAAGCTCATAATTTTTGAAGAATATATGTGAGCAAGTTTATTTTAACTTTACTCCTTCTTATCTAGAACAGTTTCTTTGTTTTACTTTAAGAACACCTTGCAAAAACTCCACCACCAAGTCTTCTTAATTGATATCCTGATAAAAAGCCCTGAGTCCAACAAAGCATTTAAGCATATTTTTATCATTAATCCCAATGATCAAGGATCTAAAGACTGATCTGCCATGAGTACAAAAGGGAATCCTCTGTCTGCTGCAGAAAGGACACAATGCTGTCCACCTCTACCATTAAATCAACAGTAGCACTGTGATCAGTGGATATTAAAGATGCTGCTTGTGGAAGACTGCTGGCAGAAGTGTTCCTGCAGGGAAGAGATGAATGAACAGCTTGATCAGGGCAGCTTGGTACACTGCACACCGAACCTGACCCGGCAACAGGGACAGGCAGCCTGGGGAGGCAGGCACCAGCCGTGTGCTCCCAGTGCAGTTGGGAATAGCAAACCTGAGAGCAAGCTCAGGTGCTATCAGTTATCTGGAATTTCTAAAATGCTTCTCATTTTTACTGTATTCAAAGCAGATGTAACTCATGCATATTCTCAATAAAGTTTTAAACTCTTAAAATACTTGATGCACAATCCCTCACGCTAATGGATGCACTGAATCTTGGTTAGTGAGAAAACAACAGTGTAATTAATTTAAAAAAGGAGTGTTTGTGCCTAACTGAAGCAGGTAATGATCATCAATTAAAAAAATAGAAGGTATTTCCTGGAAACTATGCCATGCATCAAGAAAGGAGAGTGTGCCATCACATTGGGGGCTTAATGAAAGTAATTAATACTTAAGAAACAACATAAATTCCCTTCTAGTCAAATCATCTGCATCAAAATATTTTTTCTAATCAATATTTTAAAGCAAGTAAACACACCTTTGAGTTAAATATGTGCGCAGATTTTATTTCCACTGTATTTATAAAAGAGTATTGTATAATAATGCTATGTGACTTTACACAGGACAAAAACATGCACTCACAAAAACAGAGTAACAAAATAAAAAGCCTGAACTATATAAGTGAATTTCTGAAATATTATCTCAGACACAACCAAACTTGTAAATCATTGCAGCTGCTCTCTTTCTTTGCTCCCTTAAAAAGCTTCTTAAAATGAGCATATTTTCATGGTATGAGTGGAGTACAGATGATGCTTTTTATTATATATACCATTGACATCTAAATAAATAAGCAGTAAATATGGTTATTTGTAGAAGGGCAAGACAATGCACACTCTTGGAACACCGTATCCATTTCCGAGTAGGTTCCATTTGTCGTTTTACCCATAAATGTGTTACAGTTAGATGAAAGGAGTTTAACCAAGACAACCAGCTGTGGACTTGGAGTCTGAAGACTTGGTTCCTATTTCCAGCTGTACTGTCAGCTTTCATGTTACCTCGGGTGAAGAACGTCATCTCTCTGTGCTTTGGCTACCCTGTGTTTACAATAGGATAATAAGCAAAATTTGCTTTCATCAAGCCTATTTCATTTAGTATGGGAACATATGGAGATCAGATCTATATATTGGATGTATTGCATGTTAGGTAATGGTTGTTAGTAAACAGTAACATATATTTAAAAAATACTGTCACTGTGCGAATTGATGTCATTTTCCCTTTTTAACCTTTGGGTAGAAACGCTTGCTGTGCCTTTAACACAAACCCATGTATTCACAGATGCATTGGTTGCAGTGCAAGAACTCACCTGTATGGCTGTTTCGTTTGCAGTATGTGTTTGTTGTAGATTTTGATTTGGATGTTAGGTAGGTTGAATTGGAGCCGATGGAACTAGAGGATAAGGATTTCCCAAGATTATCAGAACTCTTCTTTATAATATTGGTTGCTGTTTTGCTCCAATCTAAAAATGATTGAGAAGTTTTACATAAATAACTACCATAGGTAATACATGCCTAATTTATTAAATTACAATTATTTTCAAATATCTGATGCTTTTCTTAGTATTGTTTATAACAAATATCCTATCCTTTTCCTGTTAGGTATCCTCTTTGGTTCTTAAGAATGATAATTCCTACTTGATTTACTCTACTGTAGCAGTTGAAATTGGTGGCTCTAACGTTCTAAGAACAGTTTTGTCTGGACAGCAGAACTGCAAGTATGACCTGGCTTTCCAGAATGCAGAAGAGCAGAGAAGCTCTGTAACAGTAGGGATACCAAACTGTGCTGACCTGAAGGGAAAAATCCAAAGGTGATAGGAAAGGGATAGATAGGACCATTTACAATGATCTTATCATCTGAGGGTTTGATCTGCTGCTGAGGAAGATACTACATACTAACAACTAACTTGTTTAGCATATAGGCTCACAATTTATATAATAAAGATTATTCAGGAGTTCACATTTAAATAATTTTGTTCAAACCATTAAGACAATAGGCTCTTATGCTGGAACAATTTCTAAAATTAAATTAAATAGCTAATACCAATAGACTGATTGAAGAAAAATAACACTTAAAAACTCCTCACAAGTGTCCCAATACCACTAGAATAAAAGTATCTAACTACTTTTGTACCATACAATTGCAGGGAAGTGCAGGAAGTTTCACAATTTAGTCACCTTGCTGCTATTCACTGCACTTCAATGAAATTCACAAAATGGAAGAGAAGTCCAAGCCAAAGACATGTGGGCCACTTTAGTCTTGATTTAAATCAAGACAAATACTTTATACTAAATTATTGCTAGAGTGTTTAGGTATTCAAGTTCACATTTGACTTATATTTCACTGTTCTGCCTGAAAACAGTGTCAAGTTTGTGGAGATTAAAACCAGCCTGTGGAGATAAACTGGTTAATGCCAAACATAATGATATCACATTAACTATACCACTGAAATATTCAAATCCTTCATATTTTTATTTCTACCATATTCATACCCACAACCTGCCCAACAGCAGCATAAGAAAAAAAAAAAAGGAAAGAATTTGATCCATCTTTGTTTTTCAGTTCAGGAGTTATAAGATAAATCACATGGAAACTGAATGTATGAAACAATTTGGATGTCCAATCAGAATGGATATGATTTTCCTAGTTTCCTTCTTAACTCTGAAATAAGGAATGAAGTTTTCTTACTTGCAAAGAAAGAAATTAAATTAAATGAAAAGAATGAAAATTTACCATAGAAAGCAATGAGCTTATGCCACCTTACACCAACTGTAGATTTGGAACCCGGTCCTTGAACAAGAACCATATGAGAAAGAATGATATGGTCCAAGTCACCACATCAAACAGCAAAGGAAGAGCCAGTTGCCTGAACACAGCAGACTCATTCCATCCATGATGGCCAAAGATGCAGGAAACTTTAAGTATAGTGGCCCAAGCACTGCACTTTTCATGTGTCCAAACCAACATCTCTCCTTTCACTCTGACTTGCAGATGAAGGTGAATTCCAGTTCTAGGACCTAATCTTTAAAAGGCTTCTTTAAAAGAATTTTCCGTGTTTCTGTGTCTTTAATAGTCTCTGAATTCAATGGCAAAGGACAGAGCAGTTTAAAAAGGCAAAGATAAAAGCAAAAGAAGTCAGAATACTTCTATGCAGCTTTTAAGAATTGCTCCTACATCAGTTTAACAGTCCATACAATTCAAAGTCAACATACTTTAATATAGGAGAAAATGAGTAAGACTGGGTTTGGAATGATAAAGTTTGAATCTCTTTTTTCTTATTTATTTATTTATTTTTATTTTTAGGGTATGATGTGCCTTCCAAAACCATGCCCATAACACTACAAAATATACCATCTGCCTTTAATGGAACCCTGAAGGATTTGAGAATTTTTATGAAGTGATATCTGAAAAGACTCTCAGCAATTATTAGTAGCGATATTAGCCTGCGATTAACCTATTTTTCCACACCTCTGGCTTACCTAGTATGATATTAAAAATAACATAGCAAGCTGTTTACTTGGACTTTTATAGATAACTGCAGCACCTAAGGAGGGGAACTGTGAACTGCCTTTACCTGAATTATCTGCCAGTCGGAATCTGCCACAACAGAGATGTCTCCTCCACTGTTTCTGCACATTTTCTTTCATAGCACAATGGAATACAAATATAAACAAGCCTGTGACAAAAGCAAATAAAAAAAATGAAGCATGTATTTATAAACAGATTAACTGAAATTTGTAATCAGAAGACTATGAAGTACAAATAAAAAATATCATCTTAATATCATCTTAATATTAATATAATTTATTAATTATATGATCCATGCATCATTTAAGAGGTATGGAAAAGAACTAAAGTTTTCCCATCCTCCATTTGCCACGTGTCTGGGACATCAGAATACACAGATTGGGATGCCTTTTATTAGCATTGTTGATTCACCTCAGTGTTCATTTTTATTTTTTCTTTTTTTTTCCCCCTTTGCTTTGAGGAAAATGAAAAGGTGTTTTCTTTGAAGCAAATGACTATTCTGCACCCAACAGGACTGCAAGAGAGAGACTGCAAAATAAATACCAACATTATTACATTAGCAAGGAGATACTTCATCTCCTGGGTATGGTTCCACATGTACAGAACAGTGGGCTGTATTCTTTTAAAACCAGACATCTTGTAAATGAATGAAATGGTGCCCTGAAAATCCTGAAAATCCACTTGGATTTATGTGTATGACATGCACGTACTTGAAACGATTATGAAAATGGTAAGAATATGTTCACAAGTACTAATTAGGAGTCCAGCTACTTACTTCCAAAGACAACTAACTGATTTGCATAAGCAATTGTAATGTATGTGTTTAAGAGTGTTTTGGTAGAGTTGATTTTTCTCATGCAATTATAAAGTCTTTATTTTCAAGACAGGAGATTAGCATCCTACCATGTGATAAGGTAGGTCTTGACAGGGTGTACAGTAAGATTTCATCACCTAGAAATGTACTTTGGAGCTAAACACAGAGGTTGGAAGTCTCATATGCTCCTGCCTCTTCTCAGGCAGGCACTGGCTGTGTAATCTTTTGTTGTTCTGTGGCTTAGCCTATTTCCTGTTTTACTTGTATTGTCTATGAGAGAGACAACCTAAGGCCGAACACCTGACAGCAAAATGCTACTGCCAGATCCTTCTGATTATATCTTAAATGTGAATAAATGCTACATAATGTGGGCAAACGTCATCAAGTGGCTTCCTCTAAAACCATTCGTTTAAGATCATCATGAATAGTTCTGTATACTAATGTATACTGCATTTCAGCTGTCAGAACACAATGGCAGGGTATAGTTTAGATATTAATGTTCAATTATCTTCTCTCTCCCAAACTGCTGAGGTCTAATTTTGAACTAATGCATGTTATTGAACTGGACTTATTTGCTTATCAAATAAGGTTGAGACCTCTAGAATCAGCTAACTTCAGGTAGGGGTTGGGTCATGAAACACAATTTTTCCAAAATTTTTCAAGAGCTGATGGGGAGAAAATGGAAAAGCACATTTTTGAAAAGGCATAACCTTAATGCATCTCAACTCTCTTGGATTATGGATATTGTATTTGCATTTGGTAAAGTATTTTTACTGTGTGATTTGTTTAAAGCACAGAGCAAGTCCAATGCAACCACTAGCAGCTCTTACAGGGCTGGAAATATGAAGTAATTTGCGGCCCAAAGTTCTTCTTAGGGCTTTTGCATAGCTTACAGACTTAGTAAATTGATACTTAATTAAATTGCAGTGAATGTTCTGAATGGTTAAAAAGAAAATGCATATTCCATAGTAATGCAAAACAAATGTACTGCATTAAGTACTTTGTCTTTGCCCTGTCTGGGCTTGGTCTCCAGAATTTTTTTCTCTGTATTTCATTATTCATTAAGTTTACAATGTGCTTTTAGTAGTACAGCTTTGGTTTTGTTTCCCAGAGACAAATCAGACCCTAGGCTTGGTTCTAGCTTGGCTCTGACTTGAAAGTATTTGGCTTGCCCAGGCATATATATAAAATGAGCAGCCAAAAAAGAAATGTTCCCATATTTTTCACTCTGAGTGTCAAGGAGAGAAAAATAATTTCCTTTGTAGATGAAACAGCAAAGTACAGTAACACTAGCAGTTGCTGCAATCCGACTTTTCATTGCCAGTGCACAGAAAATTGCTGCTGGAGGCTGCTGGTATGGCTTGAAATACTCATGCAGCTTTCAAAAACTTGAGAGAAAACAGGTTATTTACCAACATCTCTATAATTAAGCTGCTAATACTGATGAAAGACTTGCCATATTGAAATGCTTTTTGCGGCGAGAAAAGGCTTCCTGATACAGATTTGCCCCATTCCATCCCCTTACGGCTAGATGAACACTGCATCAGCTAGATAGGATTTTAAACATCCTCTTCCCTTATTCTTTAGCCTTGCCAAGCTCTTTCTGACATACCAATTAGTACTTTCAGATAGAAGATTTTTATCTCCTATTTCTTGATATGACATGCTTCAGCCTAGACTGCATCATTTTTGCTACCACAATCCATGAAAAGCTCATCACTCTTCTTGTTACATTTACTTCTTGTCTTTTTCAGTTTCATGTTCTGACTTAACTGCCTTCCAAATATTCATTTTCCATTAAATAGTGTTATTATCCCACTTAGGCAGTGCTGGCCAACCTTATATGCACTCTGCACATACAAGCTTAATTGATTGCACTGGAAATTCTGGTTCCAGAGAACTTGTTCAATTTGACCCTTGGCAAGATTTTCAGAATTTAAGTCTTTTTTCATGTTCTTCCCATACTTCTGATCTCTCTAGACCTGTCTGAATTTCTAACACAGACACAATGCAGTAAACACTTCATTACGCTGCTAGGGGAGTATCAGAATCTGTCCTTTGGAAAAAACAGTCTCTAGTAAGAGCACCACATCCAAATACTTTTTGTCATTTCGCTTAGGATTTTATGTTGAAAATGACCCAAACAAAAACCCACAACATGATTCTCCTTCCATGAAATCTCAATAAATCTTTCAGCGCAGGAAATACATCTCAACAGTATCAGATAAAATCCGCACAGGGTGATATTAAGTACTTTTTCCATAAAGAGAAGATTCTGCTGACCCTATGAAAATTTCATTTTTTATCTCAATATTTGTGTTGCATAACACATACTCCTTCAATTACATTCTTGAGAGTTTTTTTGTTTGTTTGTTTAGGGGTTGGTTTGGGATTTTTTTTTTTGTTTGGTTTTTTTTTGTTGTTGTTGTTGTTGTTTTTTGTTTTTTTCCTGGCAGATTTAATTTTTATGTCAGTATGTGTGTGGCATAACACATGCACTTCCAACGACCTCAGGGTTTTCTCTTCTTTATGCATTTAGTTGTTCTGCATAGGTGGGTACAGCAATTAATGATAGAGAATTTTATGACAGTTGAAACATATGCAAATTTTAGCTCTGAGCTGAATTTTTTTAAATGTCAGCTATGTAGCTCTGTAATTTATAGCCATTTTATTACAATTTACAGCATTTTTCAGAAAGACAAATTATTCTGGAAAAGTAAAATACTGAAAAATTCAGTAATGGAAAGAAAAATAAGCTGACTGTAACAGTCAGTGGATTTTTCTTAGGTGAAGACTATCCCATATGTCTCTGCTATCTCTCCACACTGAGACAGGACTGAATTTTAATTTATGAGTTTCTCATGCCTTAATAGAACAGTTATGAGTTTTACAAATTCTCTACAGGAATAAATTAAGGAAAAAGGCTTCCTATATTTGTTATAATCAGTGAAAGGAAATGCTGAAGGTCATACAGCATGTATCTCAAAAGAGAACACTGCAGACTGTTAGCTAGGAAGATCTCTATTTATAATATAGTTCATTTTAGGGATAAAGACCTTGAAACTGTAATTAATTTATGTAAGATATTCAACCCACACATAGTTGGTATTATCATTCCACATAAGGGGAAACTAATGATGGTTTAATATCAAAGGAAAACCTAGAGAGCTCAGATATCAGCTCCCTAGTCCAATCACTGGACATAGTATGCCCCAGAACAGTAACACATCAAATATTATTTGTTCATAGAACAAAAACTCAGCTTACCTTGCAATGAATTGAAAATTGAGAAGAGGTACAGGAAAGCAAGAGTTAAGGGACCCCAGGCAAAAAAGGCAAAGCCCCATGTCATGCCCAGGAGGAAGGTCAGGCTGACCACGCTACGGAGGTTCCTCAAGATCTCTTCCTTCAGGCTCCGGTTGGTTCTTTTCCCATTCCTCCCACAGATTTGCACCATCACCACAATAAACATGGCAACATTCATCAGAAACATGATTCCAAAGTAGCCAGCACAAGTCACGTAAAAGACAACTTCGTTCTTGATCCAGCAGCTGTAAAAAAATTTAAAATAATAAAATAAAAAAGGATAATTTTTGTCTAATGGAAACTATCCTCCAATTATTCATATGACTGAAGGAAAATGAGCTGATTTCTGATACCACTGATGCAGAATTAGAGTGTAAAATGAAACCTTTGTCCATTTTCAGTTTGGAAACAGGATGAAGCCCAGAGGCATCTTAAGTGACTATGGCCTATAGTATTACCGTGCAAGAAATCTGAAGCTTGTGCCACATTTTAGTCAAAACTATTTAAAAAAGTGGGAAGTGGTGGGAACTGCAATCTCATAATGAAAAAAGTTTAGACTCAGTAGAAAAAAAATTCACTGTTGTCATCTGTGTGAAGCATTGAGTGCTTTAGTAACAGAATGAGCGAACTTGGATCCTCAGTGTCAAAATCTCAAGTTTCTGCCACTGGAGCTAAAGGAGAACTTGAACATGTAACAACTGGAGAAGTAGCAGGACTTTTGAGGTAGCCATTTGACAGTCAGCCATATGAGAGCTCTAACTAATTCCTCATGCAGCAAATGGCCTGAATGCTCAGCATGATACTAAAGTAAAATTAAAAAATTAAAGTTGTATTTATCATGATGAAGCTTTGCCAAGCGAGGCAAAGAGCACTCACATAAAAATTTTGGCATTTGGAGTTATTATCTGGACATCAAGAACATAGAGGACTATTGAACTACATTGGCAAAAGGATGCTTGATTCACAAAGGAAACTTTTTATACAAATTCTTCCCTTGCTCTTACCTAGAAAATATACTTCTCATTTAAGACAAACCAAAACAAGTATTTTTATTTTATTTTCATGACAAAATCTGTAAATTATTCTTTTGCTACAGGCATGCTTGTACCTGGTGTTTGGTAATGCAGATTTCCCTTAAATTTTTCTAACAGCCTTCTTCACATTACAGATTCTAATCATTCGGAACACAGTTTTGCCCTTTCTGCTTGTTTAATGCACCATTGACTTTTCCAAAGCAACTATAAAGGCTAAATTTCAAGAGATCAAAAGAAATACTCACAAATCATCTCCTCCTTGCCCATTAGCATCTCTGCCATATAACTCTTTGCCATAAACATGACTTGCATTTGTATTAGCACTTGCTAAAATGATTGCTATCACCAGAGCTGGCAAACCTGTAACACAAGAAAATTTGTGAGCTTTCGAATCTCCTAAACTTTCAAACTCACCATGCTAAGCTGAATTATTGATGTCTCCATTCCTACCAAAATTCTTTGGTGCAGAGCATCCTGAGAAAACTGCATTGAGAAGGTAGAAGGAAATAATTTTTCAAACAGTACAAATATATTGAACTATCAGAGCAATTAACAGGCATTAATTAATAAGCCTTGTAATGTTCTGCATGGTAGAAGAAATTTAGTACATGATAAGGAAATTAAAGTAAAATAATAAACTAAAGTAAAATAATATCCCTTAATTACCCAAAGTTAAATTTGCAGCTGCACACAGGTTCTCATTATATAGTGAGAAGATTAACAAATTATTGCAAAAATGAGATCTAGTCGAGGCATGGTATTAGGAATTTTTTGAGGGACTTTTTTCATGCTAATGTGAATACATTAGGTTGTGTAACTGGGGAACATGGACTAAATAAAACCTGTAATTTCTCCACTGCTTTTCTCAACCACATTATGTTACATATCTTCTATAGGATCATACATATTATATATAATTTACTTATATGTGGTCCCCTTTCTTCTGTAAAGCAAACCATGCATTTCTTAATAAAAAAGCAGAGGGAGTATTTGGGGAAAACAGACAAGTATGCAGAAGAGAACTCTGCAGAAAGGTACAGCTCACACAAAAGAAATGTACATTTCCTGATGTGCCTTATTTACATGTCTTATCCTTGCTATAACAGAACAGATTCAAAGGGGAAGAGGTTAATTTGCTTTTCCGACCACTCAGTCCTTGTCCTCTGCCGAGGCTGCCAAAGAGGATGCTAGTTGCCAATGGAAAGACATCAATTATCAGCTGTACTGAGGTCAGTGCTCTAGCCGTAAGGTTAATGGCTTTGTATTGTCTTGTATTATTTCAAACACAATATGCACATTCAGGGAGAAAACACAGATTCCTGATACAGACAAAAATGAAGAATAAAAGTCTTGCTGCCTGAGCCTTGCAGCAGTTTTTCAGTATTACTTTTTCCATTTCTGTCCTGCTGTGTACATTGCTTAGGGCAGCCAGGATGTCTTTGTGGTTTGAACACTGCTGAATCTCAGAAAGTTTTGGTTGTTTCTGATTCCACAATCGGCTTTGTTGGCAAGAAAATGTAGGCTGGACTCGGGAGTTTTTGAAAGTCAGTACAAAACCTCCATAGGCTTTGCAGTAAGTGCAAAAGTTCCTGCATTCATCGTGTGACACAGTTCTCCATCTCTGACACGGCACTCACATTTCCCCTCTCCCACTCTGGCCTCTTTGGAAAACGAGACCAGTTTATCTGGTCTCTCTGCTCATTCTGGGGCTGGGAGCTGCTCTGGGTGGAGAGTGCCAGTGAGAGTGCATTTACACAGAATCACACGGGGGAACTCGGTGACAGGGAGGGCTGGCGGTGTGCCGGCACTGCTGCAGGCTGGGGGAAGGAAACGACACGCTGATCTGCATTCTACTCTGCACTTCTGACAGAGACCTTTCACATATGTGTTTCTCTTTTACAGAAAGCATTTTATACAGCAGCATACCCGCTATGTAAATATTGCTCCGAATGAACTCACCCCAGCCAATGATGCAAAACTTCAGTATGTATCGCCGTATATACGTGTTGAACACCTTCACTAGAGCAATGTACATGTGAACAGCTTCCAGTCCCATCCATGTAAAGGTGGCCAGAAGAAAAAAGTGCAAAAGTGCAGCTACAGCTATGCAGAGGCCGTCAATATCGAAGGATGCAATCCAGCCATCGAGCAAAAAAATCAGGTTAAGGAAGAGCAGGGCTGTGCTCAGATTCATCAGGATTTTGGATGGATAATCTCTTCGTAACTTCCTAATGAGAGAAACACAGGTGCACATGATTAAGTTGCTGCAATCACACAAACCACCTACTGCAGCTGGGTTTACTCCTTCACAAAGTCAATAAAAGCACAAGGAACTCCTTCCAGCTGAATTTATGCAGTAGGATATAGAGGTGTGTATTTTTGTGTGAGATTGTTGAAGGCTTCAGCTGTGTGTGGTAGGGGTAAACTACCAGTTCTTTGGGTCCATATTGCGCTAATTAACTGCTGCAATATTTTAGCAACTGATTTTTTTTTTTTTTTATTAAAAAATCCAAAGAAAACAAGTCTTTTGAATGAAATATAAACCAGTACTTTTTATTTTAAATGAAAACAAACAAAAAAAAAATATAGCTGATGAGAAAGTCATCTGTGATCATTTCATATGTGGCCTTATATATGAGCTTGATTTTTGGGATATATGGTCCCTTGAATGTGGTTTTCTGTTTGTTTTTAAACAGGATCTTAGGAAGACTGAAGAGCAAGTATTTCTTTTTTTTATCTGCTCCCCATTGAAATGTGGATAACAAGGGGCAGCAACCAATTTCTACCAACTTGAACCAGAACATTATAGCATAGGTAATGTAATAGGAATGCAATCATTGAAGATATTTAAAACTTGAAAACCCCCTTCTCCAGCCCTCCCCCATCCACAGAAAATTATCTTTCTTTAGCAGCTACTATGTCCTGTCACTGACAGAATGCTTTCTTTGTGTTGACATGACTTCATTTTCTCTTTTCACTGTTCACAGAACTGCACCACTTCAAAATTTTTGCTTTCTCTTGAGTCACTTTCACATTTTAGCAGGACTTCTGTTGAAATTGTTGTAAGACTTCACAATTTATTTTCATTTTATCTCTCCCACTTCTTTCTGAAGGGCTAGAGAATGTAATTACTCTAGTTGGACTTTTTTTTTTTAATTTGGAACATGTTATGTTTACATAGGCAAGTTTTGTTTTTTTTTTTTTTTGATAAAAGGTCCGTTTGATAATTTTAAAATAATATCTAGCTGTTCAAAATCTAGAGGATTCTTTCTTGCCAAAAAGAAAATTTTGATACACGCTCACCTTATTCCCTAGTCTGAGCAGCACAACACATTAGAAACTGGAAGAAAGTCTCTGAACTTATGTCCCCTTGAAAAAGTTTCCACTCTACAACACTGATTTTGCAGGTTTGATTTTTTTTCAAACATGGACTTCCCCTCCTAGGCAAATAAACCACACTAACCACCTAACTAACTTATTTTATTCTGTGCATACAGGTACTTCTTTGTGATGCTCTTCACAGAATTAGTACTTACTCAAACGCAATGTATGTCAGAAGAGTTGCAGCTGAAAATATAGCAGATATTCCACAGCCTATGTAAGTGATAAAGGTCAGGACCTTGGTGTTCTGTGGGTCGATTTGTGTCACGGTTCTCTGCAGGTCCTGTGGGAGAGAAGGAAGAGACCCTGTTTGTAGGCAGCACCTTGGCTATGAGCACAACACTCTTTTTCTTGGTAATTAGTCAAGTAAAACTGAAAAGCATTCTGGCAATACCACTGTAACCTTGACACTGGCATTCATTTTTGCTGAGTGTACTTGGTCTACAGTTGTTACACCTCTCACTTCCTTCCCACAGCTCTTCAAAACATTGTGCTTTAAGCATTATAACAGCTGGGAACAGCAGATAGAGCCTGATTCTGAGCCTCATAATTCAGTACTAGGAATTCAAATGTACTCCTCTGGAAAAGTCTCCAGTGCCCAAACGTTTTCATTCTGTTGCGTATATACAAATGTTTTCCAGAAGATGTGTGATTTAGAACAATGTAACTTCAAAAGTATTCACACTGAAATATGCAACATTGTAGGGAATTTTTGGCCTTTTTGTTATTAAAAATCCATAAGAATCAATGTGACTAATCATCCACAGGTAAAACCAAGGACAAGGTTACTGCTTTGTGGATTTAGGGTCTGTTTTGACATAAGACCTACACTTTTAAATAGACTCAGTCAGAAAAGTAGTGACAAAGACAGCAGGAAAAAATTTGGAAATTAAGCAGGAACATTCTAAGGTTTTCATTTTTTTTTCTGTGTAATTCTAACTGCCACATGGTACCATCTGAGAATAAATATCAGTGTTATTTTCTGTTTTTTAAGGACAAGAAAATATGAGAATGTTCAGACTTGTATCACTGTGGAGAAAATGTGAGCAACCACTAAGAGATAATGAAGTCAATTCTGCAGTCATTGTCACTGTGTCACTATTGTCCCTAGCAAAACTAGCTAGCAAAAAGAAACATGAAATGCTACAAAACTTTGTGTACTTTATAGGAAAAGGCAGGAGCAGGGTTTTTTTTACTGTCCATTCCAGTCTTATATGACAGTTTATTTACACATAAGGAGAGTGTTCTTTGGAAATAATTTAGTATCTAAATTAAAGTCAGAAGAAATGATTAAAATGGAAAAAGCAACTCGAATGGTCAAAACTGTGTAAAAATCTACTGGAATGCAGCCCAAATTCAAAGACCTTCTGCCTTATTTCCTATTGCCATTAAAGCATTCAGGGAAGAGAAGGGGCTCATTGAATACACCCTAAATAAAGCCTTTTCTTAATCCCTTTGGGGATGAAAAATGGAACAAGACCATAATTTAGCTTGCAAGAAGACACGAAGTTTGTGGCTTTTCCATATCTACATCTCAGCATGACGTGAAGGGAGCAGTCCTATTAAGAAGGGTCTGGAAGGCCAAAGCTGAAAAATTCAGCGTATGTGGCTGCCTTGTGTGGTTCAAGTCCTTTTTGACACTGCCACAAGTTACTTCAAACTCCAAATACTTCCACTTAGGAATTATTCCTGCTGTGACCAGGAGCCAACATCTTTTCTGCAGCTATGTTTTACAAGCCAAAGAATATTAATTTCAGCTGGAAAAAAAATGTATCAGCCCATTATTAAGCATAAACAACCACCAAAAGTTAAGAAAAGATAGCACTATTCCATTTTTTCATGTTGGGACTTTTTTCTCTCTGAAAAACACTTCAGAAGTACAAATTGCTGGAGGCAGCTGAAGGCTGGAGGCTATGCTGCTGGGGCTGATGTGCCCCATATGGTTCCCTCTTTCATCTCCTCCGGGATACACATTGCTCTGCCAGCCACCCTGTCTGGAGACTTTGCTTACAGCTCTGACAGAGTTTGGGCTACGTGTGCTGTACCATGTGCTCCATCAGCAGCCTTTTTCCAAGAGAAGGCCAGCAATATAAGGCATCCCCAAAACTGATTAAAGCCAAGTAAGAAAACAGCCAATATGGGTTTACACATTGTGCAAAAGGTGCCACTTCATAGTTTATGACATTAGATAAATCTTGTCAAATTTGTGAACTAGATTTGCAAGGGACAAGTCAGCCTTTCGATCTAAGGATGAAAGAGAATTATTGTGCTCCCTTGATTTTTCATCCTCATTACTATTTCTACTGTCTGGAGGATGTTTTTCTTTCCCTGTTTTTCCCTGTAATGAGTCTCTCTTTTTGTTCTGAAAACAGCATTTCTAACTATTTGTCTTTTTTTTTTTTTTTTTCTTCTGCAAGCAACTTCTCACTTTCTCAATCTGGAAATTTCAAATACATTTAGACTTCTTTCTTATTCACTTCCCTCTTGTTACACACCTCCTGCCTCAGCTGCAGGTCACTTTTGTCAGATTATACTGTTAATGGATATGTCAGAGATCCCCTGCAAATTAGGACTCATTAAGATCATTTTTTTTCCTGTAAATATAGTGGAAATGTTAGTGTTGGGCCTTGGCTGTATTAAGTTGGATGTTATGATATGCCATTTGTATTCTGGTATCACTCAGAAGTCTCAATCTCGGGTCTTTTGTGGCACAGTATTTTCAAAACAGAAAATCTCACTGGTACATTTTAATTATTAAAGAAAACAATATTTAGCCACTTGTAAAGAATTTAATAACGATTATAATAACAACAACAATAATATTATTCCATTGCTAACTTTATTCATTATCTCATTCTTGAATCCTTATCACTAGCTACTTTGTTATGAAAAGATAACTTTATGATAATAAGGGGGAAAATAACGTACTATTATCATTAAAAATTACATGCAAAGGAAAGAACCCAAGTAACAAGAATGAGAGTTGTCTTGACACCAGACAAAAGCTGTGTTGCTGTTCATGGGAAAGGTAACTTGGTGAGCAGTAAGTTTGCCTACCATTAGGACCCCAAAATGTGTGAGGTGGTTGCATAGGCACACAGTTTCATTTTCATTGGACTCCGCATCCACCTGGCAGCCCGCAGGGTTCCAGCCACCATTGCCACCTGTGGAAATGAAACATGAGAAACTGCTGCCCAACAAACACATGTCAGCCTCTCTTCCTTCTCTCTCACAGCACCTGCAGGGATTTCTCACTTCATCTTGTGCAAATGCAGAAGCGCTTTCTCAAACTGAACGAGCCAGCATTAAAAACAACCAGGAGAGAAGCAAGTGTCAGATTTCCTAGTTTCTGCAAGGAATCGCCCCAGATACGTGTCCCAGAAATGGAATACTGAGCAGAGGCAATAGATGGAGATGTAGAATAAAGGTAGGGAGCTTTTTGGTTGTTGAGTAAAACCAACTACATGGATCATGCATTAAGACATGCCTTAGTTTACTCCAATAATAAGATGATTATAGAACTCCTTTTACTCCACTGATAAATGATGTCTACACCTGCCTGCCTCCCACTCATTTTTCCTCAAGCACATGAAAGCTTTTATGGCCCAAGAGCAGAGAGTGCCACCCTTCCTCTCTGCAGCATGTAATGCAGGTCAGAGTGGGTAATCCCAATGATCTCCAGTGACCTTACAAAAAAACATGAAGTGAACTGTTCCCAACCTGCCCCACTTGAAAAGGCCAATCTGAAAAACAAATATAAAAATTTTGGTTTTAAAAATTAAATCTTAAAAAGTAAAATTTGTTTCTTTTTTCATTTTTTTTCCACTGCCAAAATATGAGCTGGTTTTGTGAAGTCATTCATATTTTCTGACTCTTAAAGACATTTTATTCACAGCTCTTGACAAAATCCAGCGTAATTTGCTCTGTAACTTCAAGACAATCAAACACTCAAATTGAAGACATTCTCTCAAAATGTGTAAATGTCTCATCTGTGAAGATGTTCCAAAACCACTTAAAACTGTTCTCCACTCAAGCAGCCACCGGGAATAGTTTCCTCCTGTGTGTTTCTCCTTTAATGTGATTCTTAAGTTCAGCTTCCTAACTAGTTTCTATGATTTTTTGCTCATTTTTATCCTCCCACATTCTCCTCAGTTGCTCTGTCTGTATTTCCGGATTTTAAATACAAATTCGGATGGTAAATTTTATTTCTTGCAAGACTGTGTGTAGGGAACCTCCATACAAAATCCTAAAGCTCTATCTGTTTCATTGTAAAGAAAAGAAACATCTCAGCAGTGATTTCTAAAACAGAGAGATCTGGAAAGTCATCCCAGAGAACAACTTGGTGCAAAGGATTAACAGCCTGAGTAAAACATCACACACAGGTTTGGCAGTAATGACCATTCTTTGATGAAGAAAAGCTTAAGATCAGTCACAAACTTACATCTATATTACCCAGTTTTAAAAAAAATTAACAGTTAAAAGTATGGTTAAGAACCACTTGTGTCTGAGTATAATTGAATTTGCTCATATGGACAGATCAGTGAAAAACTGCAGATATAGGGAAAAAGTGGGAAAACTCAATTGAAAAATCTAAAATGTTAAAAACATTTACACTAAAAACAGACTTTTAAAAAAGAAATGTAACATTTGCTGTTACATGGAACTATACTAACCAGAAGAAATTATACACTTTACTGAGTAGACTTTATTGAATCCTGTAAGGATTGATTTGGAAGCAAAATAGCGATACTGTGACCAATTTTAAAACTCAGACACATTTATTCCCCTCATGAAAGAAATGAAAGTATTTTTAAACTTACCATTTTTGTTCATGTCCCAGAAGACACAGGTGGGTTTAGGATCTTCCTAAGAACAGATGTAAAAGTATACTTTGTATATCTCTTCAGACATAAATCTCATCAACATTTACAACAGATGTTGCAATGCATATATTTTTATTTAATAAGCGGAAGAATCCATATCGTCAGATTGTTGGAAACTTACTTGCCTGGTGTCAAATTAGAGTTTTTTTTCTGCTAGAGAGACAGATTCGTCCAAACTGAAAAATCTAGAGCACTACTTTGTACAATTCAATGGCTCCTTTTGCATGTCCTCAGAATAATGAAGTTTTCTTGTGTTAACTGAAGTTATCCATGAATATGATGTCTTTATAGAATTTAAATAGTTTGTACTGTTTACTTCCTTAGGGCTTCTCCATGAATCCTCTACGTAAAGCTTGAAAATGTGCAAATGCCTGCTGAACCCAAGTGTAGGTTGTTTTGCCTCACATTAAAATAGTAATTGTAATGCAATGCAAAATAATGGAGCTGTGAAAATTACCAACCAGGTTCTCATTATGTAAACAACTTAGGTAAATTTAAAATCACTTTAACAATTGTCTTTAACATTTCTTGTGCTATTGCCTCTTTTGGATTAGATACTGAGAACAGAGTCAAACTCAGACATTGTCTAACTGGAACAGTATGTGACAAAAGGTTGCATTTGGTCTGTATTTCCCTAAATTTACTGTAGTCATCTTTTATTAATGAGCTTCTGTCCATTCCTCTGATGAAAACCACACAACAACAAAATAATTCTGGGAACTATTAACAAAGTGAATAATGTTTGGTCAAAGAATTTAAGTAATTATGAAGTTCCAGTGTAATAAATCATGTCCCTGGTCTCTGGTCATGAATATGATCATTAAAAAAGGTTTCACCTACAGTTATTGGCACAGAAATTATTTCTGAGGGGCAGAATCAATGATCTTGCAGGTAAGTGTTGGGTCATGAACAGAGTATGAATGCATGGGGATGGGAGAGATTGTTTCTACTTTTTGCTTAATTGCTTTTGTTCTAGACTTCTTCATTTCAATTTGAGTTTGATCTAACTCAAAATTCATCCATATGAATCAGGCTATAATCTTAGCCTTTATAATCCGCATTCCTGTTCTTCTGAATAATCCGTCTTGTTTTACCTGAATTTTGGTATGCTTGATTGTAACCTTCACGTAATCCTGAAGATCCTGAATGGTTAAGTTTCCAATACTGCATGCCACCACAAAACTGGTCAAATTGGCAGGATTTTCTGCATCCTTCAAAAGATTAAGAAAAATATAATAAGTGCTTACATGGCACATGACATAAAAGCCAGAGTACACAGTTTCATTTTTGCAGCGTGCCAGAATAAGTAAATTGTCAGCATTTCTGTACTTCTGATCACACAATGTAAGAACATTATGTTTATAAAATCAAATTATGGGTTAGCCTTATGGAAGCTTCCCTATTTTCCTTGTAGCCATAAACATGCATAGGCACAATTATAGAGAGAGGTTAGAAGGCAAACAAAATTATAACTCAAACAATGCGGCAGATAACTACCCATGATATGATTAGCTCATTTCCCTAAACAAGCATGAATGAGCTCACTTATCTTATTGTTGACACTGTCCTTTAGTAAATGCAAAGTTTTTAGAGAATGAACTGTTTTCTGCATATAGTTGTTAAATCAACCTCCATCTTAAAATGAATGACTATGAAGTATTAAAAAAACACAAAGCAATGTTACATACTGAAGGAGATAGCATTTTCTGTAAGGTCTTATTTGATAGGAATTTAAATAGAATACTAACATTGTCACTGGCCAGTAGGATTTTTAACCTGCAGCTGGCAATTTTCCAGAAGAGGTTTCCTTGGAAACCAATTATTTAATGAAATGGAATTTCATTGGCAATGCTATTTTCTTTTGATAGGCTTCTATTGAAACCTGCATATTTCAATGCCTGGTTGGGAAGCTTGGTCATTGCCTGTGGCAGATCTCAGGTCAAATGAGGTCTTCTATTGCCACTCACTCTCTCTCCCAAAATCTGGTCTCCCAAACTCCTGAATCCTTGATTCCTTCTGGTTAGGAGTTGTATTAACATAACAAGACATCAGGTTTCAGCTCAGCACTGGGCTTGTGAGATCCCACCACTCATGAGAGACACAATAGCTTCAGTTATTAAGTGCACATTATCCTGAGAAGAATATTTTATTTCTTAAGAACCATATCCAAGAATTTTCAGACATAATATTTCAGACTATACTGGAGCTTTGTGGCAAAATTTCCTAAAACCTTAAAATTTGAAGTGGAAATAAAATGCAAATTTCTAGGCAGCTCTTGAGTATTCAGAGAAGAAAGATTTCTTGGCTAATACCTAAATTTGAACATCTGACAAAGCTTATGGAAGTTCTTGGGCATATTTCCACTGGTTTCAGTGGATTCTATCTGTAGCAGACAGGAAAAACGAGACAGAGTTGGTCTCCTTAAGGAAGGCAATTTAATATATTCTTATCTGTGCATTAAAGTAAAATACAGATTACTACTTGTTTAGCCATGAGGCTGCATTCTGCTGAAGTTCAACAGTTCAAACATAGGTGTTTACACTGAACACAGCTGCCTCTGGTGAGGTGAATCCCACCCTGAACAGCTTTTAAAAAGTTCTCTAAGTAATGGAACCATCTTTAATGAATTGCAAGACAAAACTTATTGGAATTCTCTCAGTTGCAATAAAATAACCCACTACCTCCAATGCTGCAAAGTGTGTTTCACTGTTATGTTGAATACTTTTAAGGAATACAGTGAATAGCATTCAGATATTTGTAATCTCATGTGAAAGGAATCTGAAATGCAATAAAAATGAAATATTCATATTAATGGATTATGTTATTTTGTTTGAGATGGCATGTGCATCAGTTTATTTTTAGGCCTTTAATCCTGTTTTTCTTTAACTTCCTTTATTTTTAGACTTCCTAAAAATGTGAGGATCGCACATTTTTAATTCATTGTGTTAAACACATCACCCATGAAGAGTTTGAAAAGTACACAAAAAATTAAAGGCATTTTAGTTGCAAATTAAGGTGCAATCTTTGTTTTTCAGTGGCTTATTAAGTGCCACTAAGAAATGCATTCTAGCACCATTAAGGGACACATTCTGACTTCATATGATTTTCTGCCATTATGACTGGCCTCCATCTGTATTCTTCTGGGTTTTTTTTTATTCAAGATATCCATCCTGTTTTTCTCAAAAGCAGGCTTAAAATGAACGCAATTTAAAATAAAAGTACTTTGGGGTGTATTTCAGAAGGCAACTGTGGGTCATGGGTATTTTCTTGCCTAGATTATCTGAAGAATCTGGATACACTGCCAATAAAAACGATAATATAGAGACAATACAATACTACGGAGTTCTGCGGATGCACAGGAGCCAAAGGTCACTTGAAATACTGATGGGAAAACAAACTCAAGTCTTCTGAGACACATTCTACAGTTCAACATGAAACAATGTTTCCTTCTTAATTAACTTCTTTTTTTCTTTTTTTCCCTAGTAAGTGTGGTTTTGGTTTTCTTTTTCCAAGCTGCAAACTCTTCCTAATATTTTGGCACCTACCATACAGGCACTATTTACAGTAAGTATTTGACAAGACTCAAAAAATAAAACATAAATCTACCTGTGCATGTGTGGGTTTCAGGTAGAAGTATTGTTATCCTTATTCCTATTAAAATATGGTATACTGATGAGGTGTGGAAAGAATTGTGTGTATGTATGAACAAAAGTTCTCTGGCTGCCTACCATCAGCCCAGGGTTTCCAGCTGAATATAAAGCAGAGCTGGATATGACTGCTAACCAGCTCTTAAAAGGAAAGGAGAGTACTTGGCAGTGTTATATGCCAAACTCCTTCCTTCTATCCTTCCTGATAGAAAATAACCTGGCTCCACTGAACATCAAGGACTTATATTAATGCATTTTAACAGAAGTTAAAAGTTTTTTAAAGGCCTTTGCTGCTTTCCTCTGATTTTAAGCAGTTGGGATACAGTTTTCCATAGATTAACCTGAGAAAAGATTTATTTCACAAGTGAGAGGAATTTTCAATTAAAACCATTGACTTCAACTCAGCTTGGGCACTTCAACTGTTTTGCTGCTCTGAATGTAAGACTGCCTTCATCTGCTGTCATCTTTTAACTCCTGTAACTCATGAAATACCGTGAAATGATTACACAACAGGAAACTTTCAACAGCTGGCTTTGATTTACCCTATCTGAAATGACTTCAAGCACATTAATGCTTACCTGAAAAAGACCATTTTTATTGAAGAAAGTAAACTGAGCCCTGGATATAACTTCAAACTCATCTTGACTTAAATTCTTCAGTAAACTTGGTGGCAGAACAACCGAGGCGATGGCACTTGACTGATCCTTGTCAAAATCTATCTGTTAAATAAAAACAACAGGAGAACGTGTTCAAACAATAAAGAAACCATCTGTTGTCCACAACTGGGTTCACACTCTTACACAGAAATCTCTAGATATGGGACCAGAACCAATCCACACTAAAATGACTTGTGAATATGTAAGAGTTGATGCAATAAATACATTTTTTTTTAAGTCTTGGGAGGTTTCCCACTTTTCCAGCATGAGATCAGCCTTCTGCTACAAAAAGCTATTAGATAAAATCAACAAAGAGACAAACTCCTCCACTGCTATAATGATGATTTGGAAATAATGAGATGGTAATTATGATAGTCATAGTCATTTTCAATAACATTCAAGATGCAAACAATAACAAACATAGCAAACAATGTTGAAAACTAAAAAATATGCTCTGAATCTTCCTTTGTTAAATTGTATTAGTTGGCTTAATCTGCACATCTGAAATAATTCTCTTATGAGCTTTTATAGTTTCTGTGTAATGAAAAGGAGATTTAAAAATGATTAGTGTCACTTCTCCATATTTATTGTGCTACATAGCACAAAAAAGACACTTTCTGACATCATATAAATTTAATCTTTACTGGCACTGTATCAGAACTCTAGAAGTCCTCTGTGGCCCAGGAATGTAACAAGTGAGTAGGAAATAAAAGAGGATGCAATCCTGCATTTTATTCGCTATTTTATGACTGATCACTTCCCCAAGGCCTACCCAAGGTGTTCCACCACACCATTGAAGGAAGGGGAATAAGCCAGCTCACAGTGCCTCTGTAGTAAAAGCACTTAAGAATTTCACTGTGAGATACAGGAACTCCCACTGCTGACTTCCCCAGGGGCAGCCTGCTCATGTATTTATACCTCTCAGGGACAACTGTGTAATTCTAACAGCACCATTAGCTAATAGAAAATTAAAAGTCATAGGCTTATAGACAAATTATTCACCCTTGAAAATCAGTAAGAGGTAGCTCATAGACCCTCATCCTGACAGGGATAAATGCAGTTCAAATCCAGGTTTTCAGAGGTTGATTCTGCCACAGTAAACAGTAAGTGTGTATGTAATAAAGGTGTCCCATTAGGCATTGTCTGCAAATAGAGTAGAAGAGGCTTCTCCAAAGAAGCATGGATATATTACAGGAACAATTTAATAATATGAATCACCAAAACCTAACTTAGTCAAAGGTTTGGCAAGAAACATAAAGACACAGGGGACTGAAATAGAATCTTTCCAAATTACCATGGATAAATTTACTTGGTATCTACTTTAAGAAAAAAATACAAAAAAAAAAATCTGGAAACATTCTGACGTTCTGAGTTTAATGTTCCCTGATGAACCTATGATAGAGGATCACATCACTGGTGAAAAACCTGGGCTTTCACAAGGGAATCTCCCTTCAGCAGGGATAATAAGTATCTTTTTGACAGGCATGGAAAATATAAACGGTGCTCACAGCTGCTGCAAATTTCTGGTAGGAAGGATGCTAAGAATTCTCAATCAGCTGTTGGAAATATGAATATCTGAGAAGAAGCTTGTGTTCCAATAGGAACATTATAAATAATTTGACGGAGTTTGGATTTTATGATTATTTAGACAGTGCTGTAATAAATGGTTCCAGGACCAGAAGATTCCTGGATGTCCTCAAGCCACAGATGGTAATTCCTGTTATATGTGCGATCATCCAAACCCTGGCTTTGGAATTTTCCTTTCCTCTTTCCATAAATAAAGGATGAAATCTGCAGGAGAAACATTCCTTTGATAACAAAGAACTATTCAGCTTCACAAACAGCTATTGAGCTTCATTAATATGAGAGCTAAACAAAAGTAGATTTACAATCATCAAAAATTTCTGATAAAATAGATTCAAACCCAAGTACATTAAATCTATTTTTATCCATTTAAACAAGCATTGGATCTTTGATCCAAAGTCTATATACATGCACAAGTCCTAAAGCCTACTATATTACTACTACTTTTTCTAGAAAGTAGACCTTTTTCTGTCTTCATTCTTGTTTTGACTTTTACAGTATATAGTATCTTATAAAATTATCAGACATTTATTATGTTGTGTTGCCAGTTTGCAGCAGGAATTAATTTGTACTTATACTCTAGTGATTAGTCTTTAACTGTTTTTATAACACCATATTTTCTTGAATTCAGTTTTAGTTTCTCTGGCCCAAATGACAGCAGATTTTTTTCTTTTTCTGTGTAATATTTTCTGTGTTTCTCCAAGTAAGGCTCTCAGTACTTGCATGGTTAAACACCCAGGAAATTGAGATTACATTACCTCTGTCACAGACTTCCTATTTAACTGAAAAAGAAAAAAAATTAAATTGCACTGCATCTTTGAAAGCATTTAGGTGCCTTAAGGTGGAGACAAGCATGTAGTGAAACTTAAAAGTTTTTGGCACCTCATCACTACTGATTTCAACAGAACCTTTGGAAAATCCTACAGGTGCCCATGTGCATCTCAAATAGTATTTCAAACTTTTCCATGTCTGATTTTTTTTTTATTTGGGGGAAAAAAGCAAAGAAAAAGTATTTTTGATGTGATGATAAATATCTTAACTATGGTATCCTGTCTACATACTGTAGCACTGGAGACCTTCCTAAATTTTGTGTGATCTCTGTTTGTTTTATTTTTAATATCTAGGCTGGTCAAGCTACACATGAATGACTTGAACTGCCTCAGATACCCTAAATGGTAGAAGCCAACCAACCTATGTGTGGAGAACTGGATTAGACTTCGGTTTCTTTTAGCACTAAATGTTTAAACTGTACTGGAAGGTCGAAGAACTATTGTATCTGCAGAAATCTATATATAAATACCTATATCTAGGTATTATTATTTTAAAGCTGAAAGAGATTAAAAGAGTTGTTAGATATTGTACAATGGTCAGTACTGCAGATTGTTAAAGGTTATTTTCCTTTTTCTAATAATAAAATAAGCCTCACAAAACTAAAAAATAGTCAAGTGTGTTCTGGATTTATAAGCCAAATTACTTTTTATCTGCATGGAATGTGAGTTTATCTGTGTTTCCTGTCACTCAAGGAAATACTGCATTAATCTGTTATCTGTTTGGATGATTGTAGGAAAAAGGAAATAGAAAGTAGGGGGAGAACTGGGAGTTGTGAGTGGATTTATAGGAACCACAGTAAACAGACTTGGAACAAAAGACACACCTCGTGTTCAAATACAACAGCTTGTTCTGTACCTGGAAATCAGATGCATTATTCTGTGGACTGACGCTGAAAGAACCACCTTTGAATGAAGTTGAATTTATAGAAGACACTCCAAGTGCGAGATTTCGTGTTGAAATACTCATGGATGGTCCAGCAAAATGAATCTTTAAAGCCAAGGCATCAATAGTTTTTAGAGCTCTAAAAACAGAAATAAAATTTACTCCGAAAACTGAATACAGAAAAAACTCCCACCTATGCTCTGCACATGCCTCACATCACAAGATGATCCTCTTGTTACTATGTCTCTATCACCCATCTGTGTATTCACAAGGAGACTGTAAATTCATGTATCTCTCTTGAAAACAAAAGCTTTTGACTGACAGAAACTGTGTGATTACGTATCACTGGTCCTGCAATAATTTTCCAACAATACTTATATCTATGTTGTGTCATATATCAGAAGACTTCTTTTCCATCCAAACACTTCCTCTTTGTCATGCACACTAAGAGATGTCATATATCAGAAGACTTCTTTTCCATCCAAACACTTTCTCTTTGTCATGCACACTAAGAGAAATATTTGTGTATCTATTTCGGAAAATTCTTTTTGATGGGAATCTGAAAACTTTGATTTTCTGGTTTGTCTATACATGGAAGAATGGATCCTGACAGCCTTGCAGGTTGCTCTCAAAAGCTTTTCTCAAATGCAGAAATACTTACTCTGAAGATGAGGCTGCCAATACGCTGTCTGAACTGGTCAGAATATTGGAAAAAATTGTCACCACGGTAGAACCCAGAGATTCATCGATTTCTTCATCGTTCACAATTTTTTTGAGCTTCTGCACAACGTCATTTACTTTGTCTGAGGTCAGCTGCTGCCCCTCACCAGTGAGATTTAGAAGCTGATTGGCGATATCTGCTGCATTTTCTGTGAGCATACAGAATCAAGCAAAAAGAGAAAAGAATGCATTACAGTCCTGA
Source organism: Parus major (assembly GCF_001522545.3). Classification (NCBI taxonomy): domain Eukaryota; kingdom Metazoa; phylum Chordata; class Aves; order Passeriformes; family Paridae; genus Parus; species Parus major. The sequence continues at coordinate 51,671,411 of NC_031770.1, read as the reverse complement.
AGTAATCCAGAAATATGAATTTTTATAACTGCTGTTGAAAGCTGGAGTATATTTTATGGTACTTGTAGTGAACAGAGGGTTTCATCACTTTGTCAAATTTAATTTTTTTTAAAAAAAGTATATAGGCCCTTCTGATTATATACTGTCCTCATTTGCTCTTTATATTATTTTCTTTTTGTGGTTTTTTGAGTTTGTAAATCAGAGCTATTATAGAAAGGGCTGATTGAATGAGAAAGAGAGGAATAAAATGCATATTATCTCTCCTCCTTATGCTATTTTTTTTTCACAGGGGAAAAAAAGGGGACCCTAACATTGTAGTCCTGTTATTTTATTACTCTTTCACAGCTGGAATGACATCAGGGGGTATTTAAAAAGCAGGGAATAAATCTGAAAATGTCTGATTTTAAGTCCAGTGAAGAGAGCAGGAGTCTTTCCCCTGGCAAGCATTCAAAATATTTAAAAATTTGTCCTAACTTGAATATCAAATAGAAGTAAAGTACCACTTTCCTGTACTCTTGATTAAATTGCCTGAGGAGTTTGATTTAATTTAGTAACTGGCATCCAGAGTTTTTAATGGGTGAGGTGAATTGAACTTGGGTGCACTTAATCAGAGTTTATTTACTTTGCACGTATTTTTTTTAGAGAGAATTTTAAACAACTTATCATAAAGAGAAAATATATCCTTGCAAAGAGTAACACTAAGATACCCACCTGTGCAATTTCTAAGATCAGGCTGACCCCAGTATGATGTATAATTCTGCAGACCCAAATAGCTAAAGAGGAAAAATGACAAAATTCACATTAAATATAGTAAAATATATATATATAAATATTTCATAATTCTTATGTAGATGTCACAGTGGTCCACTTTTCTCAATTCTCAATATTCCCAGCAACATGGCCCCTAGTGAAACACAGTATGTATACATGACAGTGAAAGTATATGATTGCTAAAATGATAGTGCTGAGAGAAACCCCAGCTCTTCAGTGAAAATTCTGGCCTTGTATTTCAGAAAAGACCCAAATATTGACACAAACTATTACACCTCTATTATGGCCTAGTCAGATGCTTTTCTATAATTTCTCCTTGATATAAATGGCTTTGATCTAGTCAACAGCAAGACATAATACCTCTCATAAGAGCAAGCACAAGATCCATATGAAGGTATAAATTTATTCCAGCAAAGAAAACTAGGGTAGGTCACTATCAGATCCAGGTCCAAAGTGAGGGGCAGATATAAAGATTCCTTTTTTTTTTTTTTGAGCCTTAACATGGCAAAATACAGAATCACTGAATGGGTCACGTTGGAAGGGACCACAGTGGTCATCTGGTCCAACCTCCCAACTCAAGCAGGGTCATCCCAGGGCACATGGCACAGGATTGAGTCCAGATGTTCCAGTGAGGGAGACTCCACAACCTCCCTGGGCAATCTGTTCTGGTGCTTGGTAACCCCCAGAGTACAGAAATTCTCCCTCTCATTCAGGTGGAACTTCTGTGCATCCATTTCTGCTCACTGTCCCTTGTCCCATTGCTGGGCAGTACTTAGAGGAGCCTGGCTCCATCCTCTTGACCCCCTCCCCTCATTGATAGACATTGATGAGGTCCCTCCTCAGTCATCTCTTCTCAAGGCAGAACAGGCTCAGCTCCCTGAGCCTTTCCTTGTAAGAGATGTAGTGCTGCAATCTCTTAATCATATTTGTCGTATTTGTCACCCTGTAAAAATGGCTCCAAAATGAAACACACTTTTTTCCTCAGTTTTTCTTTAAAGACAATTGTTGTCACAGCATGAAAACAGGCAGGATGGGAAAAAATTTTCCTTTACTCACCACATGATAAAACAATATTATTCCTCAGCTGATCACATTTATTGTAACATCACAGGTAATCACCTACTGTGGGATGAAGATGACTAGAGGAGGCTGTTAGAAGAGCTTCCTCTTCTCTCCAAGCAAATCCTACCAAACAGTGCTCCATATTGGCCAAAGGTAGTGGAGGCAGAGGCAAGGAAGGCACAGCACAAGACAGAACACAGTAATTTATTTTTTTTTATGTGCTCTACACAAGCAGTGGTATAGTGTAGACCACAAATGAATAATAAAGATAGGCAATACTGGGACAGCAAAGGCCAGAAACCTTAATTTTTAATGATTCTTAGGCTCTGACAAAAACAATTTGATTTCTGCACTCTTGTACAAGATTAGGAGGTTGAGGAAGTGAGTTATTTAAATATAATGCGGGTTGCTTTCCTGTTTGGCACTGAACCTCAAAGCTGATTCATATCCATGTTGCCATACTGTTTAGAAAAAGTAAAAGATCTGGTCTTCTCAGAACATGTTCCAGAAGCAATGTGGGTGGATAAGACTAATATATTGCATTTAATAATAATCATCCTAAATACTGAAGAAATTAATTAATATTGCATCATCATAACCATGTTTAAGGCACTCAAAGGAGATCAAAGCCACAATGTTTTGGTAATACCTAAGCAGAAGTAATAATATCCCCATTTTACAAATGGGAAATGGACATACAGGGTCAAAGTCTTTTGTAGATGGTTGCAAAAAAAATCCTACATTAGGGAAGATTTCGTAAACCTTAAAGTCTCTAGTCCAAAACTTTGAGCGTAAGATTAACCCCACCTTCAACTATGACTAACTAATGGCAAAATATTTCTTTCACAATTTCTTTTACTTTTCCCTTAATGAGATGAGGTGTTTTGGATTAAACCAAATACACATCTCATCTTCATAGAATTTTATTCTAACTCTTGCACAAGTCAGATAGCAGTGGTGGAGTGGTAGCAAATGTGAAGCTTTGGGTATGGTAACATAAAGGTGATGGCCAAGTGCAAGGTCCTGCATGTGGCTCAGGGCAATCTCAAGCACAAATAGAGGCTTGGAAGGAGAATGGATTGAAAGCAGCCCTGAAGAGAAGAACTCAGGGATGTTGGTGGAAGATGCAGCCCTGAAAGCCAGCCATATCCTGGTTGCATCTAGCTGCATCCAGCTCTGGGGCCTGCAGGATAAGAAAAATCTGGACTTGTTGGAGCAAGTCCAAAGGGGGCCCACAAAAATAATAAGAGTTCTGGAGCACCTCTCCTGTAAAGAAACTGAGAGTTGTTCATCCTGGAGAAGGCTCTGGGGAGCACCTAAAGAGGCTACAAGAGATCTGGACAGGGATTTTTTACAGGGACACGTAGTGACACGAAAATGGCAAATGGTTTTACACTGAAAGAGATTAGGTTAGATATTAAGAAGACATCTTTTTACTTTGAGGGTAGTGAGGCACTAGCACAGGTTGTCGGGAGAGGCTGTGGATGCCCTATCCTTGGAAGTGTTCAGCCAGGATGGATGGGGCACTGCCCAGCTTGGGGGGTTTGGAATGAGACAGTCTTCAGGGTCCCTTCCAACCCAAACCATTCCATGATTCTATGACTTGAATAAAACAGTTTCATTCTGTAAGAAGGTGTTATTTTTATAGTCATGTTGAACATTAATTGTGGGCCCCAATATGCCCTACAGAAGTGGTAGATGAGTCTTTTTTTCTTAACAATGAAAGACATACAATTACTGTACCCACCTAATCTCTCACAGTATAGAAAAAATCTTCCTGAAATACAATACTAGCCATTGGCAACCATTATAATAACCAAATAATAACTATATATAACCAGAAAGTGGCATCTGAAACAACTCAGCTTCTCAGATATTTGAACACCTACCAGGTTCTTGATGCAGTCTGAACTGAGCTCCCATGGCAAAATGTGAAGTTGGTCACAGTAGGCCTGGTATCCGGCCAAAAATAATTTGGAGGGTTTTCTTCAGCTAAACATTTTTCTGTAAAAATGAATATATCAGTATTAATAGTAAATTTCTTTACCTAATTCACCATCTTCCATTTCTTGTCCTCAGCTCATCACCCAGTCTTCAGTACAAAATTGTCTTCAGATGAAATGTTTGGTTGTTTGCAATAGAATGTCAATAGAGGGGTGCACAACAGGGGATCGCACATGCTGCTGCTGCTCAAAGGAAAGACTTGGACGTGCATGCTGCATCCATCTGTACTCCAGCAGCTTCCACCCCCTCCCTCCCAAATTAATGGGAAGAGATGAGAACTAAAAGGAGATTAAGGGCAACAGCTGTCATAAACACAAACAACATTGAGAAGTGGGGATGAGGGGCCTTGGAGGTCCAAAATGTCTCATTTTAGCTCTGGCTGTAAAGCACATTTTGTTATCCTCAAACCATCTGAGGAACTATCAGGAACTGTCCCAGCCTCTTTGAACCAGACAGCAAGACACTGACTAAAGCAATCTGGATAACTTTGTTTGTGTTAAAATGGTATTTTGGGCATGGCTTTCTGAGATGAGTGGAACAACCGGGCTTATAGGGACAATTTAAAATCTGAAACAGTCATACTGTCTGGAAATGTGTGATTATTTTAACACAGAAGATGCTGATTCATGAACAAGCAAAAAAAAAAAAAAGATTTGTTGTGTAACAAAGCTGAACCCAACTTACCCACTGGATCAACATCCACAGTATGAAGTTGGTATCCTTCTTCCATTGTTCGATTATTACTTATGAGCTTCTGTCGGATGTCTTCCTCTTCTAAATTGATGTTGTTGGTTGAATTATAAACCAGAAGAGCCAAAGCACTGAAACTGCAAAGAAAATTTTCCAAGTGTTTCAGTCAGAGCATCAGAGGCCAAATGTGTGGAAATAAAAATATCTGACAAACTCTGGTTTTCTGAGTATGGAACAGTGTCACCAAAACAGTGTTGCTCATTATCTGTAAATTAATATTTTTATATATAGAGGGCCATGACAAGAAAATATGGTTTGGAAATTTCATCTTCTAGTTACCTTTAAAGAAGCATCTCGTCAAAAGGGCTAAAAATTGTTTTCAGAAGAGTTGATGAAACTGTAGACTTGTGAGATCTAAATGGGCCCTAATTAATTTTAAAAATCTGTTTGCTGACGGCTTAGGAACTTAAGAGCTGATTCATCCCACCTCACAAAACTTGTCAGGGTGGAACGAGTCATCCTCCAGAGGATCCACCTCTGGATCTGACTACAGAGAAAGGCTAGGAGATTAACAAAGAACAGATGCCTAACATTTAAATCTCTGAAGTTTTTTATGGAGTGAAAAACACCCTGACATACTTCTGAAGCTTTTAGTCATTATTAGGAAAGTTGAGTTTCTCAGATGACTGAGTTTTGAGCTCTAATAGCTGTTCTGTACAGTAGCCCACTGCTACTTTCTTGGGCATAAAAAGTAGTTCAAAGTGCCCAAGCCTCTTTCCTTTGAACAAAATGAAACAGTCCCCACCCTTGTCCAAAAACATAGCTTTTCTGGAAGGGTAATCATGAACAGCAAACCAGTTCTAGCAGGACACAGGAAATAAGCCCAGAGTAGAAGGCACAGAAATTTCCTCCTGGGACAAAAGGAGATGTTGGATGACGATGAGAATATATTGGTACCCAAGAGCATTGCTTGGCTCTGGCTGGTAGGAGGTAAGCCACTAAAGCATGGAACATTGGATGTCCATGGGAGCCAGAATGTGGAAAAAGGGAAAAAGCAAACATGCTTTGGGCTGTCTTCATCTTAGCCTTGCCCTTGGATACCCATCAGCCTGAATAAAGACAGACCTTTGGAGAGTGTGAGCTGTTCCTGGCAGCCTGGGGACTGGTGGCAGTGCCAGCACACATACAGTGAGCAGGGCACACAGCCACCAGGGGTGCTTTCACCTGTGGTCCCCTGTGCAAGAAAGCAACAGTGAGCTAAAGGGTCTACAGGAAGAAGAGTAGCAGAAAAAAATCTGTAGGGGTGCTGAAGAGGGCGAGTAGGGTTCTCAGGTACTCCTTCCTAGACAGACCAGGACTTCAATTAAAAAAAATCCCTCAGAAAGACATCCCCATGATGACAGCTCAGAACTGCACTTTCCAGATGTGCCTAATTTTCTTGACATATTCACCATTTTGCTGGTAATATGTTGCTGGAGAAGAAAAATAAAAATGTGACCACCTGCAGGCTTGGCTTTCTCTTTTCCCAGTGGATGTATTTTAGCAGAGAAATTCCAGCTACCTCTGGCCAGGTCGCTCCTTCCCTGCTCCCAGAGATACTGAGTTCCTCCTAACATTCCTTTGGTCTCTGTGGAGTGTTTAATATGTAGATGGCAAATAGCCTCAGTAGGGTGGATATGCATTAGCAGGCTTTTGCTGTATACCTCAGATATGTTACAAGCACAAATTTATTACAGCATTTATTTTTAGCAGAAGTATGGAAATTGCCTACAGGATTGCCAATTCCTTCAGCCCTCCAGTACTTCATCCCCAGAGACTCCTGGCACTTAACCATCTTTCCTAAAAGATTCTGGCTTCATTTGTCTATTCCCTTTACTTCAGAAAAGGAAAACTTAACATACTGATGCCACTCCCTACCTCAGCACTCTGGCTGCAGAACAGACACTCTGAACAGTCACCACTACTTGCTTAGCTGCCTGTTTCAGGATTCCCAGCTAACCAAAATGATATTTAGTATCTATACCTGTGAGAAAGGGTAATGCCAAAAAAATAGATGGGATAATGATAGACGAGGTAGAACAGGTTGCAGTTATATTGAAAAATTACAGAGAAAAGTAATGATTATGAAGCACGGATAAAAAATAATCCCTTAAACCAATCTGATGTTTTCTGAGAAACTCTTAGAGCACGAGTCATGTATATTGTATAATAAGAGCTTACTCTATAATATGATGAAAACAATTTCCACAAACTTTTCAGAATGACTCATGCTAGCTTCCCAGGGTAAATAAATACCTTTTAACTTGACAGCTGACGCAATATGAAGTTGAGTGCTTCCTTCCACTTTTGTCACACTCAGATCCCAGAAAGAAAATATTATCACGGTAAAGAGCAAATTCTCAACTTGGGAAACAGTTGGCATGCACTCAAATAAATGGCAATGCTGCCATGCTCTGCTGGTGTGACTGGATTTGCTACACCCAACTTTAAATCTTTTATTGTGTGATATATAGGCATATAAAAGCAGACATATAAAGGCAGACAGATTCTCACAGCAGTAATCAATTACAATTTACACATCATCTACAGTAACCTGTACTGCCAACATTACTGCCATCGATGCAATAAAACAAATGGACAGTGGTGTAGGTAAACACAAGAGGGATTAGCATCTTTCTCTTTTCTTTGACTGAAATGGTGACAGCTGTAGCAAGCAGGAAAGCTTGGGGAGACCAGTGTATATCCCACTTTGTCCTGGTCTGTTGAGCTAAACTGGCTCAGAGAGAGGAATTCACGAAGCTGCGTCCCCATCAGAGGCACAGGAGGCGGTGGTGGAGCCTGTGCTGCCATGGCCCGGACCACAAAGCCATCTTTCTTCTCTGGCAGCGTGACTCAGAGCTATTCCAGGACAGTGTGCCTACACACGGGCTGTGGTCTCGCTGCTGCGCCCTGCGAGGAGCCCGAAGGAAGGATTAACACACCACGCGAACCCTGCAGCACAGACTGACTTGCACCTGGAGGGATGCAATTAGCAATGCACATTTCTCCTTTCTGTTGTAATAGACAGGCTGAACTAATACTGAATTACTGTTGTTGTCAAACTGTTTCACAAATCACTATTAGTTTCTTTCTTGATTTAAAGAATATAAAGAACTATTTTTGAAGAACCTAAATATTTAGAGAATCTAAATTTCACTGGGAATTTCAGAGCTGACTACCCTGGCATATTTTAAATAGTTTTCAAATGTCAACATTAAATTTTTTACTAATCTCATGGTTATGTTGTCTCTGAAGATAAGTGGTGATGGGTAGCTATAGCTGAAGACCTGGCAGCACAGGTAGTCCTACAGAATCACCTGTGAATTTTTAACTGTTTCACATTAACTGGACAGACAAAAAAGAGCTGACTGTTCCATAAGTCACTCAGTGAAGATGCAATACAAAGAGCAGCCAAAATGTTAGAAAACACACAGAATAAGACAGAAATAAGTATAAAAGCAGACAGAAACTAAAAGCATTCCACAGAAGCATCTGAGTTGTGAATTATCTTTTACTTGAGATGATTTTGACTGCAATACATTAAAATGTTCAAAACAGAGCAAAAATATATGACGTGACATAACATTGAAAGAAATGTCAAGGATGAAGAGTTTCCTTTCCCTGGAGAAGGTGATGTTAAAGTTAGAATATAAAATCTGAGACTTTGTAACACAAAACTAAAAATTGCAGCTACTTTTGGGACTACTAAAAATAAAAGCATCCTAAGACTTCTTTTTAAGTTAGTGACCATTGTAGCAGAGCAATTTTGCAAGCACCATGGTCACACCTCATGCCTTGGCTTGTGTCTCTGGGTCTTGCTCCTCCTTGCAGATCTGGTGTGGGAATACAAACAGCTATGGCTTTTCAACAGAAAGCACTTATAATATGTGCTAATTTGGTTTGAAGGCTATTCACTACTAGAGAATGTTGCAGAGTCAAACCAGAAAGGACTGGAATCCCTCACATGGAACAGCTGGTCTTTGCTGAAATGAGTTTTTGGTTACACTTGCACTGTGCTCTGGAACAATGAAGAAAACCCCCATGCCCTAATCCCCAATACACCGCTTTTCCAAAAGTGGCATCTAACAATGTCAGAGCTACACTAAATCTAGTTAAAGTCAGTGGAAAGACAAAGGAAGTCATTGGAAGCTGGATAAGGGCAGGAAGCTTCAGCAGGAGACTAAGGATCATCCTTCAGTCACTCAAAAGGAAATCCCAAATCCTTACATCTGTGATGGAGGCTTTCTTCACAGGTCATGGACACAAGATGCCATCAGGGCACTGTGGAAAAACCTGAGGATTGGTGCTTTTTTTGTTGTTTTTTTTTTTCAAACAGAAATATTACATATAATGTGTATGTTATGTGGCATTTTAAAACATTTCTCAGCCCTGGTAAAGGCTGTCCCTTCGTACCTTCAGTAACATTGAAGTTGTGGGGGGTAGAGGTCAGCCAGGTGCAAGTCCTTCCTAAAACCTCACCAGTAGAAGCCCAGAAAACTTTTGAAATAGGAACAGACATCACAGATATGTTCATTTATAACAAGAATAGCAAAGTTACTTCATAAAAAATCAAAAATGGAAGTGATCTACAAATATAAAAAGCCTAACACTTTACTAAGGACTAGGAAAGCAAAATAATGCTGTTCTAATGTTGCTAACTCTTGTATAAAACTATTACACAATCTAATTAACATTTTATCCAAGTGCATTAGACTTTCCATTAAGCAAAGCAACACCCAAGAACACAGCATGCAGGAGCCTGAATATGCCTCACTGACATTGGTGGCAAAACTCCCACAGACTTCAAAAGAGCAGGACTAGGCATGGGTAGTTCTGATTTCCTGCTTTCCTCTCTATTTTCATTCCCAAGACAAGGGATTTCTGTTTAGATTTAGTAGTTTTTATGCAGATGGCTACCACTGTGGTTTTTAATGTGGATGAGATGTTTAACAGTACTAACATTAATATTTAGTTTACCATAGAAGGAGAAACCCAACACTGGAAATAGGCAAAATTATGACAGTCAGGCAGTGGAAGTTGTAACAAGCATAAAATTATCGTATGTTAAGTGGAGCAAAATTCATAAATTAATTGGAGCCCGAGTTCTCAAAATTGCTTGCAAAATAAGAGAAGAAAGGAGAATCAAGGGAACTGAACTCTTTATTAAAGACCAATACCCCTACTGTGAGGCAGCCTTATGTAGTCATCTGACAAAACCTAGGATCAGTAGGACTTTTCTGAGAAAAGCAGCAGTCACAGAAAGTTTTGACAAAGCTGCAGAGTCATATAGACTCTGAATTAATGAAAGAAACAAACACATGTACAGTTTATCCACAAAATTGGTTCACTTGGATAAAATCCACAAAGTGGTTTCACTTTCAAAGATTTGTACAAAAATAACGGGGACAAAGAAATAGGCCATGCTGAACTCCTGTCTATTTTGAATAGCTGCCCTTTCATTAAAATGACATAAACGGTACAACCAGAGGAAAAATTGAATACTGACAATAATGTCAAATATAGCTTTGATAAAATTCTGTCTATTGAAGTAGTTAATAATCTACCAAAGTATTAGCTTAATAAATATACTGCCGTCATCCAGAGACATCCCAGTATTAAAGGTGCTGATAATAATATGCACTTTTGGACTCGGCATTCTGTCTCTCATCACTGCTACATAAAGCACGGCGTACTTTGGATTTCTGCAGCTCAGACAACACAGCAATGAAAGAGCAACAATCCACTTCAATAATTTTGTTTTGCTCTTCTCCAGAATGCAGTAGTTTTAAATATTTTTTTGGAAAACACCTATTTTTAATGTGACAAAAAAAAAAAAAGCCAGCTTCCTACCTCCCACTTCCAGCTACTATTTCTTCTCTGAATCATTCTCTCTAACGATTCTTACTCTTTCACATGCAAGAAGACTAGGTGGGGAGAGTGACAGCTGAATTTCCTTGATGAGGAAGCAGCGTGGTAAATAAGGGTGGAACAAAGCAAAATGCATAGACAACAAGCTTGGGGATGTTGTTTTGTTGGTTTTTGGGGTTTTTTTAAACTGCTGTATAAAATACTAATCCAAAAGGAATGCAAAAAATATGCGATTCGAATTACAAGAATATGAATTCATCTAAAGAGAGGAAAAACCTTCTCAAAGAACAATTTTAAGAATTACTTTACTGCTTTGGAAAAAAGAAGGCTATGATCTTGTAGAAAATTCAGAGAAGAGAGATAAGACTTAGTGAGTTAAGACTAATATGTTCACTTTTGTAAAAGACAAAGTTAAGGCCATGATAATTCTGTGTTAGGTCTTAAATTTTAACTGTGGAGTGAATTTCTGTTTAGATGAAGGTAAATAGAATAAGAAGTACTTAAAAATTAATGGAAATAGTAGAATATCTAAGGTTGCAACAGACTTATCCTGGACTGTCCAAAATGAAGAAATAAGAAAATATTTGGGCAACTTTTCACAGAAATAATTTATAAGAACAATAAATTAATAGTAACTGCATGAAATCAAACTGTGAGAAAATTACATACAAGAATTCAGCCAAAAAATTTCAGTGAATCACCTAGCCAGTCAGGAATTACCATTACTTACATCAGGTATTTAGAATTTCTAAACCATAAACTGCTAATTTTTTATACTCTCGGGTGTTACCCTAGCCTCTTCTAGGATTTCCTAAGAATCCCATCCAGGAAAAATCCAGGGAAAATCTAAAAAAGAATCTTAACAGTAATTATGTGGATGCATGGAAGCAGGAAGAAAAAAGGTTTGCTTTAGGGATCTTCAGAAATTCAACAGATTTATTCCCCCCAAAATTCAAAAACAGACGTGTGAGCCTCAAAGAAGTAAGGAACTGATGACTAAACCCAGGAGCACTGAAGACTACTTGGAAGCTGATCCGTTTTTGGTTTCAGGAAGAAGGCAGGTACAAACATAGATACATACACAGAAAACCTAAGACCTAAAGATGTTTCAACCAATTTTTCTTAAATGTTTCTTCTGTAAGAGATAAATGATGCATGAAAATGTACTCAAGACATGAAAGCTATATGAAAAAAGGCAGAAAATCAAGTGTACATATATTTCCATATATGTGTATATACATATACAGTGGGTAAAAAGTGTAATTTTTGTTAATCATATATCACATAACTCGCATTTTTAGCTATCCTTGCATTATCCCATCTGGATTTCTAGGTTGAGCAGGGTCTTGACTTGTATTTTTATTTTGTTTTGTTTTCTAAGGAAACATTCACAGCATGGCACTCCTGATTTGGAGAACATTAAAATTTGGTGTGACATGACCAGCATTTACACTAAATTACTCAGAATGATGAAAAAATGCCATTTGACTTTGACAAAAAGTGCAGTAGAGCCCCCTACTTCAGCTTCTCAGCTTCTCATGAGACCAGGCCTCCCTTGAAAAATGACATATTATGAACATGTAATTCCATTGCCTCTGAAATTACATATAATGAACAAAAGAAATAAAAATGGGGTTACTCCATTATTATTATTATTATTATTATTATTATTATTATGATAAGTGATTTAGTGGCATATTCACGGTATGTCAAAAAGGGAGAGAAAGGAAAGGAAAGGGAAATTACTAAAATAGCTTCTGCCTCTTCAACTTTTTTTTTGAGTAGACTAGGGAGAAGGAAAAAAATCCAGAAGCAGGATGGTGGGAAGGTGAGACAAGAATAAAGCAGGTGTACAGCTCAGCTGCTAGACTCATAAAAAGATACAGGAATAAGGATGGGGAAAGCTTTACATTCCTCAGCAGTCTTGGATTGTTGGTAAGACCTGAGGTGTGGTCTCCACTTGAAAGGCCTTGCTGGCATAACCATATCATTTAGAAGTGTGAAAAAAAATCCTACCCACATCACTACACCTTACTGTAAATGTAGGTCAAGCAGCAAAATAGCCCATTCAGAGACTGGGCTTACACTTACAGTGTAGCAGTTAAGAGGTTTTGCCAATAAAAGCTGTCTTTCTGCTGTGGCAATGTGGAAAGGAGATACTATCTTTCTACAGATCTTTTCATGTCTAGGTAAACTTTTGAAAACTGGAAGCACCACTAACTACTTCCTGATGGTAAATTAGGAATATTGGTCTATCTCTGGTATTAAAAAGCCCAACTTCTACTGCCATTATCATGGCAGTTCTCAACAGTCAGCAATTAAGTCTTTTCTTAACAGGACTTTTGACTACACTGTGAAGAGATATATCCCAGGTCCATTTATTGCCCCATTCTCACAAGACTAATTATGTTTTGGTTTCCCCTCCTTAATTTGGTCCTAAGATTACCTCCCTCCCCCTCCCTCTCCCTCAACATCCCTCAGAAATCAGCCTGCTGGTTTCAAAGAAGCCCACAGAGGCCAGATTTTCAGGGGAGGTGACCCATCTAACTTTCTCTGGCTGCCTTTGAGGTCGTTCCAACTCCAGCGCCTCCAAGCCCAGCAGAAGTCAGGAAATGAGAGCATATGGTAAATAGTTTAACTCACACTCGTTTAGCTTTCAATTCTAACATGATTTTTGAGTGTTTTCCATCTAGTAAGATGTCTATTAACTCAAGAGTGTCTGGTTCAAGAGAACGAATGCAGAGACAGTGGACAGATACCGGTGTGCTAAAGAAAGCAGGGTGTGTCGTACAACTTAAATACCCTGTATCTATTCAGTTTTGTGACAGATGAAACCTGAGCTCTGAAAAAAATGATCTGTTAGGGTTTAAAGCTCATCAGGTTTAAACCAAAACAAACATGATAACCAGGATTAGGTTTCTAAGAACATTCAGAACACTGAGATTGCCAGCAGTCATGTATTTACAGACTTGCAGTGTATGCCAAATAATAGGCAATGAATCCAATAATAAACAATAAAGCCTGTTGTAAAGCCACTTGCAATAGCAGCTGTTGCCTCTATTGAGAAAATGTCTTTCAAAATATTACCTTTTAATACTCCTTTTTTGTCTTGCTCCCTCTCTTATGGAGGCAGGGTGGATGCTACAAGAGAAACAGACATTAATTAGGGTGGATTAATTCTCCAAAGGAACACAGCATAAATATCTTCCTCCTTAATTTACCTGATATTGACCACATACACAGTGTAATTCCAGTTCTGGAAAGTACGGTTCAGCTGAAAAACAGGAAGACATTGATCACATGAATGGCGAGATGCTAATGGGGCTCTTTGTTGCTTTAAAGCAGTGTTAGAATTTCACCCTTCTGCCCCTTGAGAAATCTCCTTCAGTTTTGCAAAGCAAGGAGAACACTCACTTTGCAGTGAGGTGATTGTTATACAGCTGGTAATGAGTGATGTGTTTTTTTGTGGACAGAAGGAAATCTGTATAAGGTCATGACAGAGCGAAGAGGTGAGCACACAGGATCCTGACCTTTTCCTTTTCTCCCTCTCTTCCTCATCTTAAATTCTCAGATACACTTTGAATAGAACAGATTCCCTGCAAAACCTACCGGCTATATTTTCACCTGAAAGTCTTCAAACTTACAATGATCTTCTTTTCAGACCTTTGTACTCTTTATTCTGAGTGTTCAACAGCTGCTCAGTTTCCCCCCAAGAGACACCTTAGCATACTCTGCTAGGGCCAAGTGACACCTTTCTAGCTTCTTTGGCTCCGGCACCTCTGTACTTCGCCTGGGTACTGCTGCTAAGGGAACAACCTTGGCAGATGTGGATGACTGACTTTTGTTTTGTAGATTATTATATATTATGTTATATGTTATATATATTATATTATCTGGTTTATGGATTCCTTAGCTTCTGATAGCTGAAATCTCCAGCTTCATTAAATGAAAACCAAAGAATAGTTGCCATATGTCATGATATAATATTTTTGCATAAGGAGTTGATATAAAGGTTTTACAAATTGTGTGAGTGGGACTATGTGAGCTGTCAAAAAGGACAGAGAATATCTTTATTCAGACAAGAATTTTTGAGGCAAGAACTTCAAGAATCCCTCACCCAGAGAGAAGCTTATGTATGCTAAAATGGTCTGAAAATCCAAGGTGTACTGGAAACCTCAGCAACTGGCCTATGGCAGAAACCTTTTGAAGTAGCAAACATTGGGATAAATTGGAAAAGTTTATCACCTCACACAAATATTACTTGGTGTTTCTATGATTTCTGCCACAATAGAGCTTCAAAACCATATGGGGGAAAGTTTTTGTCCTGTATAGTGATGTTGGAACTCAGACATGTACCTCTTTTGGAGGACAATTCTGATTTCTCCCTACTTTCCAAAATCTCACCTACTATCTACATTTCTTAAGAAGCTAGCTGGTATAGTTTCATTATAGAACATTTAAAAATTTATCCATAGTGCTGAAGAGCCCCAGCTAGACCTGAATTTATTACTGCACAAATCAATAAAAGAAAGATATTTGGAGAACACATTGAAGAGTTGTTTTTGGTAGTCTCTCTTATTTTTTTTTCTTTCCCAACTGATAACAGTGATGGGCCAGATTTATATATGTAATCACACAGGAAAGAAAACTTAACCTTACCCATTCTGCAACGACGTCATGGACTTTCGACACCGAGTTGGGGTTGGAACTAGAGACAACTATAGATATCCTGTAGAATAGCCCACCTGTCCATTAAAAACAGCATTATATTGTTAGAAACTGAGAAAAATTAGCTTTTTAATAAAGAGACTTTAGCTTAATGATTAATATAAAAATTGTGCTGAACCCCAGATATAAGGTCACCTCACACTCTTGCTGGAATTTAAAGTCTGAAATGAATAAGCCCTGCAGGTTTGGGCCCATTCTCACTAGTCCTGTTGATTTTGACAAGAATTCCCTACCCCTCCATATTTTCAGAGGCACTTGAAATGTGACATGGAAACTCACAGATAACATTCATCTAAATAGTATTTTGCATACACCTCTAATATGGTGTGTAAAATCAAGATCATGACAGTGTCAGGAATTAAAAAAATTATTATAATTAATGAAGTCTGTAAATGCGGATAAATTCTGCTCCTAGGCATATTGTTATAATATTGTTATATGTTCCAGAACTGAATCACTGCAGATTAGAGTTAAAATATTGTGAGAGCAGATAAAGCTCATCAATTAAAAGTAGCAAGGTAACTGAGGACAGGATTAGGTGTGAGAAGGGATATAGAGCTCTTGTTTCCAAAGTACAGTCTTGCTCTCAGGCCTGGCAATGGCCAGACAGTAGAGGAACCCATATTAGCTTTAGAAAATTGGCAGCTGAACAAACCATCTTTCAGTCACAAAATGTGTAACACTTGGCTTAGAGCAATTTTATATTCAGAAAACTGTTTTGAAATGGCACTGGGTAAATATAAGTTCTCTTTAAGCTCATGAGTGGGTAGGCAGCATTACAAGATTTCACATCTAATAAATAACATCAATTCATTTCATAGTTATGCTCTGTGTTAAAAGTCTGTACTTTCCAGAAGTCTTATTTTTTTTCATTAAGCTACTAATCATTCTGTAAGCTCTAGTTGGGTAAAATTTCCCAGGATGTGGGGGAGGTTTAAGAACTTCTGGATCAATTCACTTGCATGTATGTGCATTTGTGGCATTGCTTGGATTTGGGCTGTTAGCAAGGTTGTGGGTCTTGACCACAGATACATGCATTTATATAATCTTATGTAAATCTTACAGAGACACTGCACAGGACAGAGCAGGACATGACAATAATTATACAGAAATCCCTTTCTGTCTCTGATTGGAAAGGAGCTGCTCTATCTTTCAGAATCTAAATAAAAGACCTTTTATTCTAAGTGGAGAAAATGCCATAATTTTACAACTTCATAGATAATTATTTTACAAGAGCTTGAAATAAAGGCATCTGGGAAAAAATTGAAGTCAGTATTTTCCACTTTAGGTGTGCACGCATTGGTTACTACTCATTAAATGGTTGGAGTATTGTTCTTTACAATATGGAATTAATGATATGAATATTGAGATTGGAACAAAAATTAATTTATAATAAAACACTAAAGAAGATGGTTTGCTAGATACCTTCTTTGGTAAGCTATGATTAAATTTTTGATATGAGCAGAATTAACTTTTGAGTTACTGTCTTTTTTAACTCTCCTGAAGAGGCACACAAATTTGATACATAGTTCAATCTGAAAATGTTTTAGTTTATTATCACTGTGATAGCTTCAATTAAAAAAAAAAAGAAGATTAAAAAAATTAAGTCTTTGGAAGTAGAAATTTGGACTTTGGGCAAATTGAAAACACTTGCAAGATCTGTATGTCCCTTATATGTATATATCTCTGTATAAACACATATTCCATTTTAAATCCATAATGTACCTTTTATATGTGGCAATCAGATACACACAAAGTGTGCATTACATATATTCTCACAAACTCATATATAATTATATATCTAATTATAACCTTACATAGATAATTATGTATAGTGACAAAATCACCTTAATATAGGAATATGCAAAGTATTTTAAAAATCATACACAGTAACTAAAAACTAAGCAATGGCTTCAAGATCTTCACCAGATGGTGACCCAAAGCATGTTTCAATGAAGCAAAAAAAAAAAAAAAAGGGCAAGAACTGATTTGCATTTTTAAATACTCTCAGGAGACTGCAGTGGCAGATAGGAAAAACTTAAACTTATTTATCCTTCTTCAAATTAAACAGCTGAAATCCCATCCCA
>NC_031770.1:51644072-51654022 GCF_001522545.3 Parus major | reverse complement strand
CCCCACCACCAACTATTAATATAGAGATCAATTGAATGTGAGTGTTTTTAAAAATTCTGTTAGAAAAATCCACCAAACATTTAGCTTTGAAAAATCTTATATTTTTGAAAGTGAAATCCTCAAAAATATGTCAGTAAAAATAATTCAAATTCTCCCAAACAATAAATTGGCATTAAATTACATAAAAGACATGGAAACTAGTATATTATCCTCAGTCTCATGAGAGCTTAGAGAAGTACACAAATATTAGCAATCACACGTTAATGACATTTACTATAACTAAGATGTCACAGATTCCCGATTCTACTGTAATTATGTTATTATTCCAAAATATCTTTGTATGCTAAATGGTTCTATATTTAAGGGAAGAAAGACAGCTACTTCTACATTCAGTCTACAAGCTGAATATCTAGTAGATAAGATGATCTGGGGTTTTTTCTACATCTAACTTAATGGCCTGACATACTGTAGTGGAACTCAGGTCGGCACAGGCAGCCCAGCTCAGTGAAGGACTCACACAAACAAGGCAAAAGGACTGCAGCAGAGCTAATAAGTTGTTTCAGTTGTGGGTAAGAGGTGCTGTTTTGGCTTGTCCCAGATGGTAAATTGTCCAAGGAATAAACATGGGCTGAAACTGATGACTCATGGTATGTCACAGAAGAAAGTGATGTTTGGATCTGCATGAGGGAGTGATGGATGGCTGCTGCAGCTGTTGTCAGAGTGCCTGTCAAGCTGGTCTCTTTGTGCTGAATAAAATCTCTGCTATATGAAGATGGCAAAGGTACCACATCATCCATTATTGCAGTTCTTGATGACTCCAGGACAGAAGAGGGATTTGAAAAATGTCCATAATCAGCATTTTCAAAATCCAAGGCATTAGCACTAATGATAGACATTGCTTCTCTGTTCCTGCTAAATGATCCGTACACCTCCCCTTCTGAATTCCACTCCGAAAGCCTCGGTATGTTTGTTGATGTCAGAACAGCAAAATCCCTTATGTCTTTATTATTGTCCATGATTTCTTGTTCTACTGCCCAGAGAGAGTATCTTGGGCTGTCCACTTGATTTTCCATGGAGTTTTGTCCTAAAACAGTTAGAATATTTCTTGGTGTTTCTGTTGTTGGCAAGTTTAACTCTTCTACATCCCACTGAGGCAGTAGGCTTGGAGAAATTGTATCAAGATGATTCTGAAAACTTTGTGGGAGTGGAGGTGTGGAATAGCTGTTAGGAGGAATGCTGTCTCTGAATTTGGAGTCTGAATGAAGTTGCCTTAATTCCAAAGACACTGGGAGAAAGTCAGAACTCATTGAAGCAATGTTTGTTAAAAAAATACCTGCATCTTTTTGAATTTTACTTCTTGGTTTATCTATGGTATTTGTTATAGCATCATTCTCCAGAAGACTTTGAGAATGTGGTGTTCCATGTGCTCTTGTACTGCTTATCAAACTCTTAACTATCCAAGTAACCTCAGCTCCAGGTGTACTGATCAAAAAAGGATCTTGGCTATCCCTTGAACAAGAAGTCTGGGTTCCTGAATGTGTTGGAAAGACAGAAACAGGCTGGTGCCTACTGTTGAGGAAGGTCATGTCAGCTTGATCACTTCCGATGTCAGTTTCAATTTGCATGTGTGCACTATCTGCTGAGTTCTCAAGTGTCTGATCAAAAGGACTTACCTGTGCCCACACAGAGGATTGAATGTAAGGTGCTTCCAGGGAAGGGAAAGGAAAATCAAAATAAATTTCACTGTTGTAAGTCACAGTTAGGCTTGTGAAGTTCATTGTTGACTGCAATTGTGATATTGACCTGCCATTACTTTCTGAAATTCTCTTTGAAATGCCTGGAGTAAATGAACTAAAGATTTGTGTTTCCAAAGTTGATTCATGACTAGAGAAATTAATTTCTTCAGCTCTGTGACCTAAAAATCTAATGGCAGATGTTTGTTCAGAGATACTGTCAGACTCAGCATATAAACTAATGGACAGCAATCTATTAGTTGGGGAAGAAAGCAGTTTATTAAATGAAAGCCAGAAATTTTCTGATGGTTCCCCAGAAAACACTTGAGATGCTTCTTTCAAATGATGGGAAGCAGTCCAGAAATTTGCTCTTAAAGAAGGGGAAATATCTACATATTTTGTTGGAAAGTCCAAGTAATCTGAGTCCCAGGAGTCAGCAACTGGATTCATGTTCTCTGGCTCTAATATGGAAAAAGCTGACTCTCCATTTTCATTACTACCATGAAATGCATCTAAATTATTCTCCAGTGCTCCATTTCTGAGGGTCTCACTTGGATTTTGAAAGTATAATGAATGCTGTAAATAATGAGACCAGTAATTACTACTAGATATAAATACGCTGTCACTTTTCAAATATGTGTCAGTCAACAGCTGTTGATAAACAGGCAGGGTTGTTACAACATACTTCCATGCTGAGCTTGTCCAGCCTGGTTCTACCAGAAATGCTGAAAATATTAATAGTTCTCTACTGTGTTCTTGGACTGAATTCGTCAGTTGGCTTTCAGGAGTAAATTTTGTGTATGTTTTTTTCATGTTCTGAAAAAAACTTGTTGGTTTTGCATGTAGAATCTCCACAGAGGCTAAATTTATAATGCCTCCTGAGTGATGTTCCTTAATGTGCACAGATTTTCTAAACTGAAATGTGCTGTTTGCTGCTGGTGTAGAAAACCTTTTCCTGTCAGCATTGCCTTCCATCATTTCCAGGTAAAAATTTTCAGGTGCCAAATCTAGCAAATCTAACCTACTTTTTTGGAATGGTGGTTTCTCATCTGTAGGTGATACAGAAAAGCTAGAATGAAAATTATATCTGTCTTCCTGAATGTCAGAGTTGATGTGATGATGAAGGACGGGCTCATTCCACCAGTTCCCAGGCTCCAAGACATTGCTTGTATGCATGAAATTGTTTGTGTCGCTGTTGGAGGAGGAAATCCACGGAGCTTCTTTTGTGTGTTCGTAAGCAGTGCTGCTGCTGCTGCTAGCGGGAGAGCGGAACGCTGGCTCAGAGTAAGAGTGATGAAGCCTGCTTGCCAAAGTCCTTGCTAGCTCTGCATTAGCATTTCTGCTGTGAAGAAAAGGAACCGCTGCATTCACAGGCGGCTCTGTAACTGCATCTGCTGCACCAGAACTACCATGGGATGGACTTCTAGAATAATTCAAAATATTTTCATTTGGCAACTGATTCAACTGATTATCTAGGTTGATGTTTCCTGTAAAAGCAGACAAGGTTTTCTTGGTGGTCTCCTCAGAAGAAGTTGGTGCGGAGAAAGTTGGAAAGAACAAGCTGTGTGGGCTTTTTCTCTCCGGGTTATCATCTGCTGAATTTTTATTGAAACGCAGAGGCCTTTGCTTCACTGGCCAAATAATTGGGGTTGAGATAATTCCTATTGTTTTGATCCCTTCTATCTTAGATTCTTGCTGCCACTGTGGTCGTGAATGGGAAAATTCAGGTGAATTTCTCTTCATTCTGAAGATAACTGTAGCAGGAAGTCTGAATTCCTGCAGGTCTGTGTGTAGCAAGCCACATAGTTAATGGATCAAAGAAAATATATGTAACCTAACTCTCTGTTCTTGGCTGTCTGTTCTTGGTCTAAAAATCAACTTAACAAGCATGGAAAATGATGCCCCTTAGCTGAGAGAAAGTTTAATTTTCTTCTACCATAAGTGAATCTGGCTTATTTTCATAATCTTTCTACTTTGTCTTGGGATTTTCAAAGCTAGAGAAAGACTTAATTGTCCATTTAAAAATTCATATTAATATTAATAAGATTTATTTCATTCTGTCATTAAAAAAAAATCAGAGTTGACTGCTCATGATGAGCATTTATGAGTGGCTCCACAAAAAGGAAGCAAACACTACTTGGAAGAAATTTTCAATATTTTCTTTTTACTTCTACTGCTTTTTAAAACCAAACCATCTGGATTCAGATAAATTCTTTCACATTATGTACTGTACTGCCTGATTGCCAGTATACAATAAATGATCTGCCAAGAGTAAAAAATACTCCAGGAGTTTTAAATCCTACAGTAACAACTGATGGACTGGGGGGAAAAAAACACCCAACCAAAAACCAAACCACTAACCCCACCCAGATTCTAATTTATTTCTGTGGAGTACACTGAAAAAAATAAATCTAAAAAAAAATATACATTTGAGCATGTTATGAAATTGGCAAAATCTCTCTTTAACAACCAGCTTTAACAAACTAATAAATATTTTAGCAGCACTTCACAAAATGATGCTCAGTCTTTAGGAGACAGTGATATCACAGGATTTGAGAAAGCCTCAAAAGAAATCCTGGCTTTATGCCTGTGCTAATAATAGGCTCATTTACTACCTTATTTTTTCCCTTAATCTTTCTAAATGAAAAGTAAACGATATCTGATACTGTCAACATTTTCCCTAGTAAAGTCCGATCCAGCTCTTCTTTAAGTCAGTGGAAAGATTTTCTGTTGACTCAGTGGAAGTGGCTTTGCTCCATAGGAATGGTTCCACTTGGCTCCTGCGCCTGAGGAGCGGCGAGGACCTAGTGAGGAGCAATCCAAGCATACTACCACCCTGGCTGCACAAGTGGGAGCTACACAACGTCTGAAAATCTCCAGCCTTGAAATACCTCAACAGCACCGTTCTTTATGGACCCTTGCCAAAAATCCCTCTCCCCTCCCCTTGTTCTTTGCATTGTTAAATGAAGTGGGTGACACAAAGTTAGTCTCTTTCACAGAACAGCCAGGTAAACACGAAGCAAATAAACACTGAGTTTGGGTCTGTTCTCATTTGCACCGTTCTGACATGGTCCAGAGATTTAGTCCTGATTCATTCAGTGTAAATGAGATCAGAACTGAGACATGACCCTTGACATTATGATGGTAGGAAAAACACACCTTAAAATACAACAAATTTGCTTTAGACACAGTACAAGGAAAAATGTAACACAGGATTTCTTACCATTGTTTGGCTTATCGTTTCTATTAGTATCGGGCATGTTAGTGGTGACAGTGGGTGGTGTAGGAGTAGTAGCATTTACAGTAGCTGGTAATAAAGATGAGAAAGAGGTGAACTTGAATGAAATATGAATGTTAATAAGGTAAGACAAAATGGGAACAATGCATGACAATGTAAAATGAAACCATCTACACACAATGCCGTAAATGTTAAAAAAACACATTATTTTTTCTGTACAAAGCGATGCATACATATGAACTGAGGCCCCAGTCCTGCAATCCTCACTTGCACTGACTTCAGTGGGAATTTTGCCAGTGTAAATTTTGCAGGATCAGTCCTGCACTCCTTTCATAAACTCAAAATCCTCTCATGAGAGCCGTGGTTGTGTGAAGACCAGAAAACGGATAAGTTCTAAGATGCATGCACTTAGAATGCTGCTTGTGAATAGAATCTTTGTCCCTCCTCAAAGACTGAATATGACAAACGAATGAGAAACTAAAAAACTCATGTAAGGATTCGATTAACTCCACTGAACTCAAAACAATGAAGAGAATCGAAATCAGACTTGGAACAGGTGAAGTAAAATACCTATTTTGAAAGGTTTATGTAGAAGCTCAGCTGTACTGTTCCCTCTGACACCAATAGGAGTCACTCCACAAAATCCTAAAGAGCTGGCTGAACACTTTTCTAAACTTGGAGGAGGAGCCAAAACTCCAAATTTCCCCCACAATGGGCTGGGAGGGTTTATGTGCTAGAAGAATTCAAAGATCATGCCACTAAACTTTCAAATAATGGTTTGGAAAATAATTTAGTTTTGTTCAGTAACTCCCAGGGAATGCAAATCCATTCACTGATAGATTTTTTTCCTGAAAACCCATATCTAAAATCTGAAGGTTGGTATGGTAAAATCTCCCAGTGTTACATGGCTTTGGAAGATTTTGACCAAGAATCAACTTAGAAAGATTAAGAAGTTATATTTTGGACAAGAAATAGCATTTTTTATGTTTTGCTAGGTTGATTTATCTAAACTTTTGAATCCACAAGTCACAAACCTGTCACAGCTTAAGGAACACATCCATGTTCAGGTTTCACTGAGACAAGAAAATTAGGAAAAGAGAAGGAAAAGCTGGACACAAACAGATTTTAACTGGAAAAGGGAGCATATAAGGTGACACCTTGAAATATAAAAAAAAGCTCTTCCATGAAGCTTCAGGGTGATATTGTCTGAGGATTAATTTAAAATGCTTCTTAGAGACTGTGTCCTCCAGCCAATGCTGCTGAAGGAGGCACCTAATGAACAAAAATATTGCATAAAGTATATATAGCATATTGCATAATGAGCATAATGGAGAAATCAGTTCTTTCATCAGACATAGCTGACATAACCTGGCATCCACAAACTATTTTACTGTTGTTATTGCACAACACTCAACAAACAAAGGAATCCAAACTGGCCTCTCAGTTTAGACAAGGTCTGTGGTATTGACAGAAATGGACAGACAGACATATTTTTATGATTTTCATTATTATGACTGTAATTATGATGGTGCAAAGTGGGATAAACCTGATCTGGCATCTTATTCCAAAGTGACAAACTGAACACAAGGGACACTTTACCAAACACTTTTTAGAGAAGGAAAGAGTATTACCTTTGTGAAAATACTCCTAGTCTATATTGAAGTCTTTACAGATGGTCTAAGAAATTAAGAGGGCAAGTTTGAGAGGCAGCATCTTTTATGAGAGGTGCTATCTATTACTAGACAAGTCAATTAAGCTGGGACAAAGGATGAGGCTTTGAGAAAAGCAGGCTTGTTTAGCTGAAAGTGTGTTCATTTCTGCAGCCATATTAGTTTATGTTATGAAAGATATTCTCTCCCTTTCATACTAAGCCATTTTAATGAAGGAAAATACTCCGAGATCTTCTGAAAGAATGGACTAAGTTATTTATACAGTGGTACCCTTTACATACAAAAAGACCAATATTGAATAATTGTGGATTCCTCATTTACCCAAACTATTTGAGTAGTAATATTTAGATCATACTGTGCTTTGTGAATATGATGCCTTAAGATTACTGTTTAAAATCTGAGTATGGTCATTAATAGCATTTCGCTTTCCTTATGGAGACCAGTACAGTAAGCTCCAAGAACCTGAACCAAATTTCTCTCAGGAAAATCTGAGAAAAGTACACTGAAAGCTGTCATAGGTCTCTTACTGGATTTCCAAGTAGAGTGCATTTTCCCTTTTATTTTTAAACTAGATCAAATTTTACTTATAAATACTGGTTTTGAAAGGTTTGTCCTCCTTTTATATTTTTTATCTCCTGTCTCTTTCTTCCACCATTCAGCTGGAAAGGGGTTACAAAACTGGATATTTTTGGTGCAGTTGCTGCTGTAATTAAAGTTTAGTATATCATGCCAACACATTGTAAGGCCTGTGTTCATGAAGACATTGTGTAAGTGTGTTGATATTGCTCTTGTCAACACTTTTTATGGAACTTCAGCATCTGAGCAGAACAGTAAGAATTAACCATCCTTGCATGCCCACTGATTCATGTGGCATGGAAATCTGTAGGGTTCACCCATTCCTTGCATTCAACTGAGCTGACCTTTAAAAACACCTAATGAATTTTTATATGTGGTGATTTTTACATTATTAATCCATCACTAAGTGCCCTAGCATGTGTTTCTTTCTCTAAAAGCTGATTAATTTTGCAGTTCGGTGGTAATTATTTTACCTGATAATCTCAAATTATCTAGCCTCAAAATACTTTATTGAAGAAAAAAAATGAATAAAAGCTAGTTCTTTTATTTACATCTGCTCATTTTTTTTTTACAAATTTACCTACTACTTATACTGGTTAATATTTTACTCTGAAAATGTGCAGGAGGGAAAGAGGTGGAGAAAGAAATGAAAGCAGTCAGTTAATTCAGTTTTGATATAATGAAGGCTATTTGGAAAATGTATTATCAAGGGACTGATCACATTTTTTCCACATACTGTACGTAGAGGACACCCACATACTTGATGAGACTAAAGAATTCCTTTCCTTGCTATTTTTTATTGCCATTCACCCTTTTATAAATGATAATAAAAAAGAAATGGAATAAAACGCCAAGGCAAATAAAGATTTCCCAAAGATGAAACTGTGAAAAGGATCTGGGTTTCTTACCTTGGCAAAGGCTTCCTAGGTTTGCACAACTGGTTGGTTCAATTGAAGAAGAGGGAATTAGGTATGAGCCTTTAAAAGAAGAAATCAAATAATTTAGAAAGGGTTAGTTACTGGGCCTGAAACACATTATATTGTGCAGTGACACATTCCTCTTTCTAATTTCTCTCAGTGGCAAAACTGACACTGCCATTTGCCTATAAGTCTTACAAGTTTTCAGTTTCTATTGCGGCTCAGGGATCCCTGCTGACTTGCAAGTTAAGAGTCACTTACGTAGCCTCCCGTGGTTTTCTTAGCTTTCACTAAATAACCTCACATTAAAGGAATGCAGCTTGTGTGTACTCTGTGAAATGGGTTTAAGCAAAGGGGTCAGTATGGCCATGGGATTTATGTGATTTTCATAACAAGGCATGCTTTGGAAGAGCGACTACGCTCTGCTACTGCAGCACAGGCTACACAGAACACACTTGTGAGTAATCTGCCTGTGACAGACACCAACCAGATAAAAGGTGATTAAACTTGTTCCTCTGCCCAGGGCGAGGGTGTGATTAGCATTCTGGTATGCATGATTTATAAACAGATAATGTTATAAGTCTGTATCTCTACAGAATTATTCATAACAACAAGCATTGCACTTTGATGATCTGGAGACAAAACCAAGGCACACAAGAATGGCTACAGAAAAAGAATTGGTGCAACTGCATTAATTACACTTCATGTATCCCAGAGGTTCAGCTGCAGATGCAGCTGCCTTTGCACACTGTGTTGAACATAATGGGACCATAGAGCTCTGGCAAAATGTGAACCCACTAGGAGTTTTGCCCTTTTGGCTTTTGCTTTACCACTTCAGAATCATATTGACTCAATAAGGTTCTCTCATGAAACACACTAACCTTCCATAAAATTAAATAGTCACCACCCATCAGCTTGTAAAGATAGCCAAGAAAATATTTCCTGTGATGCAAGAGCAAATGAAGCATGGAGCACTGACACAGAAATTGTATCATGCCACAGATACCACCACATGTATTGCCAACAAATACAGGGTGGCTTAAAACAAGTAATCCTTAACAAATACTAAATTTCACCATTTTTTTTAATGGATTAAGAGATAGAGGTAAATTCACTTTTTTGGTACACTTCTTATGAACCGCAGGAAGGATGTTCTAAGTGAGAGGATGTTCTATGCTTTGAATGAGGTGTTTTTTCTCCCAAAACAAGTTTGCTAACATTAAACAGTCAATATCAAAACCCACTCTAAGTTTCACCCCTGTTGTGTAATGTGGAAAGATGACTTGAGGGTTGGCTGGAAATACTGCGGGTGTTCATATTTTCTTCACTGAGTATTTAAAATAAGATTGTGATTTTATTTGGTGAAACTAAAAAAAAAATTGAATCCAAATTTACAGAACATTTAAGTCAGAAGACTTCTGCATTGAGTTTGCATGGGAAGTGTTTGGCAGCAAGGGGGTTTCAGGGACAGTTCTGTGAGAAGCCTCTCACAGAAGCTTTCCCTGTGTCCAATGGAGACAGTGCCAGCGGGCTCCAAGATGGATGTGTTGGCCAAGGCTGAGCCTGTAAGCAGCAATGCCAGTGTCTCGGGGATAATGGATTTTAAAAGGGAGAAAACTCACTGCACAACAGCAATTGCAGCCAAGAGAGTAGTGAGAATGAGTAGTGAGAACAAATTCCCACAGACACCAAGGCCAGTGAGGAAGGAGGGGCAGGAGGTGCTTCAGGTATCTGAGCTCAGATTCCCCTGCAGCCCATGGGGAAGCAGCTGTGTCTCTTCAGCCCATGGAGGTCCATGGGGGCACAGCGATCCACC